>NW_028317815.1:12458125-12811250 GCF_062004578.1 Staurois parvus
GCTAGGGGAAGAAGTGCCAGCCAGTCGTCCTGAAGAAAAGAGGTATAACACCTGAGGTACTGTTTCAACGTCTGGTTGGTCCGCTCAGTCTGCCCATTTGTTTGCGGGTAGTATGCTGAGGAAAAAGACAGTTTGATTTCCAACATTTCGCACAGGGCTTTCCAAAATTTTGAAGTAAATTGGACTCCCCGATCCGATACTATGTTCCTAGGAACTCCATGGAGCCTTACTACTTCTTTGATAAAGAGCTGTGCGGTCTCAGGGGTCGAAGGTGTATTTTTAAGCGACAAAAAGTGGGCCATCTTGGATAAGCAATCTACCACCACGAATATTGCGGTATGACTCTGTGAAGGTGGCAGTTCCACAATAAAATCTATGGAGACCATGCTCCATGGTCTGTCGGATACCGGTAAGGGTCGCAGTAGGCCCCAGGCTTTACTCCGGGTAGACTTATTCCTGTTACAGATGGCACAGGTCTTTACGTAGGTTTCACAATCTTTGACCAGACTCGGCCACCAAAACGTGTGTTGAATCAGCTCCAAAGTTTTACATACTCTGAAGTGGCCCGCCAATGGGTGGTCGTGGCAGTAGTCCAAGACCAGGGTTCGAGCTTCTTCAGGGACCACGATCTCTTGGCCCTTCCATAAAAGCCTTTCTCTGCTTTGTATCGAGACTCCAGGTGGATTGGGGGCCCCTACTGATGCAGCTTTTGATTTCGACAGGAGTTCTGACTGCAAAAGTAAGAAATTACCCGTGACAGCGCGTCGGGTTTCGTGTTTTGAGATCCAGGTCGGTAGGTTATATGGAAGGTGAATCTTGAAAAGAACAACACCCATCACCAACACAGCATCTGGCCTGCTGTGGTCTAAGGCGCTTAGCCGTCCTCAGGTACTCTAAATTCTTGTGGTCTGTGTAGACCAAAATTGGGTGCAGGGCCCCTTCCAATAAGTATCTCCACTCTTCCAGTGCGGTCCTAATTGCCAGGAGCTCCCGGTCCCCAATGTCGTAGTACCTCTCTGCTGAAGTGAGCTTCCTAGAAAAGAAGGCTACTGGGTGCATGAGTTCTTTTACGCCTTTTCTTTGCGACAGAACCGCTCCTACTGCGTTCTCGGACGCATCTACCTCCAATATGTATGGCAGGTATGCATCCGGGTGACTTAAAATGGGGGCTGCCGTGATCAACTTCAGGGTCTGGAAAGCAACCTGCGCCTCTGGTGTCCAATGAAAACGTACTCCTAATTTTGTAAGTTGGGTGATGGGAGATACCAGGCCTGAGAAATTCTTGATGAACTTTCGATAGAAGTTTGCAAAGCCAATAAACCGCTGAACACCTTATTTATCTGCGGGTATTGGTCATTCCAGAATTGCAGAGATCTTCTGGGGATCCATGGCAATTCCCGTGGTGGAAATGATTAGCCCCAGGAACTGGATGCTGTGTTGTTCAAAGCTGCACTTCTCTGCTTTGGCATAAAGCCCGTGCTGGCGAAGTCGCTCCAGCACGCTCCTGACGTGACCTCTATGTGCCTCCAAGGATGAAGAAAAAATCTTAATATCGCCAAGATAAACCATAACAAAGATATCCAGATAATCTTTGAAAATGTCATGTATAAAATGTTGAAAGGTGGCCGGTGCATTGCACAACCCGAATGGCATAGCCAGGTACTCAAAGTGCCCGAACCGGGTGCTAAAAGCTGTCTTCCACTCATCCCCTTCGCGTATACAGACCAAGTTATAAGCACCCCTGAGATCCAACTTGGTAAAAATAGATGCCGCCTTCAATCTTTGGAACAATTCAGGGACTAGGGGAAGAGGATAGCGGTTTTTAACGGTAATCTTGTTCAGCTCCCGATAGTCAACACAGGGTCTTAAAGACTTGTCCTTCTTTTCCACAAAAAAGATTCTGGCACCAGCTGGTGATGTGGACGGGCGGATGAATCCCTTTTGGAGGCTCTCCTCGATGTATTCCTTCAATGCCCCCAACTCCCGCTCTGATAAAGGAAAAATTCGGCCGAAACGGATCTCCGACCCTGGAAGGAGATCAATTGGACTGTCATATGCCCGATGCGTGGGAAGGATGTCTGCTCCCCGAGGGCTAAAGACGTCAAGGTAGGAATGGTAGGCTGAAGGAATGGCTTGAGCTAAATCTTCGTCGGTGTTCACACAGCATAGGGACAGGGTGGCTACTGGTGTCCTGAGGCCACAGTGCTCTTGGCAATAAGATGAATTGAACTGAACTGATCCAGTCTTCCAATTAATGTGAGGGTCATGAGCTCGTAACCAAGGAAGCCCCAAATAACTGGGAAGAGTGGTGACGCGATGGCGTCCAGGCGGAGGAGTTCCTGATGACGACCAGCCACTGTAGTGCAGATCGGAGGGGTCTCTCGGTCTACCAACCCGGATTTTATCTGAGATCCAACAGCCAAGAAGATATTCAAGCCTTGCTCTTTAGTCTGTAAGGGAATCTGCTGATGAGCTGCAAAGCCAAGATCTATAACTTCTGGCTCCCGAATCAATAATGGCCGTTACTGGTACAGTTCTTCCGGGGAGCTGGAAAGAGGCACAGCTAGGTGAGTTGCATTATTCAAGCAGGTAGGAGACACAGTGAAGCGACAGAGGCACACTTACTCATTTTCTCAGGGCAAGAGCGTACTATATGACCAGCCGCTCCACAGTATAGGCATAGGTTGTTTAACCGACGCCTCTGGCATTCTACAAAAGTCAGAGAGGGCCGCATCAGTCCGATCTGCATAGGTTCAAGCCCATCAGCCAGCTCCGGACTTCGATTACCAACTAGGGAATTAGGCTGTAGCGGAACCCGAGGTGGCACCCATGTTGGTCTGGAGCTAGGATTGGCCCTTTTTTGCCTACGTTCCCGCAGCCTGCGGTCAATTTGAATAGCCAAGGTGATCAAATCCTCCAGAGAGTCGGGTACGCCCACTCTGGCTAGGTCATCCTTAAGTGGATCGGACATGCCTAGAAGAAATTGGTGGCACAGGGCTGCGTCGTTCCACTGGGTGTCCCCACTCCAGCGCCTGAATTCGGACGCATAATCCTCCATGGCCTGGCGGCCTTGTTGCAGGGTATGCAGAGCCGCCTCAGCCGAAGCGCATCATTGCGGGTCATCATATAGTTGTGCCATCACCTTAAAAAATGAGGAGACTGAGTCTAGGTGCGAATGGCAATCTTCCATCAGACGATGGGCCCAGCTTTGGGGTTCCCCCTGCAGTAAGGATATGACAAACCCCACTTTTACAGATTCTGAAGAAAAAATCCGTGGCTGTAGGTCAAAATATAACAGGCAGGAATTCTGGAAGGCCCTGAACTTCCCTCGATCCCCATTAAAACGCTCGGGAGTTGGCACTTGAGGTTCTGGCCGGGGAATGGTGAACACTGCTCCAGTGGAAGGTTCTGCGGGGCCCCGGGCAGGAGGCAGATTAGCCGGGGCTGATGGCGTGGTTAGGGTCTAAATACGTAACTCCAGATGTGTGTACCCCTCTTGAAGTGTCTTGACAGCTTGAGTGAGCGCCGCCAGGTGTTGGCATATCTCATCTAAGGGGGAGGGACCTCTTCCCGGCTCAGTCATGGCCATATGGCTCTGTCAGGAGCCGGCTGGCGGTAGCCTCTAGTGACCCACAGGCCGGAATTCCTTAGGGCATGGAGTCTAAGCCTCAGTCTGCTGTTTCAACAGAGCCCCTGATGGTGGGGATAGACTTGAAGCAGCCTGAGACCAGGTCGCGGCCCCCGAGTACAACCAACTGTGGTAGAGGTAGTTGCTAGTGGCAAGTGGCAGGTGAGAGCCAGATGTGAAGAGGTGGTACATAGCGTAGTCAGACAGGCCAGGTCGGTAACAGCGGAGGCAGACGGAACAGAGCGGCAGGCAAAAGGATAAATGGGTCACAGGTCAGGTTCAGCAACAGGAGGTCAGGCAATCAGGCAGAGAAAAGTCAAAACGAGCCAAAGGTCAGAGCAGGAGATGGTCAACAGGATCAGGGACAAGCTGGGTTGGCAACAAGGCAATCACAGTACAGAAACGAGCAGGAACACAGGAACAAGACCATACGGCAATTTGGGGATGCACAGGGCTGGTTTAAATAGTGCACCCTGTGCAATCATTGGTGCCAGGCGCTCGATTGCGAGTGCGCATGCGCGGCCGCCACTGTTGCTGCGGTTGCCTGCGCCCTAGTGCCCGCCGGCTAATGCGCATCGGCGTTCTGCGCATGCGCAGACCCATGTGCCGCCGCGATCCCTGACACCAGTGCTCCAGTGAGTGCTGGAGGGGCGTAGCAGAGAGTGGTGACTGATAGTTATCGCTCTCTGCTCAGTGAAATTCGTGAACTGAGCAATCAGGGGTCATATGATTTCTCAGTTCTTGGGCTTAGGCCCGGCTGGGGACACTACAACATCAGAATATTGCTGCAGTGATATAGATGAATATGTACAATGTTTGTTTTTTT
The DNA here is from genome assembly GCF_062004578.1 of Staurois parvus. Taxonomy (NCBI): domain Eukaryota; kingdom Metazoa; phylum Chordata; class Amphibia; order Anura; family Ranidae; genus Staurois; species Staurois parvus. Next base: position 12,462,580 of record NW_028317815.1, read on the forward strand.
GTTTCCCGGACTTCTTTAAAGCAAAACTTTACCCATAACAACTCAATGAAAAATAATGTTCTTTAGCCAGGAATTATTCCAGATTAATAATTATGCTACCAAAATTAGTGTGTGCTGTAAACTGCCTCCAGCATTGTTCTTGTTTCTTCTTTTTGGAGGCTGCCATTTTGTTGAAGCAGAGAGCCCTGCGCAGCAGTTAAAGCAGAACGAAGCCCTCCTATCCTTTTCAGCCAAGGAAGCTGCCATCTGTTTGATCTGCAACTGCCATGGAGCTGCACATATGATCAGTTATAACACCAATTATTTGATGGTTTAACAGTTTGGTTGAGAACACAGGCAAACGTGACAGTTGTGCTGGGAATGTAATTGTTTATTTAAACTGTTAAATTGATGAGTATAGTCTTTCTTTAATCTTTAGACTGTCAGCAGATCGGCCTCTACAAATTTGGCACAGTGCCTAAAAATGCCTAAAATGGAGATCAACTGAGCATGTATAGAGCAGGGTGGGACAGCGTATTACTGGCTTTTAAACAGTATAGGGACTTATTTTTAATGTTATACATAGCTATACCTGCAAAAGAGACAGCCTGAAGTGATCTAGCAAGTCTTAATTTTCTGACTGAAGTTGCACTTTAAGCTAATAAATTTGGAGTTTTCTTTCCCCGGTCTTGGCATCCCCATGACTGTACATACTGCTTGGGTGTGGGGGTGGGTTGGTGACAATTTTTCTTTGCTCTGCGTGCCCTGTAGTCTACCTTGTGTCCTTACATTAAAAGTTTCCTGCAGATCTCTAGTGAAACATCACACTCATTATCCAGACTTTCCAAAAGAAGCAACATTAAAATTTGATAATGCCTGTCGCTTTGTTACTGCAAACAGAAAAGCCAGTTCATAGGTATACATACTTAACTGTATTTAGCATATATTATTGATAGGTGAATGCTACTAAATATTTGTATTACATGATCTACTTTACATTGAAATCAGAACATGCACTTGATTATAAATGCCCTTCCCTTTCAAACTAGAAAAGGCTAGTTACATGTGAAGTAATTAGACATTTTATTTTATTAGTTTCTTATAACGTGCTTGTTCAACCTAAGGCTGTGTTGTATGATACACATGAAACAATCTGTTATAAAGTCTAATTAATTATTGCCAGCTTGATCTTGTTCACTTCATTAGCAACTTGTCTAAAATACACTGTAATATCTATTTGCCAGAGAATGTTATTACTGCAGAATATATTACTATAAGACCTTATGTCACAGCATGTGATTAATTTATGCCTGTGATAAAGTAATGAGTTTTGTGCTAATAATGGGAACCTGTCAGGACCACTGTTACCTGCCACAGTAAAGGCTTCCTTTAGTGCTGGAGGCTGCCAGTACCTGACTACTAGGAGTAGTGCTAGTTTCATTGTAGGGACATCACTGATGTGATACTGATGTTCTACTACACAACTGACTTTAGTAGTATTTGGCACCAGGTGGAGGATTTGTCTGTGACAGAAAATAGCTGCCCTTACAGATTTTTGTAAGCTCAGTCATATGCATCTATGGTCAAAAGATAAAAGAGGACATATATGATCTCTGTTGCAAAGAAAATGTACAAAATTGCTACAAATTACTAATCTGTTAGCATTACAGCATTGCCATTCAAAATGATGACCTTACGCAAACCTTAAAGGGAATGTATAGTAATTTTGTACATATTTTCTTTCCTGATTTATTTTCAACAGGACAAAAAAACTGAAAATTTGCTATCAAATACGTACCGTAATTTTCCTTTCCTGATGGACTCCATAGCAGCATACGTATGGGTTAGTCTCGACTCTCTCTTCTCCTATAGGACCCAACTCCCATAAATCTTTGCTCCTCGCCAGAGGCCATGTTCCATAACTAGCCTACTCCTGGCATTGGGAGAGCACTCCTGCTGCCTCCGGAGGTGCCAAGCCCTTAGCTCTGTGGGCCATTTGGATGGCCTGGACGATCCAGGCCACAATTGACCTGGGAGGCGCCCAGTCTCCTTTATTCTTCCCATGGAAAAGGAAAAATAGATGGTCCGACCTGCGTAAGGATGCTGTAACCCGCAAGTATAGCCTTAAGGTCTCACCTACATCCAGGGGGTGAGCGTCATTGACTTCTGAGGCTCTAAATATTGGCAGGAAAATCTCTTGGTTCTCGTGGAAGACCGAGGTCACCTTAAGATTAGAACCTAGCATAGGGATGAGGACCACTCGATCCGGGAAAAATGTCAAAAACAGCTCTTTACAGCCAAGGTTCCCGATTTTGGAGACTCTTTTTGCCGATGTAACTACCACCGGAAAGGCTATCTTGATGGAAAGCTCCCTCACTATGGGAGGTCCAACTGATTCTGGCATGCCTTCAGAGAAGAAGTCGAGGACAAGCGGCAGGTCCCATGTTGGGTACCTTGGGCTCCTTTTGGGGCCTCAACCTCACTACCCCTTTGAAGAATTGCCGAACCAGAGAGTGGTCGGCCCATGATACTCCAGTGAAGGCCCCAATCTATGGGAGGTAAAGCTCCCTCTGCCCTGAGCTATCTCTGACTGCCAGAGAGCACCCCATGGAGTTGCTGGCATCTGTAGTGATTTTGACCAAAGAGAAGGGGGCAATTGAATGGCAATTGAGCAGGTTCTTCTGCTGCAGCCACCAAGGAATGCTCTCATTCACGGAGGGAGAAATGTCAATGACCTGGCCCATGCTGCCTGGAAGCCACTGTTGAAGAAAGCCTTTCTAGAAGGGTCGCATTCTCCACTGTGCCCGCTTCACCATCGGCACTGTGGACATCATGGTGCCAATGATCTTCAGGCATCAGAGGGCCCAAAGATGTGAGGAAGGCAGGGCAGGTAGAATTCAGCTCCGGATCACCGGACTCTTCTCCACGGGCAATATTAGAGACTGCGTGGGCTCCAACTGGCTCTTCTCCAAATTCAGCAACCACCCAAACTCGAGAAGGGTCAAGATGATGTGGGCTCTGTGCTGTAGTAGCTGTACTCTGTCGTGGGACAGTAGGAGCAGGTCGTCTAGGTAGTGGTGCAGGCGAATGCCTCTGGTTCTGATCAGGGTTACGACTGTCAACAAGACTTTTAAAATCACCCGAGGTGATGTTAAAAGCCCAAAGGGGAGTCAATCTCCTGGTTGAATTGCTTGTTGAATTATGAACAGTGTCTCCACCTTGAATTTTGACTTCCTGATAAAGGAATTTAGTTGGGTGAAGCCTATAACCGGCCTCCAGGCCTCATTTCTCTTCTGGACAAAAAAAGAGGAGCTAGTAAATGCCCTGAAATTCTTCACCCTGCACCAGCAGAGAGTCAATGTAGGCCAGCAGGATTTCCCTCCTTTCCTCGGAATGAAGGCCCAAGCATTACCTAATGATATCACGTTGATGACCCAGGAGTCCGGGATTGAAGCTGCCCAGATATGCCAAAAATGGTGAAGGCGTGCCCCCACTCGGCCTGCCTGAGCGGGCCCAATCTCAAAAGGACTTTGTGGCCTCATGACCTCTAGAGGTCGAGCCCTTGGAAAATTTCTGAAAAGATGATTGACTTCTTTTCCAGCTTCTCTTGAATTTGCGGCCTGGCGTGTAGAGGCTTGCGTCCCTCATTCTGAGCATTGACTTCTGGGCTGAGCCCTCTTCTAGCCTAGCAGATGCCATTCCTGGGGCCAGAAACTGGATCTCCCGCCTGTAGCCCGGGCTATAGCACTGTCCAGTTTGTTCCCGAACAGGGAGGAACCCTCAAAGGGGATCTTGTACCATGCTTGCTTAGAGACTGGATTAGCCAGCCAGGGTCGAAGACACAATGCACGCTTGGCTGTCACTAAGGACAGCATAACCTGATTCAGCAGATGGGTAGGTAAGGTTGATCATTTCCTCCCCCAGAAAGGCAGATGCCTCAGTTCCCGAATACCTGAATTCCTGCCCACTTCTTCTGGAACTCCTCTGAGGGCTGCATCCACATTATCCGACCACACTTCCATAGCTTTAGACAAGGCCGCTAAGCCAAGCGTCGGCTTGCAAGCCATCCCAGCCGTAGTGTAGATTTGCTTGAGATCGGAATCGATCCTCCTTTCCAGGTTATCCTTGAAGGACACCGAATCCTCGAGAGGGAATGTAACGTGCTTGGCTAGTCTCATCAAGGCCACATCCACCAGGGGGGCCAATTCTAGATGTTTGATGTCCTTTGACTTGAAAGGATAAAGTTTGGCTGCTTTATTCAGCAAGAAGGCCCTCTTATCAACATTGCTCCAGTCCTCAGTGAAAATTTCCCAGAGCTCCTCCAGGAATGGAAAATTTGGACAAACCTTCCTTAGATATCTAAAGAATTTCCTGTGTTTAGAGGGAGACTCCACAGCTTCTTCCCACTTCAGGGCCTCTTTACAGCTTTGACTAGGGGCGAGACCAAGGTGAAATCAAAGCCCACACACTCTCTGCCAAACTATCTGAGGCTCCAGCTGACAGGTAGCTAGGTTGTGAAGGCTCCAATCCCTCTTGGGGATCTTTGGGAGGGGAGCACACCCTGACCTATGGGCTGTGGGCCTAACTAGTCCCAATTTCTTTCAGGGACTCTTGAAAGACCCATCTGACCAAAGCCTCTACCTGTTGGTTGGTGCTTTCTCTGCCGCCTGTGCAAAACAGGAGTCACATAATGACCTGTCATCAGGAACCAGAGAATCGCACCCCCAGCAAGTTTTCCTATTGGAGCGGCTGGAGTGCCCATTATCATGATACCTGGAGGAGGCGCGAGAGCTTCTCCGATGACACCTGGAGCTGGAAGGAGACCTTTGGCGAGAACGAATAATGGTGCTGAGACCTGGACGCACTTCCATCATTGTGCACTGCATAGTGGTGATCATACCTAGGACAGAGAGAGAGAAAAAAAAGACACAGAACGAGGGATAGTTAAAAGCCACAGAAAAGTGCCAGTGGGGAATCAAGGGGCTAAAGCCGTCTGTCTGTACCTACTGCGCAGGGGCTGGCCACAAGGAGGCAGTGACACATCCATGCTGGGTCAGCTGTGAAGACAACCAAACTGTCAGGAATGGACTCGCCAATGGTGGTGGGACTCACCTGCCTTGTGGGCTGCAGTACCAAGGCTGGCCAGCGGGTGCTCTCAGCAGCCAGAATCCCACTCCTGCAATCAGGCTATCACCTGAGGCTGATTGCAGGAGGTGTATTTAAGCAGGACCAGGCCTGTGATCAGTGCCTTGGTGTATGTTTCCCATGAGCCCCTGTACCTGCTTCCTGCCTCCTGCCTGATCCTGCTTTGATCCTGACTCTGAACGAACTCCGTCTGTCCTGACCTCGGCTATTCCTGACCACTCTTCTGCTCGCTCCTGATACCCTGTTTGCCCGTTAGCTACCGACCCAGCCCACCTGACTACGTTGTGCTCCATATATATATATATCAGTTTAGGTTTGGGTTTGTTTCACCTTGTTGTATGTATTTGTGTTAGTTTTGGGTTTGGTTTGTTGCACTGCGTTTATGTTTGTGTTGTCCTTAATAAATTATCTTGTTTACACGCTATACCTGAAGTTTGTGTTTCCCTGTGTCGGTCCACACACCTCTGGTCATTCCCGGAGCCCTGACATTACACCAAGGCCATTCCTGACCAGAATTGGCTGCACAGGGAAGCCATCTTGACTTGTTGTTGGGAAGGATGCATCCTGAGGAGGTTATATACTTGTATTTGCTAGTCTTAGATGACAGAGAATATGCCTATCAGACTCTGCAGGAGTATACCAGTGATCAGCTGCTAGAGTGCATACAGGTCGCTCATTCCCTAGTAGATCAGGGCACGGAGTTCTCTGAGGTACAACCATTGATTCAGGCTTGTGTTGAGTTGACTTCATCTAGTACCCCTGAAAGCAGGGATGACTTTCTTCCACCATTCAGTATGGATCAAATAGAATCACTGGTATGGTTGTTGGAGGATGATCTGGATTGCTTCTGGGAACATTATTCAGCATGGTCACCACATGTGCTAGTGGAGTGTATAAACGCAGTGCAGTCTTTGGTCAGACAGGCTATGTGTAAGCTGAGCTTTGTTCAACCAATACTACAGTCCTGGTCAGACTTGTTACACCCAGCCTCAGTCAGCTTGCAACAAACCCGTCCTGCTTCTAATCATTCCTCTGCTCAAAGCTCTATTCCTGCATTCCCAACAGCACCCCCAGTGACAGCCCAGTATACCCTGTTATCTACCACATGTCAGTACCCTGTTCCCACTCGCTGCACCTATCCTGCCTTTAACCCTGTAAAAAAGGCCGCTGTAACAACTATCCCCTCCTCTGTTCCATCCTCCAGCTCTTCTCTGTCCCCAGCTACTCAATCCATTTACAGACCTGCATTTACTTGCAGTGCCTCAGTAACTAAACCCAAGAAAAAGCCAAAAATTCTTTCCAACCAGTACCATCCTACCAGTATCCAAACCGGTCAGCCTGCTGTCTGAGAACCCACCTTCCGTTGTTCAGCCTGATGCCCTGATGCCTGATGCCCCAGTGTATGCTACCCAGCCTGATGACCCGATCCGGCCTGATGACCCGATCCGGCCTGATGACCCGATTCAGCCTGATGACCCGATCCAGCCTTATGACCCGGTGTTCGTGATCCAGCCTGATGACCCAATCCAGCCTGATGAACCTATCCAGCGTGATGACCTGGTGCCCGTTATCCAGCCTGACGGCCCGCTACCCAGCCTACCGGCCCGATCCAGCCTGATGACCCGATGTTCGTGATCCAGCCTGATGACTCAATCTGGCCTGATGACCCGATCCAGCCTGATGACCCGGTGTTTGCGATCCAGCCTGACGACCCGATCCAGCCTGATGAGCTGGTGTTCGTGATCCGGCCTGATGACCCGATCCGGCCTGATGACCCAGTGTTCGTGATCCAGCCTGATGACCCGATCCAGCCTGATGATCCTACCCAGCCTGATGATCCTACCCAGCCTGATGATCCTGGTGCCCGCTACCCAGCCTGACAGCCCGCTACCCAGCCTGACAGCCCGCTACCCAGCCTGACAGCTCGCTACCCAGCCTGATGACCCGGTGTTCGTGATCCAGCCTGATGACCCGATCCGGCCTGATGACCTGATCCAGCCTGATGACCCGGTGTCCGTGATCCAGCCTGATGACCTGATCCAGCCTGACAACCCGATCCAGCCTGATGACCCGGCGTTCGTGATCCAGCCTGATGACCCGATCCAGCCTGATGACCCAATCCGGCCTGATGACCCGATCCAGCCTAATGACCCAATCCAGCCTGATGATCCGATCCAGCCTGATGACCCGGTGTTCGTGATCCAGCCTGATGAGCCGGTCCGGCCTGGTTCCTCGGTCCCCGTGGTCCGGCCTGGTGCCTCGGTGCCCACTGTTCTACCTGATGACTCAGTGCCCGCTGTCGAGCTTGGTGACTCAGTGCCCGCTGTCGAGCTTGGTGACTCGGTGCCCGCTGTCGAGCTTGGTGACTGGGTGCCAGCTGTCGTGCCAGATGACTCAGTGCCCACTGTCGTGCCAGATGACTCGGTGCCCGCTGTCGAGCTTGGTGACTCGGTGCCCGCTGTCGAGCTTGGTGACTGGGTGCCAGCTGTCCTGCCAGATGACTCGGTGCCCGCTGTCGTGCCAGATGACTCGGTGCCCGCTGTCGAGCTTGGTGACTCGGTGCCCGCTGTCCTGCCAGATGACTCGGTGCCCGCTGTCCTGCCAGATGACTTGGTGCCCGCTGTCCTGCCAGATGACTTGGTGACCGCTGTCGAGCTTGGTGACTCGGTGCCCACTGTCCTGCCAGATGACTCGGTGGCTGCTGTCGGGCCAGATGACTCGGTGCCCGCTGTCGTGCCAGATGACTCGGTGCCTGCTGTCCTGCCAGATGACTTGGTGCCCGCTGTCGAGCTTGGTGACTCGGTGCCCACTGTCCTGCCAGATGACTCGGTGCCCGCTGTCGGGCCAGATGACTCGGTGCCCGCTGTCGTGCCAGATGACTCAGTGCCCGCTGTCCTGCCAGATGACTCGGTGCCCGCTGTCGAGCTTGGTGACTTGGTGCCCCCTGTCGAGCTTGGTGACTCGGTGCCAACTGTTGTGCCAGATGACTCGGTGCCCGCTGTTGAGCTTGGTGACTCGGTGCCTGCTGTTGAGCTTGGTGACTCGGTGCCCGTTGTCCTGCCAGATGACTTGGTGCCCGCTGTCCTGCCAGATGACTCGGTGCCCGCTGTTGTGCCAGATGACTCGGTGCCGGCTTTTGAGCTTGGTGACTCGGTGCCCGCTGTCCTGCCAGATGACTCGGTGCCTGCTGTCGAGCTTGGTGACTCGGTGCCCGCTGTCGAGCTTGGTGACTCGGTGTCCACTGTCGAGCTTGGTGACTCGGTGCCCGCTGTCGTGCCAGATGACTCGGTGCTTGATGTTGTGCCAGATGACTCGGTGCCCGCTGTCCTGCCAGATGACTCGGTGCCCGCTGTCGAGCTTGGTGACTTGGTGCCTGCTGTCGAGCTTGGTGACTCGGTGCCCGCTGTCGTGCCAGATGACTCGGTACCTGCTGTCGTGCCAGATGACTCGGTGCCTGCTGTCGTGCCAGATGACTCGGTGCCCGCTGTCCTGCCAGATGACTCGGTGCCCGCTGTCGAGCTTGGTGACTCGGTGCCCGCTGTCGAGCTTGGTGACTCGGTGCTCGCTGTCCTGCCAGATGACTCGGTGCCCGCTGTCGAGCTTGGTGACTCGGTGCCCGCTGTCGTGCCAGATTACTCGGTGCACACTGTCGTGCCAGATGACTCGGTGCCCGCTGTCGAGCTTGGTGACTCGGTGCCTGCTGTTGAGCTTGGTGACTCGGTGCCCGCTGTCGTGCCAGGTGACTGGGTGCCCGCTGTCGTGCCAGGTGATTGGGTGCCCGCTGTCGTGCCAGGTGACTGGGTGCCCGCTGTCGTGCCAGGTGACTGGGTGCCCGCTGTCGTGCCAGGTGACTCGGTGCCTGCTGTCGAGCTTGGTGACCTGGTGCCCGCTGTTCTGCCCGATGACTCGGTGCCCGCTGCCTCGCCTGATGGCCGGTGCCCACTGCCCAGCCTGATGTGCTTCTGTCCGCTGCCCAGCCTGATGTGCCTCTGTCCGCTGCCCAGCCTGATGTGTCTCTGTCTGCACTGCATTTATGTTTGTGTTGTCCTTAATAAATTATCTTGTTTACACGCTATACCTGAAGTCTGTGTTTCCCTGTGTCGGTCCACACACCTCTGGTCATTCCTGGAGCCCTGACACAAACTAAGAAAAAACATGACATGCAAAATCCCAGCAGACCATTGGGGGAGGCAGGAGGGACAGGTACTGACCTTCACAGTGGACCACAGCACTTAGGGAAGCTGCCGCCAAAGCTGTGATGACACCGCCGCCATACTGCGCATGTGCAGGACCCCGGGACACCCGCGTGCATGCCGCCATCTTGCCGTACTGCACATACGCGAGACCAAGCCTCATTCCGAGGCTGACTCGCACATGTGCAGTACGCTGGAGACTGCACCGGAAGCAGCATCCTGGAGCGCAGCATTCCACTCCAGGCACCAACTAGCACCACGGAAAGAATAGGAAGACAAATAAGGAGCAAAAAATGAAACCCGAACACGGGCACTGCTTACCAACCCCGCACAGCCATGACCACCTGACTTGGAGACCGACTCTTCCGATCGGGGTGCTACATGGCCACCCGCTATTAGCAGGCTATCTGGCCCAAGTGCAGCTCACCCGCCATTGGCAGACCTGAGCTCTTTCAGGCACCGACTCCTGCTCACCCAATTCCACCCCGCTATTAGTTGGGGAATGCTGGAATTGAGGGGAAGCCTGCTCTGCCACTTCCGGCACCGCATCCATCCACCACGTTCAATAGCCCGTCTTTAGCTGGGGACCCGTGGAACTGACAAGCGGCTCGTCACCTCGCATCTCCTGGAGAGCCTCGCCAGGCCTTGATCGCGGACCATCTTGTATGCGGGAACCAGGTAAGACTTCCACTAGGTTCATAGGAGGAGGACAAAAATGGAACGCAGCCTCTGGCAAGGAGCAAAGATTTATGGGAGTGGGGTCCTATAGGAGAAGAGAGGGTGGGACTAACCCATACGTATGCTGCCATGGAGTCTGTCAGGAAAAGTACAATTAAAAAAATATAAGTCAGGGAAATATACTGTAAAATATTGCATAAGGTGTTACGTATTCTAACTATTCCATTTACAGCAAATAGATGGAGCATTAAAGCATAAGTCTAAGTTTTAAAAAAGCTGCACAAGGGACATCACTTACTATCAATGTTATATGTCCCTTATGCTACTGGATTGTCTGGATTAGTAGAAATCCTCTTCCTTTGATGCCCCCTTCTCTGCTGCCATAATCTTCACGTAAATAAAACACCATCCATTCATCTTCCTGTCCGCCATATATTCACTATATTGCCAAAAGTATTGGGACACCCCTCCAAATCATTAAATTCAGGTGTTCCAATTACCTCCATGGCCACAGTTGTATAAAATCAAGCACCTAGGCATGCAGACTGCTTCTACAAACATTTGTGAAAGAATGGGTCGCTCTCAGGAGCTCAGTGAGGTAGCGTGGTACCATGATAGGTTGCCACCTGTGCAATGAGTCCATATGAAATTTAGTGAAATTTCCTTGCTACTAAATATTCCACAGTCAGCTGTTAGTGGTATTATAACAAAATGGAAGCAAATGGGAACAACAGCAACTCAGCCACGAAGTGGTAGGCCACGTAAGATGACAGAGCAGAGTCAGCGCATGCTGAAGTGCACAGTGCGCAGAAGTCACCAACTGTCTGCAGGGTCAATAGCTAAAGACCTCCAAACTTCATGTGGCCTTCAGATTAGTACAACAACAGCACATAGACAGCTTCATGGAGTGGATTTCCATGGCTGAGCAGCTGCATTCAAGCCTTACATCACCAAGTGCAATGCAAAGCATCTGATGCAGTGGTGTAAGGCACGCTGCCACTGGACTCTAGAGCAGTGAAGACGTGTTCTCTGGAGTGATGAATCACGCTTTTCTGCCTGGCAATATGGTGGATGTGTCTGGATTTGACAGTTGCCAGGAGAACTGTACTTTCCCGACTGCATTGTGCCAAGTGTATAGTTTGGTAGAGGGGGGATTATGGTGTGGGGTTGTTTTTAAGGGATTGGGCTTGGCCCCTTAGTTCTAGTGAAGGGAACTCTTAAGGCATCAACATACTAAGACATTTTGGACAATTTCATGCTCCCAACTTTGTGGGAAAAGTTTTGGGATGGCCCTTACCTGTTCCAACATGACTGTGCATAAGTGCACAAAGCAAGGTCCATAAAGACATGGATGAGCAAGTGTGGGGTGGAGGAACTTGACTGGCCTGCACAGAGTTCTAATAGAACACCTTTGGGATGAATTAGAGCGCAGACTGTGAGCCAGGCCTTCTTGTCCAACATGCCTGACTCACAAATGCACTTCTGGAAGAATGGTCAAACATTCCCATAGGCACACTCTTAAACCTTGTGGGCAGCCTTCCCAGAAGAGTTAAAGCTGATACAGTATAGCTGCAAAGGGTGGGCCAACTCAATATTGAACCCTATGGACTAAGACTGGGATGCCATTAAAGTTCATGTGCTTATAAAGGCAGGCATCCCAATACTTTTGGCAATATACTGTAGTGTATATTATGTTTTATGCATAGAAGCTATAGCATGACTTCTATGAATAGAGGAGGTGGATGGAAAGGGTGGGCATAGTCGGGCACTACCGAGTGCCTGTCAGAGCTCCCTCAATTCCTTTAACACCTGCTGCTTCAATCTTCCAGGATGGAGGGGGGCCTTCAGAGGTGGATTTCTCCTAAAGAGATGAGAGCAGCACAAAAGGACATATCACACTGATGGTGTGTGATGTCCTTTGGGTTGATTTTTTTTAAGCGTTTGTTTTATCTAAACTTAGGTTTTAAGCTCATTGTGCTGCCACAGCTGCCTGATTTATAGTCATCTGTTTATTTTTGATTATGTTTCCCTGTTGTCCCCTTCTGTCTGCTAATTAGAATAGTTCATAGTTGCCACTCCTAAACCAACCCAGCTACTGGTAAATGTTGTTTCTCCCCATGAAGAGTTAGAAAGCTTTTGGATATATATGCTTTTTAGCCTTTAAGAAAACTCAAGATAATACATTTTAATATACCAGGCTGAAATAAACTACACTGAATTTCACTGTTAAGTGTTCTTGGTGAGTTGAAACTAGCTGTGGATATCTTGTTCTGTCAACAAGTTGTCATACAGTTCATATAGATTGGGTCTTGGGAAGTATGTTGTCACTAAATGACATTTGGGGCAGAACACTTATTTTTATGTGTTTTCTAGTTTTTTCTTACCTTCCGTTGTAAAAAGCCTGTTCTTTATGAAGCTTAATAAATCAAGCTGAAATTTATACACACAAATAAGTCACAGCAGAGATCCAAACTGTTCCGCATTCAGAGGGACTATCCTCCTTTTGGAAACAAATCTGCTGTCTTTCATTCTTCCTTAAATGTCCCTCTTTTAACTCTGGTGTAAAGATCTCTATAACTAAATGTATTATTTATCATTTATTTACATTGGACCTTTGATGTATCCTTTATATTATTGCATTGGTTATTAGGAAATACAAAAATTAAATTACAGGTATAGTAGGTGTGAAAAAGGCTAAGTGGGTTTAATGAACAATTTGGATTTGTAATTTGTCATGACCAACATCATTGGGGATTGAGGAGGGTAGTCCCTGTTTCCCATCTCAGATTGCTGGGAGGTACATTTAGAGCAAAGACTCATCCTTACTTCTCCTATCTATGTACCGGCAAGATTTTTTGTCATATATCACTGTACATCTTTATTTTTAAAACAAATGCATTTTACAGTAAAAAAAGGTGATATAAAACACCAATTTGAAAACTGTACAATTGGTCCCGGTAACACATGTGGATAGTTCAGGCTGAGCTAAGTCATCACCTACAGTGAAAAAGCTCTTGTCACAACAATCAATAGATCTAAAGATGTAAGAAGCTGAAATGATGAACAAACCTTTTCCTATAAAGGTTGAGCTTGACTCTAATCCCTACTCCCCTCCCTGCAGTTTACTGAGGCCAGACAGTTATCAGATTACTGAATCTCTGGAACTATCTGTCATTTTAACAGGAAATTTTAACTGAAAGTACCATATTCCTAAAGCAGCCTTTTTAACCAGGGTATCCAGGCACCCTGCGAAGCCTTGAGGTTTCTTCAGGGTTGCCTTGGCAAAATGCCTAAAAAGTGCCCAAAACTTGTATACAAGCCAGAAGGTGGATCAAGCCTGCCTTTTTTCAGTTACACAGAGCCACAGGCTTTCATTATGCATCATTACAACCTTCTAGCCACCAGCTTCCCTACAACCATTGACATCATCAGTTGATAAGGAGGATGTTGGTCGTTTGCACGGCAGCCTTGTTTGCCCCTCCCCTGTCCCTCTCCATTAGCACTGGGGTCACATTAGCTGAGCATTGGAGAAAAACACTGGAATACTAATCAGTACCAGTGTGCAAAAGTGTATTTGATTTGGAAGATTAAATCACCTAGAATAGTTTTTTTACATTTGATGGAGTGTCTCAAGGCTGTCCATAATTTTAAAGGGTGCCTTGACTGAAAAAAGGTTGAGAATCACTGTCCTAAAGGAAACGTGCTTTGTCTATTCAGGGCAAACAACAAGTTTGCTTTAATCCTTCACCTCTCCTCACCATATTCTTATATTTCTTTACACCTTCACTCACCCGCCATGCCCAGAGCCAAAGGAACTTTTGGGGATGGAGAAGCATGTGACCTGCTCCATGTAAAAGTGCTGGAACAATCGGTCCTGTCACATGGGCTTCCAATGCTTTTGTCTATATTGCAACTCCATTGACTCGTAACTTATGCAGGACATACTTTTGGCCTTGGGGGCTGAACAAAGTAATGAGGAAACATACAAAAGGTAAGACTATGCTGCTAGGGAGGTCCAAATTAACCATTTGACCATTGAAAGGTTTTACCTTAAAAGGAGAAGTTCACCTTTTGATAAAAAATAATAAATGCACATTTTTTTGCAGATAAAAAAATGTGCATTTATTATTTTTTGCTGCAGGAGCCTGTAAAGCATTGTGCCAGCGATCATTAGATCTCTGGTGCCATGCAGGTCTCCTACAGATCTGTCAGTAAATCTGCTTACCTATACAGGATGTATGAGCAAGCAGATATACTCCCACATTCCTCTGTGTGGGCGGTGTGTCTGCAGGTATTTGTGCGGGTCCCGCATTCCTCTGTGCGGGTGGTGTGTCTGCAGGTATTTGTGCAGGTCTCGCAGCGGCACCACCCACACAAATGTGAACCAAGCCTTAAAGTTAACCTCTTGCATTGCCCTACATGCTTACCTTGATTGCGCACATTTGTGAAAAGCTTGCTTCAAATCTATCAGAATACAATCATCTTAAATTGTGATAATAGTAGGCTGTCTCAGCTTGATGGTTTTGGAATGATCTCCAGAAGTAGTTGCTTTTTGAGGTTAAAACTTTGCAGATTTTGCAAGTAGCATTGTCCATTACTAGATCTGTGTGTAATGGCAATTTTCCTCAACATATAATTTTTTACAGACTGAAGACTGGCCATACATTAAGCAATTTTCTTGTACAATTTTCCTTTAGATTTACCAAAACTAGGAATGCACCATGTAATGTTCAGAGGTCAGAGGTGAGAAATATTAATTTTTTTTCTTTTTATTTTGTTTTATGAAATTGACCATCTCTAATCCAGACGCAGTGTGTAACAAAGTCAATTTATCTGCATAATTTAGTTTGTGAGTTCCTGTGTCCCCACAGGGGGTAGGACATGAGGCTGCACTCTGTAAGCAGCGCATTAATCATTGTATCCTGCTTCAGGATAGAAGCAGACGCCTTGGCACCGCAAAGTCTCTGGTTGAATTAAAAGTGTGAGATCACAGAGGAGAGGGTTAGACTTTTCTTTTCAGGAGATGATGGCTGCGTGATGCACGAAACTGCTGAGAAAGATAGTTCCATATTAGGTGTGCTTTGCTGTCTGAATGGCTGGGACTTTTATTTCCATGTTGTCTATGCAGCTTCCTGGACACTTCTATCCTCTCTGCTCTTCTTGCAACTACTGTCTGTGTGGTCCGCATGCTGCAGCCAGGCACACAGCCCTCTGAGGACCCTTGAAGTGCCTATGAAGGACCTCCGCCCACTACACTTCCTTTCCCTTGCTACGCTGCCTGGGCTTCATCTGCAGAGTCCACTGTTGGCTGGTGAGTCCTTGAATTACTGCCCTGTGCCCCTGGATTTTACTGTACTGGATTGTGACCTGCCTCTCACTGTGCCTGGACTGTTGCCCTATCACCCTGGACTGTGATTTTGGCCTGCTACTCACTGTTCCTGGTGATTCTGGACTAAGTCCCTACTGTACTAGATTGCTGCCCTGTGCCTTTGGACGTATCCCTTGTTATGCCCTGTTGCCACCTTGTTATATTTCTGCATGTTCCTCATGGTGTTGGAACAATTGCCCTGTGGCCTTTCCCTTATCTGACTTCCTGATTTTCAGCCCCCCCCCCCCCAAAATAAAGAACCTCTTGGTAAGGGGCCCTAAAATCCCTATTGATCTCTGTGTATGTTCTGTTCCACCTACACCTCAGTCACACACTGATACAATTTTTTTATTGGCAAGTTATGATACTTTCAGTCAAGTACTTGCAGATACCGAGTACAGATACCTTTGCAGTGCGATTTGAGCCCATTACAAAATGAATGGGCTCAAATCGCCCTACAAAGAATGGCATGTGATTTGAACAGGAATGCGGTGTGATTCCTGTTCAAACAACATGTGGTTTCCCCCACCACTTGGAAGCTGTCATTTGTCTGCAGTGCTGCACGTCCTGAGTCATGCCCAACATGTGCTGGATATAAACCCTTGGCTTGGCACAGCGGATTATGATTTATTCTGCTCGGACACTTATTATACAGGCAAGATCCCTTCACTATTTCCCTCTGTGTTAGGCCCCTATGCTTTTTTTTTTTTTAAACCCTGTAGCTACCACCCATTGTGTGCTGTTCTCCTTGATCTAGTGTTGATTTTCTATTGGTCTGTAGATCACCATCCTCTCCCATCATCTAGGATCTGCAGTGATGCTAGCAATAAATTACCTGATCAGGCATGGAATTCATGGCCGCTTGTGGTGTTCACAAGGCTTGAGATGTATAGGTGACTCGCCCACAAGCTGACATCACTTCCGCCCTATACCTGTGCGTATACTTTTGGTTCCTAACCAAAACCATATGGTATGAGGTCAAACCGAAACACTTTCAATTTGTATGCAGTTAGGCAAGCCCTTGCACTATATAGTTATAGGTAAATCTAAAGAAAATTGTACAATGTATGGCCAGCCTAAGGTGTGTCATGGGTGTCTCTGCCAAACAGATCATCCAAATTCACAATGCATTTTTTTTATCAGTTCATCTTTTTTATTATTTTGCACTGCTTTTAAAGGTCAATAAACTGGAAGAAAAACATTCTATAATTTAACAGTGAAATAGGGCAAACAAAGCACAATTACTTTGCCAATCATTATATGAAAGCTCTGTTTGGCAAAAAAATCACGAACTAATTGCTTTCGCACATTTCTAACATTGTTTTTACTTTTAAGTATAATTTTATTGTTAAAAAAATTGTTTCAAATAATTACAGGAAAACCTGAATAGAGAACACACATTACTTGAGGGCAGGTCACATCATATAATCAGTGTACAGTATTCAGATTATATTTCAACTTTCTCACACTGCAATAAGGTAGGAGGTGTTATCATAGCATATTGTGTGTTGTCGGCATGTAATGCAATAAATACATAAAATTGAACAGGGAGAGTACAGACGCATGCATGCTTAATATAACTTCCTTTTTTAATGGGCTTTCCCTTAAGGGAAAAGATTCACTGGGAATAAGCAAAAACAGGTTTAATTACCTAATTAACTAAGTTTGCCAAAGCAATTCATCTGAGAATTCCATTCTTTATAAAAGAAGCGAAGCACCAAAAGCAGCACTTTATTTTTAAACTTAAGAAATAAATAGATGTACATTATTAAACACCAAACTGTGAATTCTGGTCCTTTTCACATACTCTAAAGTAAGTGTCATTTTCCCCCAAAGCTATTTTATGATGCCCTCAAGCATTCCTACATTATTAATATAATGTTGGATGGCTGTTCCCTTTTTGTTATAATAGTTGAAATCCTGGGTCATGCACTACATAATAGCCCTGTCTCCTTAGATATATAGTAAAAGCTAATCTGATGCTTATGGTGCAACCAGAGATCAGAACTACACATGCTGGAGAAAATAGGACTGAATAGAGGAGTAGGTTGGTCGCTGGAGATGGAACCCGCCATTGATGGCCTGCCCTTGCCTCCCACCAATGCCAATGACTGCCTTTTCTGCTCCTCCTTGTGTAGCACTCATTTTTTTGTTCTAATTACAGATAGGAAGAGAAAAAGAACTCCACAAATTAAGTTTATGAGAATGAAGCACTCTTTTCCAACTCTAGAACAACCCGAAGCAGAACTTCATTCAACATTGACTATTTTTTTTAATCCTTATGCTTCTAGCATTAGTATATATAGATAGGACATTTACTTGTTTTAAACTTTTTTTTTATATTTCTTCAGTTACTTCCTGGTTTCCATGCCTAGGCAAATTATGTCACACATCCCACTGGTCTTCCAGAAGGGAAACACAGTTCTCAGCTTAGCCTGTGCCTGAACTAAGGGCAGATGGATTCAGGGAAGTAAATTATACAAGAATAATCTGCTCTTACTGAAGATAGCCACTGCCAGAAATTCCAGGGCGTGTTTTTGAAAATGAGTTCTCAGCAAAATAAAGCATGGAGACATGGAGTTTGCTTTTGAATATTAAAAATTAATTAAATAGCATTTGTGGCTTGTGGTACTCAGATGCAGTTTTGTTCCACTTTAAGGTCTTATACTGTATGTATCTGTTTATGGACTTTCCATTATGGTTTCCTCAAAGAAAAATTACATGCAAAATGGACATCATTACTTTCAGTAATTGAGTCAGTGTTGATATTAGCATGTAATTCCTAAGCATTATCATAACAAGGGGTAAAATGGTAACCTTTGTATTGTATCCTAATATAGTTTTCTTTTTATTTCCTGAAGTGTTGAAGACAAGGAAACCTTGTCATGTTCACAGGGAAATCTGATATATGTTTCATCAAGATCCATAATGCAACTATCAGTCCCTCCCCTCAAGCCAGGGTGCTAGGTGTAATCCTAGACTCTGACCTATCCTTTCGTCCCCACATCCAGCCACTATCGATAGCTTGTAGACTTCACCGCCGTAACATGTCTAAAATTCAAACCTTTGTAACTAATGAAACCACCAAGCTACTCATTCATTCCTATTATCTCTCGCCTTGACTATTGCAACTCAATTCTCATAAGCCCACCTCTCTGTAGGCTATCCCCTCTTCAGTCTATCATAAATGCTGTCACCCGATTCATCTGCTTTAGCAACAGCTCAGTGTCTGCCACCCCTCTGCCAATCCCTCCACTGGCTTCCGATTGCCCAGCGAATTAAATTCAAAATGCTAACAACAACATACAAAGCTATTCACAACTCTTCCCCAAGCTACATCACCAATCTTGTCACTAATCACCCAAACCACCTCTCAGGATCTCCTGCTCTCAGGCTCCCTTGTCTCCTCCTCCCATGCTTGTCTCCAGGAGTTTGCCAGAGCCTCTCCCATCCTGGAACTCTCTACCTCAATCTGTCTGGCTATCCCCTATGCTGGCGGCCTTTAGGTGATCCCTGAAAGCTCATTTCTTCAAGGAAACCTATGACACCTCCAATTAAACATGTATCATTTCCATCAGCTCATCCCCCACAGTTATAAACTTTTGTGCCACTTGCCCCTCCCTATTAAATTGTAAGATCTTATAAACTGGGCCCTCGTAATCCTCTTGTTTTATATTGTATTGTTGCTGTATTGTCTCCCTTTATATTATAAAGCACTGAGCAAACTGTTGGCGCTATATAAATCCTGTATAATAATAATAATAATAGTGGTTCTTCATCTTTGCCATTGCATTTCTTGCAACTATGTTGGGCATAGATTAAATTAATTTTACCTTTTGTGTCATGGAATGAAGAAGGACACCTCCAGTTTGTTTCATGGAATTCCTCTTTATGTTCATGGCCTCCAATGTCACCAACATTGAGATGACAGTCTACGGTCTGGTAGTAGAACTACTCTGCTAAAATCCCTGTATTATTTGTGGAAATGTGTTTACATAATCAGTATTGGTTTTTTTTATCAGTGTGTTTGTGTGTGCTTGTGTGTTAATTAGGTATTATGAACTTTTTTGCTTTTGAAAAAAGGAATCTTTCCCCATAATATGATCCTCAAAGTGAGTCACAAAATTTTTCTTTAGAGGTGGTGCATTTTTTTCATGGTTTAAGTTTGATGCAGGGATTTACTCAAAGTGTACACCAAGCTTTACTCTCACATTTAAACGCTACCATCTTTACTGTGTTTTATAAGCATTTCAAAATTCAATGATGGCTGTTATTGTTGTATACAATGCTTTAATTACCCATCTGTCTGAGGTATCATTCTGTTTCAATAAAATAGCTGGATGAAAGATAAAATGATTCTTTTTTTCCACTGGCTTTGTTAGGAGTCACAGTTAAAGTTTATGTTTTCTCTTGTAACACCACAATTTATAAATATGGGATGTTCAAATCTTTGGGAAGGGCAAAAAGCTGGATGGCTTTGTCAACAAAATTAATTAAAGGGTATAGAGAATATTGACCAGATATTTCACTCCAGTCAATTTTGATTGGACAAAAAGTTTAAAGATGCAAACAGAACTCTGTTATTTCTTTTCTGTCAAGAAGTACCATAGAAAGTCAAGAACCTTTGATTCTTACTAATGCATCTAAGTCCTGAGCTATTGACACCTCCATGGAATCAGTACAGCCATCTACATTGAAAGCAGAAGTTGCTTCACAGGTTACAAAAGGGTCCTGACATTTGCATTCACAACAAACAAGGAGAAAGAATGTACTCTTTTTCAGGTATGCCTGTTTTCCCTAATACTATTTAGAGAACACAACAGGTTTACGTCTTCAAAAAAAAGCTAAAGCAATACAAACCACATTAAAAAATTATAATTGAAACCATAACATATAATTACAAGAAACCCTAATATATATTTAAAAGGTTACCATGCTAATCAATCTCTATTAATTTCTACTCTTGAAGCATTGGATCTGACTCATAAAAATTGGGATGAATATGAGCATGAAATGGCAGTTGTTGCTAATAACTAGGTGTTACTTTCATTTTATGGAAGCACTAAAAAAACTAATTGGTTATTATGAGTGACAACTTTATGTTTTTTTCCTCCAATTTTATGCAACACCAGTGTTGTATGCAATATACTAAAAATAATAGTCTTCAACAAACATCTTGGTCCAGTACATAAGACAACACCACTGTTGTCTGCAATATACTAAAAAGAATAGTCCAGCAAAGTACAATAGGTGTAAGATGCCTGGTGGTAGAACCTGAAGTGCAGAGGAAGGCCTCCCTTGCAGCTCTGGCTCATGGGTCCTGGTAGAGTAATAGGAAGCGCCGGAGCACAGAGGTGCATGAGTGTCGGTCAGGACTTTTGCAGATGGATGTTGACATGCATCAGGAATGCAGGAGCAGCTGGTGGATGGCACACTGGCAGAAGTGCAGGAACAGCTTGACAAATGACACTCTGGCAGAGGTGCAGGAGCAGACTGGCAGGTGGCACGCAGGCAGAAGTGAAGGAGCAGGATACTGACAAGGATAAGCTGGTTCAGGTGCAGGAGCAGAGTAAGGCAAGGTCAGGCGGTCCGGATCACCAACTAGCAGGCAGAGTAAGCATAAATGGCATGCAGAACTATAGTCAAAGGGCAGGCCAGGGGTCGGTACAGGCAGTGTTCAAGCAGGGTCAATAACAGATCAGATCAGCAGCGTAATCACAGGTAACAGGATGCATGGGTGCTCAAAAGTATTAGACCAAATGGCACTAATGCAAGGCACTAGCCCAGCTTAAATAGCTTGCCTGGCGCCAATGCTCTGTTGCGCATGTGCTCTTGCACGCACCTGTGTGCGCGATTGAGCACGTACATTCACTAATCGGCCACGAGCAGGGTTAACAGGGGTTCTGCGCCTGTGTATAGATATGCCTGACAATAGGGGATCAGATAATTCAGCATTCCGTTTCACTAAGTTTCAAATGCGTATTTTTCATCAGAAGTGTTGAAGGGTCCATTATAAAAAAAACTGGAATTGAATCCCCCCAGTTATCCACAATCAGCATGTGTCCATATACATTCACAGCAATCACTGGCCAGTCATCTGAATCAGATGAACATTTTAGTCACGATATCCAGCCTGCAGAAGACAGTTATTTGTCAAGCACTAAAGAGTAAGAGGAGTATGATTGTGATATGTATAAAAATATGCATATTTCACAAGATCAAAATGAACTGGGTATGTGATTTTTTATTCCTCCATTGAACAAACTCTAGGACCTGTAACAGAAAATATTTTCATGTTTTATTTAACTACAGTCAGGTCCATAAATATTGGGACATCGACACAATTCTAACATTTTTGGCTCTATACACCACCACAATGGATTTGAAATGAAACGAACAAGATATGCTTTAACTGCAGACTGTCAGCTTTAATTTGAGGGTATTTACATCCAAATCAGGTGAACGGTGTAGGAATTACAACAGTTTGCATATGTGCCTCCCACTTATTAAGGAACCAAAAGTAATGGGACAGAATAATAATCATAAATCAAACTTTCACTTTTTAATACTTGGTTGCAAATCCTTTGCAGTCAATTACAGCCTGAAGTCTGGAACGCATAGACATCACCAGACGCTGGGTTTCATCCCTGGTGATGCTGTCAGGCCTCTACTGCAACTGTCTTCAGTTCCTGCTTGTTCCTGGGGCATTTTCCCTTCAATTTTGTCTTCAGCAAGTGAAATGCATGCTCAATCGGATTCAGGTCAGGTGATTGACTTGGCCATTGCATAACATTCCACTTCTTTCCCTTAAAAAACTCTTTGGTTGCTTTTGCAGTATGCTTTGGGTCATTGTCCATCTGCACTGTGAAGCGTCCAATGAGTTCTGAAGCATTTGGCTGAATATGAGCAGATAATATTGCCCGAAACACTTCAGAATTCATCCTGCTGCTTTTGTCAGCAGTCAGATCATCAATAAATACAAGAGAACCAGTTCCATTGGCAGCCATACATGCCCACGCCATGACACTACCACCACCATGCTTCACTGATGAGGTGGTATGCTTAGGATTATGAGCAGTTCCTTTCCTTCTCCATACTCTTCTCTTCCCTTCACTCTGGTACAAGTTGATCTTGGTCTCATCTGTCCATAGGATGTTGTTCCAGAACTTTGAAGGCTTTTTTAGATGTTGTTTGGCAAACTCTAATCTGGCCTTCCTGTTTTTGAGGCTCACCAATGGTTTACATCTTGTGGTGAACCTTCTGTATTCACTCTGGTGAAGTCTTCTCTTGATTATTGACTTTGACACACATACACCTACCTCCTGGAGAGTGTTCTTGATCTGGCCAACTGTTGTGAAGGGTGTTTTCTTCACCAGGGAAAGAATTCTTCGGTCATCCACCACAGTTGTTTTCCGTGGTCTTCCGGGTCTTTTGGTGTTGCTGAGCTCACCGGTGCGTTCCTTCTTTTTAAGAATGTTCCAAACAGTTGTTTTGGCCACACCTAATGTTTTTGCTATCTCTCTGATGGGTTTGTTTTGTTTTTTCAGCCTAATGATGGCTTGCTTCACTGATAGTGACAGCTCTTTGGATCTCATCTTGAGAGTTGACAGCAACAGATTCCAAATGCAAATAGCACACTTGAAATGAACTCTGGACCTTTTATCTGCTCATTGTAATTGGGATAATGAGGAAATAACACACACCTGGCCATGGAACGGCTGAGAAGCCAATTGTCCCATTACTTTTGGTCCCTTAATAAGTGGGATTCACATATGCAAACTGTTGTAATTCCTACACCGTTCACCTGATTTGGATGTAAATACCCTCAAATTAAAGCTGACAGTCTGCAGTTAAAGCACATCTTGTTCGTTTCATTTCAAATCCATTGTGGTGGTGTATAGAGCCAAAAATGTTAGAATTGTGTCGATGTCCCAATATTTATGGCCCTGACTGTATTTGACAAATTATTAATGTGTTGAAAATGTTCTGAGTGAATTAAAAATGTCTTAAAGGAGTAATAAAAATAAGAATATATACACTTAACTCAGCACAACTGCTTATTGAATTCTGAATCATAGTTTACTCCTGTAGACCATTAATTTCATGCTATAAAGAGTACTTGTTGGAAATGTTATAATTTCAGCTGAGTACCTATGCTGTGATTATAATATAAGGAAAGTGGAATCATTATTATAAGATTATTGGAATTGTTGGTATATATAAGTAAACATATCGCAGTAACCAAGATTATGAAAATCTTGCCATAGATCACTATTGGCAAGTACAGTGAAAAGCATGATACACAAGGCACAGAACAGTGGAGATTCTTGCCAGGGATGTAAGCGTGATTCCCCAATGTTCAATATAAAGTAATGAATAATTGCCTGGACTGCAAAAAGCATTTCATGAGAACATATTGGAACCTACAATATCCCCTGCATCATTTCAGCACACAGCTCCAAAAACAGATAGAGCTCTGTTATAATAAATGAAATTTGAAAACGGTAATAAACCCAAAACCAAGAAAGTGATATATTGCAAAATAGCAATCAATAGATGTGGTGGCTGCATCCATTTTCTTTTCTTAGGCTGTTTTCCCCTGGTAATCTGGCCAGTAACACATCTCCTGTATTAGTGAGACACCACTCTGGATGCAGGAGCACAGGAAGTATCTTTAGACAAGAGAATTGCCAATCTTGGGGGAGGGGATTGTTAGATGGACTAGCAGATTTAGATACACTAACAAGTTTAAGCCAATTCCTGTAAATATTTTATAGGCAGTTACAAACAGTTTTCTTTCCTTTTGGGAAAAAGGTTTTACATAAATACTGTAACTAAAGACTGATCATTGTAAACACTCCTGCCAGCGTTGAATGGTTTGTCCTATCTCTGTAACTGATACATTCTGTTCTTTTGAAAACAACAGATTCACTGGCTTGGCTGGATCACCAGATGAAAATAGAAGAAATAAATCCTAAGGCTACTTTCACGCGAAGGGTCCGACAAGGTCAGCCTGTCCGTTTTTTAGGATGAACTGATCAGACCTTCCATTCACCCCTATGGACTGGTGGGTGTAAGAGGACTTGTGTCCGTTTACACCCACCTAGCTTCAATCCACTAATAAAAGGAGACTGATCTGTTTCCCTCCATCTAGGCGGATTAAGTGGATTTGCCATCTGCCTGCTCTTCTCTGCTCTGATCAGCAAGGGATCAGTGAACAGATCCCCTGCTGATCAAAACAGAGTCCACCCCATGTGAAAGGGGCCTACAAAAATTAATGCAGCCATCACATATTAAGAAATGGTACGCTGCCATAAAATAAATGTTTGCTGTCGGGTTTATTACAGCTTGAAATCTTCCCGATTCTCAAGTGCCACCTAATTTTGTTCCTTTGCTACCTAAACACTTAACATCTGATTACCTCAAAAAGGTTCCATTTTCCACGATACACACATAAACTGAATGTAGTCATTTTTATATATTATAGTTTTTTAAATTAATGTTCATCAATCTTCACAAGGCAGAAGATAGTTAACTGTTTTGAACACACCCACTAGTATCTTACCTTGATACCGATGAAACTGAAGGCCTACTTTAGTGCTTTGTCTTTTCTCCCTGTTTTTGGAATTTGCTTGACACATCACATTAAAGGAAAATATCATGAACAGCAGTTAATCGGCAATCCGTCTTCTGTCATTGCAGAAGACGACTGCCTGAATATGCTCTAACATTAATGTAAACAATAAAAACACAAAAGTACAGGTGAAACTCGAAAAATTAGAATATCGTGCAAAAGTTCATTTATTTCAGTAATGCAACTTAAAAGGTGAAACTAATATATGAGATGGACTCATTACATGCAAAGCAAGATAGTTCAAGCCGTGATTTGTCATAATTGTGATGATTATGGCTTACAGTTCATGAAAACCCCAAATCCACAATCTCCGAAAATTAGAATATTGTGAAAAGGTGCAATATTCTAGGCTCAAAGTGTCCCACTATAATCAGCTAATTAAGCCATAACACCTGCAAAAAGTTCCTGAGCCTTTAAATGGTCTCTCAGTCTGGTTCAGTAGGAATCACAATCATGGGAAAGACTGCTGACCTGACAGTTGTGCAGAAAACCATCATTGACACCCTCCATAAGGTGGGAAAGCCTCAAAAGGTAATTGCAAAAGAAGTTGGATGTTCCCAAAGTGCTGTATCAAAGCACATTAATAGAGAGTTATGTGGAAGGGAAAAGTGTTGAATAAAAAAAGGTGCACAAGCAGCAGGGATGACCGCAACCTGGAGAGGATTGTCAGGAAAAGGCCATTCAAAAGTGTTGGGAACTTTCACAAGGAGTGGACTGAGGCTGGAGTTAGTGCATCAAGAGCCACCACACACAGACGGATCCTGGACATGGGCTTCAAATGTCGTATTCCTCTTGTCAAGCCGCTCCTGAACAACAAACAACGTCAGAAGCGTCTTACCTGGGCTAAAGAAAAACAGACCTGGTCTGTTGCTCAGTGGTCCAAAGTCCTCTTTTCTGATGAGAGCAACTTTTGCATCTCATTTGGAAACCAAGAACCCAGAGTATGGAGGAAGAATGGAGAAGCACACACTGCAAGATGCTTGAAGTCCAGTGTGAAGTTTCCACAGTCTGTATTGATTTGAGGAGCCATGTCATCTGCTGGAGTTGGTCCACTGTGCTTCATTAAGTCCAGGGTCAACGCAGCCGTCTACCAGGAGACTTTGGAGCACTTCATGTTTCCTTCCACAGACAAGCTTTATGGGAATGTTGACTTTATTTTCCAGCAGGACTTAGCACCTGCCCACACTGCCAAAAGCACCAAAGCCTGGTTCAATGACCGTGGGATTACCGTGCTTGATTGGCCAGCAAACTCGCATGACCTGAACCCCATAGATAATCTATGGGGCATTGCCAAGAGAAAGATGAGAGACATGAGACCGATCAATGCAGAAGAGCTGAAGGCCGCTATTGAAGCATCCTGGCCTTCCATAACACCTCAGCAGTGCCACAGGCTGATAGCTTCCATGCCACGCCGCATTGAGGCAGTAATTGCTGCAAAAGGGGCCCAAGCCAAGTACTGAGTACATATGCATGCTTATACTTTTCAGAGGTCCGATATTGTTCTATGTACAATCCTTGTTTTATTGATTGCATGTAATATTCTAATTTTCAGAGATTGTGGATTTGGGGTTTTCATGAGCTGTAAGCCATAATCATCACAATTATGACAAATCACGGCTTGAACTATTTTGCTTTGCATGTAATGAGTCTATCTCATATATTAGTTTCACCTTTTAAGTTGCACTACTGAAATAAATGAACTTTTGCACGATATACTAATTTTTCAAGTTTCACCTGTATGTTCATACAGTAGTTCTATAGTTCATCACATGAGAGTAGATTGGTAAAAAAAGGCTGATTGTGAAGCCCACAGTATCTTCTAGAGCTCTTTCCAGAGAACTCTAGAAGAGAGAATGCCACATTCAGCGGAGAGACTGTTTATATAACTTTGACAGGTCACATGACTGCACCATCTTCCTGGAAATTTACATGGCTGAGTTGTAAATTATATTCATTTGAACAATGTTTTGATTGCAGTGAAGTCCTAAAACCAGTGGAAAGCACATTGTAAAGGACACCCCTGTGTTTCATAAATGTGCTGTTTTAAAAATGTATTTTAAAGCAGCAGTATGGCTGTTGTTAGATCATACCACTGCTTTATAACTGGGCTCGATGTATTGGTTGGGCTTAAATTTTGTTAAGTAAAAATTGTTTTAGTAAAGTAAATGTACTGTAAACTATGGTTTAAAATAACATACACTCACCAGGCACTTTATTAGGTACACCTATTCGTAACACAAATTGCTAAACAGCCAATCACATGGCAGCAACTCAATGTACAGTTGCAAGAAAAAGTATGTGAACCCCTTGGGATTACGTGGAGTTTTGCATGAATTGGGCATAAAATGTGCTCTGAACGTCATCTAAGTCACAACAATAGAAGAACACAGTCTGCTGAACATAATACTACACAAACATTAGATGTTGCCATGGTTTAATTGCACATAACATGTAAACATTCACAGTGCAGGGAGGAAAAAGTATGTGAGTCCCTAGCTTAATGACTTCCCCCAGAGCTAATTGGAGCCAGGAGTGAGCCAACCTTGACTCCAATCAGTGTGGTGATATTGGATGTGTTGCTGACAGCTGTCCTGCCCTTAAAAAACACACACCTGATTTGGGTTTACTGGTTTCAAGAAGCACTGTCTGATGTGAACCATGCCTCGCAGAAAGAGCTCTCAGAAGACCTACGAAAAAGAATTGTTGACTTGCATGAAGCTGGAAAGGGTTACAAAAGTATCTCCAAAAGCCTTGATGTTCATGTGTCCACGGTAAGACAGACTGTCTACAAATGGAGAAAGTTTAGCACTGTTGCTACTCTCCCTAGGTGTGGTCATCCTGTAAAAATGACTGCAAGAGCACAGCACAGAATGCTGCATGAGGTAAAGAAGAATCCCAGAGTGTCAGCTAAAGACCTACAGAAATCTCTGGCACATGCTAACATTTTTGTTAACACATCTACAATAAGGAAAACATGAAACAAGAATGGAGTACATGGGAGGACACCACGGAGGAAGCCATTGCTGGCCAAAAAGAATATTGCAGCACGTTTGAAGTTTGCAAAAGAGCACCTGGATGTTCCACAGCACTACTGGCAGAATATACTGTGGACAGATGAAACCAAGATTGAGTTGTTTGGGAAGAACACACAACACTATGTGTGGAGAAAAAAAGGCCCAGCACACCAACATCAAAACCTCATCCCCACTGTAAAACATGGCGGAGGCAGCATCATGGTTTGGGGCTGCTTTGCTGCCTCAGGGCCTGGACAGATTGTTGTCATTGATGGGAAAATGAATTCCAGAGTTTATCAAGACATTTTTCAGGAAAACGTACGACCATCTGTCCGCCAACTGAAGCTCCGCAGAGGATGGGTGATGCAACAGGACAATGACCCAAAGCATACAAGTAATTCAACAGAACAATGGCTGCAACAGCACAGAAAACGCCTTCTGGAGTTGCCCAGTCAGAGTCCTGACCTCAACCCCATTGAAATGCTGTGGCATGACCTTAAGAGAGCGATTCACACCAGACATCCCAAGAATATTGCTACACTGAAACAGTTTTGTGAAGAGGAGTGGTCCAAAATTACTCCAGATCGTTGTGCAGGTCTGATCTGCAACTACAGGAAACGTTTGGTTGAGGTTATTGCTGCCAAAGGAGGGTCAACCAGTTATTAAGTCCAAAGGTTCACATACTTTTTCCTCCCTGCACTGTGAATGTTTACATGTTATGTGCAATTAAACCATGGCAACATCTAATGTTTGTGTAGTATTATGTTCAGCAGACTGTGTTCTTCTATTGTTGTGACTTAGATGACGTTCAGAGCACATTTTATGCCCAATTCATGCAAAACTCCACATAATCCCAAGGGGTTCACATACTTTTTCTTGCAACTGTATTTAGACATCTAGACGTGGTGAAGATGACTTGCTGAAGATCAAACCAAGCATCAGAATGGGGAGGAAAGGGGATTTAAGTGACTCTAAAAGTGGCACTGTTGTTGGTGCAAGATGGGCTGGTCTGAGTATTTCAAAAATTGCTGATCTACTGGGATTTTCAAACACAACCAACTCTAGGGTTTACAGAGAATGGTCCAAAAAGAGAAAATATTCAGTGAGCGGCAGCTGTGTGGACGAAAATGCCTTGTTGATGTCAGAGGTCAGAAGAACATGAAAGCATGGAACCATCATGTTTTGTATCAACAGTTCAGACAGGTGGTGGTGTAATGGCGTGGGGGGATTTTTTTTGGCACTAGCAAGGTGTGCCTAATAAAGTGGCTGGTGAGTGTATATTGTTCTCTCTGGCCACCAGATAAAGCTATAGACTTATCTCATGTTAACTTCTATCTCTTTGCCACCTGTTCTATGAAGCCTGTTGTTTACAGAGCTCAATTATTGAATCTGAAATGTATGCACAGCTAACCACAGTACTAACCACAGCTAACCACAGGGGTTTTAGCCAACAAAGCTAGATAAAGACATTTCCATTCTTACAACACAACTGGAGACTAGCCAGAGCTATAAACCATTAAAACCAATGACTGCATAAGATAAAGAATATGAGGAATGCGCTAAATCTTTTAGTTGACCTGTGAGCGTGTTGGGTTCCACAGTAAGGCTCAAAAGTCTGACCACAATGAATAGCCGAGTCCCTGAGATGATCTCCTGATATGAAAGCACACCAATCCTGGCGATAGAGGATATAAAGTGATTTCGTGCTACTGTAAAGAGGCGCACTCCCCCTGGTGGTAGGAGACTGCAAGAGTGGTGCACTGGGGTTCCTGAGGGCTTTACGCTGAGGACCATTTGGCTGTGACCAGGAGTAGGTCATTATACTCCACGGGGACAAAAAAGACAGGTGCAAGGGGAGGAGCCTGAACATGGCGGCAGTGGGGAGTGAGCGGCACTAGCTATCGGCTAGGTTCCGCTCCCCGACCTCCCTAGTGACCCTTAGGACCTGACTCACCGGAGTCTGGAGGGACGCTGAATAGAGCCCGGAGAGCCGGTGATGGAAGCCGGACGAAGGTTGCAGTGAAGCGCCGGCCCCTCCGGTGCTTCACGAGAGAGAGACCCGGACCGCTGGAGGACGAGGTGACGTGGCGGGGGCGTGTGGTAGCCGCGGAGGACCTCTGGGAGAAGAGGAAGCCAGCTGGACGCCTGACTGACAGGGAGACGCCGGCTTGGGTTACCGGCTCTCTGTCGCCCACAACCCCCCGGCCAACTGCTGCCCATAAACCCCGGCTACCTACTGTCTGCAGCCCCCCGGTTCACTGCTGCCTGGAGCCCCCGGCCAGCTGACTGCTCGATCCTGGGCCAGGGAGACCCGGGAGTGCCAGGAGACCCACCCTGCATCCCTTGGACGAAATCCTGACAGAGAAAAAGAGCTACAGCATTGGAAGCCCAGAGGAACCCCCCCCAGGACAGAGCTGCTGTGAAGGCCCTCCACCCAAACTTGGAGCTACCGTCCTGGGAAGAGAAGGGTGAGTGAGAGCTGCTGGGGGTCTATTGTCTAGTTGACTCCTGAGTGACATTGGGGTCCAAGGGGTTAAGGAGGAGAGGGGAGGATTCCCTGGGTTCAGAAGAGAAGAGTCCCACACATCCCTAGGAGAGCATAAGCAAAAGTAGTAAACCCGTCTGGATCATAAATCATAAGGGAGAGGTACAATTTCCATCTAGAGAATATAGAAGGTAAAAGACTTAAAGAGGATATGAAGAATAAAGGTCCTAAGGGAGCAGGGCTCAAAGGGTCCCAATCAGGCACGATAAAGAAATTTACATCATATGGAAACATTACGCCAGAAAGGGCCCAAGGTACAAGCGCTAAAGGGGAAATGGACACTAGCTCAGGAAACAGTCCGAGACTATCACTGGGT
The DNA here is from genome assembly GCF_062004578.1 of Staurois parvus. NCBI lineage: Eukaryota > Metazoa > Chordata > Amphibia > Anura > Ranidae > Staurois > Staurois parvus. Next base: position 12,493,452 of record NW_028317815.1, read on the forward strand.
ATGAACAGCAGTTGTAGCCAACAAATAGCGGATGGCTTGGGAAAAAAAGAACTTGATGGTGAACTACAAGTACCGAATAAGAAGGAGATGATAGAAATGTTTCAAAGTTTGGAGAAAACGATAAAACATGAAATGACAGCTATTCGAAGCGACTTAGGCCATCTGCTATCGAGAATGGAAGAAACAGAGGAGAAAGTCAAAACCCAGGCCCAAACCATAGATAATCTAAGGAAAAAAATAACCCATTTAGAGAAAACCCAGAAAAAATTGTTTTATAGGATGGAAATTCAAGAAAATAAATAAAGAAGGTGTAACCTTAGGGTGCGAGGAATTCCAGAATCTGCAAAAGGGGAAATATTATATGAACTAGTTAATAAAATCTTAAACTCCATAAGAGACAGACCTGAAACAGAAGTGATTGAACTGGATAGAGTGTTCAGAATAGGAAAATTTAAACAAGATACTGAGAGGGAAAGATCGAGAGATATAGTTGTCCAGTTCCAGAAGTTTGGGGTCAAAAATGAGATTTGGGAAAAGATCAAGGGAAGATCGTTAATTAAGTATGGAGACTTGACTATTCAAATTTTTGCGGATTTAACATCAGAGACTCTATGGAGAAGGAGATCCCTGAGACCCCTATTAGAGCAAATGAGAAAACAGAATGTGCAATATAGATGGGGTACTTCGGCATCTCTAATTGGCTGGAAAAATGGGGTCACAGCATACCTGAGATTCCCGGAGGAACTGAGAGATTTTTGTGATAGACTGGATTTGCAAAGAATGGAGATAATTGGGTGGGAAGAAGAAAAAGAAGATACGGATGATACAAGACAGGAGGACTGGCAGCGGGTCGGGGGGAGGGGGAGGGAGGTTCTGGCATTGGGGAGAAAAGGGAGGGAGAATTTAGTAAAATATATGCTTTCTCTTTTCTCTATCTTTTTCCCTAGCCCCTTTTGTAGCCCCCTTGTTGAAGTGGAAGTCCATCTGGAAGCTCCGGTTAAGGGAGGGAAGTAAAGGGTATTGTTGAGCCCAGTTGATAGAGAAAGGGGAGCTAGGGAGTTCGGAGGAGAGGTGAGGCGTCCATGGGCGGAGCTTAATCCCAGTATTTTAAATCAACCGTGGAAATAGTTCCACAAATGATTTATAGGCAGTTTATAAGCCTAAAAATGGGTAGGGGAAAAACAAGAGAGGGGGGTGGGGCTGGGGGGGGGGAGACAGGGATTGGGTGGGGGGAAGGGAGGGGAGGGGCCGTGGGGCTAATATTTTGCAAGATATTCGGGCCTAATAGGAAGAGACGAATTAGAAGAGAGAGAGAGACAGAATTAAGAAGGATGGAAGAAATACAGTTTATAACATATAATGTGAATGGGTTGAATTGTCCTGGGAAAAGATTTAAAATGTTTAAAGAGTTACATCACAGGGCAACGTCAGTGGTATTTCTACAGGAGACACATTTTGAGATAGAATCAAATGTGAAATTAAAATCCAAATATTATCCAACATGGTATTATGCTGACTCTCCAATCAAAAGAGCAAAGGGGGTGGCAATAGGATTGGCAAAGAATGTCAGATTTGAGTTGGAAGATAGAAAGACTGACCCGGAAGGGAGATTCCTGTTTTTGAAGGGTAAACTTCAGGGAATTGAATGTACACTAGCCAATATATACTGCCCCAACAAGAAACCTGAGATCTTTTTGAAGGGTTTGTTGAAAAAATTATTAGACTTTAAAAAAGGGCATTTGATAATAGCAGGAGATTTAAATCTTTGTATGGACCCACAAAAGGATGCAACCTGCCTTGTGCAGAGAGAGGGGGGTAGGTCTCTGAGAGCCTTGAAGAAGGCGATCCACGAGTACCAACTGGTGGACGCCTGGAGAATGATGCACATGAAAGACAGAGACTATACCTTCTTCTCTAATGCACATGAGATATACTCGAGACTGGATTATATTCTAATAGATCATCAACTCATTGAAATGCTGGTTAAAATAGAAATAGAGACAAGAACTTTTTCGGACCATGCCCCAGTCATAATGAAAATAGGATGGGGGAAAAGGTGGACGGGAGGTCTAGGATGGAGGTTAAATGAGGCTCTTCTCTTTGATGAGGATATTGTGCAGAAGATCAAGGAAGAGATTAAGGTATATTTCAAAGAGAATGAGACAGAGGAAGTATTGACAGCTACAGTATGGGAAAGTCATAAGGTATATATAAGAGGAATCTTGATTGCGATGGGAGCAAGGAAAAAAAAAGAAAGAAGAGAGAGGGTTAGTGGACTTTTAAAGGAAATCCTGGAGTTGGAGCAGATACATAAGAAGAAAATAACAATAGAAACAAGACAGAAGCTAATGGATAAAAGAGATGAATTAGAGAGATTGATGGAAGAGGAGAGGAGAAGAGTATATAACAAGGTATTGGGTGAAAGATATAGATGGGGTGATCGACCAGGAAAATACTTAATGAGAGCCCTGAATAAAAAGAAAAACAGGAATTATATAGAAAAGATAAAAAGCCCTAAGGGGGAGTTGGTCCACTCAACTAAAGAAATCATTAAAGTATTCACGGAGTACTATAGAAAGTTGTACAATATCAGCCACCAAGGTTCACCAAAAGAAAATAGAGAAGGTATTAATGAAAAAAGGATGATATATTTAAAAAATGCGGGATTGCCAAAGCTCAGTGAAACACTATTGAACTCCTTGGAATCAGAAATTTCTCAGGAAGAAATAGAAGTAGCATTAAGAAGTACAGGGGGAGGGAAAAGCCCAGGCCCGGATGGTTATACAATTAAGTACTATAAAAAATTTTGTGAAGTACTGTTACCAAAGTTAAAGAAATATATGAATGACTTGGGAGGTGGGATGGAGGGGAGGAGGGAATCCCTTCAGGCCCATGTTGTTCTCATTCACAAGGAGGGAAAAGATCCTTCTCAGTGCTCTAGCTACAGACCAATTTCATTATTGAACACTGATACCAAGTTGTACGCAAAGGTCCTAGCAAACAGGCTGAAAGATCTAATGCCCGAATGGATCCATGGAGACCAGGTGGGATTTGTCCGGGGAAGAGAGGGTAGAGACAATGGGTTGAGAACTTTGATGCTTATTCAGAAAAGTAGAAAAGGGAAAGCCCCGGTGGTGCTCTTGTCAATTGATGCCGAAAAGGCGTTTGATAGAGTGGACTGGGGCTTTATGATGGACAACTTGGAAGTGTTGGGGATTGGAGAGAGAATGCGTGAGTGGATAGGTAAATTATATAGGGAGCCCACCGCAATCATCACGGTAAATGGGGAGAGGTCGGAATCCATCGGGATGTCCAATGGAACAAGACAAGGATGTCCATTGTCCCCCTTGCTGTATGTTTTGACATTGGAACCCCTGCTATCAATAATAAGGAATAGTGGAGCGATAAAGGGAATACAGATAGAAAACATAGAACATAAAGTAGCGGCCTTTGCGGACGACCTTCTGTTTTATGTAGGCAACCCCTGAATAACACTACCAAGTATAATGAAGATCTTGAAGGAATATGGTGAACTATCAAATCTAAAAATTAACCCAACAAAAACAGAGATTCTGAACATTAATATACCAAAGAGCGAAAAAGAAAAACTACAAAAAGAATTCCCCTTTATTTGGAGAGAAAAAGATATAAAATACCTAGGAATAAAACTTGCTACCTCACATAAACAAATGTATAGATTAAACTATATTTCTCTGATAAATGAGACTAAGGACGAACTAAAAAGATTAGAAGGAGGAAACCCATCATGGTTAGGACGTATAAACCTAATTAAAATGGTAATTATACCTAAAATACTCTATAGATTTCAAATGATCCCAATCAAACTCCCAGAGGCGTTTTTTAAGATAATGAGAAGAATGCTAACAAGATATATATGGAGGAATAAAAAACCAAGAATATCATATGAAACACTAAGTAGGACTAAAGAGAAAGGGGGGATGGGACTACCTGATGTTAAGAGATATTACAAAGCTGTAATTTTAGCAAGAATTTATGATTGGACTTTTAACTATAAGGGGAAAAATTGGGTAAAAATAGAAAACGAACTGAGTGGAATTAATTTGAGTAAGATGATATGGGTTCCAGCACATTATAGAACAATTAAAGAAAGCACAAGCACTTACACTTTAAATGTGTTAAAGATATGGGATAATTTACACAAACATATGAAATGGGAATTTAATTCTATATTAATGCCTCTTGCAAACACGGAATTTTTCCCTCCAGGAAAAGAAGAGATATCAGGGAGATGGTTTAAAAAGGAAGATATTCAATTGAGAGACGTATTGATAGAGGGGGAACTGAAAACATTTAAAGAACTAAAAGAGAGGGGAGGAGATATGTTTACTAAAATAGATGAGTGGAAATATCAACAATTAAAATGTTTTATTGGAACTCTCCCAAAACCCTTGAGATTAAAAAATGAGTGGATGATATGTTTGAAAGGCTACTAGAAACACGGCGAGATGGGAAACACGGTGTTACAAAAATGTATAAAATACTCACAGAATTAGACACAGACACAAAGTTAATTTTTATAACAAATTGGGAAAGAGACATGGATGTGGAGATAGATGAAGATCAACAGAATAAGATATTTAGATTAGTTCACGAGAGTGTTAGTATGAGAGACGTTGAGATCAACTATAAATGTCTGACGCGATGGCATATTACACCAAGCACTGAGCACAGGATGAGGGGGGAGAAGTCAAAAATGTGTTGGAGAGGATGTGGGGAGGAGGGCACGGTGTTTCATATTTGGTGGCAATGTCCAAAAATTCAGGATTTCTGGAAGACAATAGTCAATTTAATAGAAATAATAACTGGAAATAACATAGGATTAGACCCAAACATGTGTCTCCTACATAATGTTGAGACAGCAGTAAATAAATACAAAGAATCAGGAGTATGGTACTACTTAAGTGCTGCAAAAGGGTTGATCCCCAAGTTTTGGTGGAAGACAGAGGTGCCGACGGAGGAGGATTGGATCAATAGGGTAAACCAGATCAGTAGAATGGAAAAATCTTATTATACTCAGGAAGACAGGTTGAAATTATACTACTCGCGATGGGAAAAATGGGAAAAATCAGGACTAAAAGAGAAATATAGAAAACTCTAAACTAGGAAAGTTATTTAAAGTTATCGGGCCTTGAGAGATTGGAGATCTTGCAGAGGGGAGGGAGGGGGGAAGGGGGGAAAAGGTGGGTTGGGAGGGAAGGGAAAGAAAAGAGGTAAATAGGAAGGACAAAGTAGAAATGTATGGATTATTTATATGTATTGTGTTTCTTCTTATGGAATTTTTGTAATAACATGAAAAAAATTAATAAATATTTAAATTAAAGAAAAAAAAAAAGGTCATTATACTCCAATGCGCATTTACTTGCGCTATCTGGTTAGTGCATTTTACAGTTATTCCCCTATCATGGAAGTCACGGATTTGCTTGGATACACCCCAAAACTTTTGACTTTAACATCCCTATCACTATAGGCACTTTGATGAGTTGGATAGATCTTCATTACTTATCTGACCATTGTTTACATTAATTTATGAATGTGGGATCTGGTGCATGTCAAAATATGAATGTTTAACTCTGCTTTATATATGTCAATTCCCTGTATTATATACTCAAGCGCTGCAACTTTTTGTATTTGACTTTTAACCACAGTACTCTTGGACTGTTTTGTGCTGTATAAAATGCTGTTATTGTATAAAATGTAAAAATGCTGTGCAACAGACAGGGGCGGACTGACAACTCATGGGGCCCCCGGGCAATAGGGGATCATTGGGCCTCTGTGTCCTTGCCCAAACTCAAAAAACCTATAAAAAAAGTACCAGGGGCATCTCATGGGGCCCCCTACTGACCCTGGGCCCTCGGGCACTGCCCAAGTTTCCAAGTGGTCAGTCCGCCCCTGGCAACAGAGGTTTCACCTGGATATGATATCACTGGGATATGAAATTTTGCCTCCTTTATTGTATTTGGTTTCTGTGCAGTGACTTTGGAAAATGGAATTGCTATTGCTAGTCTTACTGGTCTTGGAAATGTATGGTAAAAGAGAAAAGAGAGCTTATTTACTAAAGGTAAATAGGCTGTTTAATTATCCCTTAGCTTAACCACTTGCCTACCGGGCACTTCTACCCCTTCCTTACCAGGCCAATTTTCAGCTTTCAGCTCAGTCGCACTTTGAATAACAATTATGTAGTCATGCAACACTGTACCCATATGAAAGTTTTATCATTTTTTTCTCACAAAAAGATCTTTCTTTTGGTGGTTTTTACTCACTGTTGGGTGTTTTACTTTTTGCGCTATAACCAAAAAAATAGCAAAAAAGAAAAAAGTTTTTTTGTTTCTATTATAAAATTTTGCAAACAGGTAATTTTTCTCCTTCACTGATGTGCGTTGATGAGGCTGCACTGATATTCGGCACTGATGGGCACTGTTAGGCAGCACTGATAGGCAGCACTAATTAGGTGGCACGTATAGGCAGCACTAATGGGGTGGCACTGATAGGCGGCACTGACAGGCGGCACTGATGATGGGTAGTCATAGTCGGCACTGATAGGAGGCACTGACTGGTGGCACTGCTGGGCATTGACTGACGGCACTGCTGGGCATTGACTGGCGCAACTGCTGGGCACTGACTGGCGGCACTGCTGGGCTGCACTGATGGGCACTAGTGGGTGGCACTGATGGGCACTGGTGGGCACTGATGGGCACGGGGGGTGGAACTTCCGGGCACAGGTGGGTGGCACCGGTGGGTGGCACTGCTGGGCACAGGTGGGCGTCACTTCTGGCAGGTGGGCGGAACTGGTGGGTGGCACTGCTGGGCACCGATCATCAGGGCCCTTTAACTGTTCCTGCAGTATCATTACTCCAGTCAATTTCTAGGTAGTTAAAATCTCCCATTATTATCACTGTCCCACCTCCTGCAGCCCTTTTGATCTGTGCATGAAGCTGAGTCTCTACCTCCTCGTTAACAGTGGGTAGCCTATAACAAACTCCAATGATTACCTTTGTAGTTTGCACCCCCATAATGCTTCAGCCTCATCACACTCTCCATCAACTAGGTCCTCTTTCACACTCGCTCTGAGATAACTTCTCACATAGAGACAGACACCACCACCTTTCCTTTTTACCCTGTCTCTCTGAAAGAGAACATAGCCAGGAATATTAATAGTGTAGTTATGTGAAGAATGAAGGCAAGATTCAGCAATACCAATTAAATCATAGCTCTCTTCATGCACCAAAGCTTCCAACTCACCTATTTTGCTTGGCAGACTTCTGCCATTTGTGAACAAACACTTTAATTCATTGACACCTTGTGCACACATATTGTGCATATTTTTTTTTTTTTTACAAATGGTACCAATTCCAATGGAAAACTTCTTATCACCTGCCATAGCCCTCCCCCCATCTTTCCCCATTCCACCTACCAATAAGGATTGATCTCTGTCTGATCTGTCTGCCCCAATGTAATCTAATTCTCCCTCCCCCTTGATCTTAGTTTAAATAATCCTCCATCCATCCCATAAACCTACCCCCAGCACAACAGATCCCCTTCCACTTAGGTGCAAACCATCTCTAGCATATAGGTTGCACCCCAATGAAAAGTCAGCCCAGTGCTATAGAAACTCAAATCCTTCCCCCGAGGGAAGGAAAAGGGAGAGGGAAGAATAGAAAATGAGAAGTTAGTGAGGAAAGATAAGAGGGTGATGGAAGAATAGAAGGCAAGAAAAAGATAGTAAGGAAAGAAGAGAGGGTGAGGGAAGAAGAGAAGGCAAGGGAAGAATAGAAAGCATAAAGTAGATAGCGAGGGAAGAAGAGAAGGCAAGGGAAGAATAGAAAGCGAGAGGAAGAGAGGGCAAGGAAAAGGCCAAGGGAAGAAGAGAAGGCGAGTGAAGAAGAAAGGGTTAGGGAAGAAGAGAGGGTGAGGGAAAAATAGTTAGTGAGAAGATAGAAATGGAAGAAAAGAGGGCGAGGGAAGAAGAGAGGGCGAGGGAAGAAGAGAGAGCGGGGGAAAAATAGTAAGCAAGAAAAATATAGAAAGAGAAGAATATAGGGTGAGGGAAGAATAGTAAGGAAGAAGATGATAGCAAGGGAAGAAGAGAGGACCAGAGAAGAACAGAAAGCGAGAAGAAGATAGAAAGGGAAGAAGAGAAGGTGAAGGAAGAAGAGAGGGTGAAAAAAAAAATTAAGCGTGAAAAAGTTGGAGGTAAGAAGTTAGGGCAAGAGAAGAAGAGAAGGCAGGGGGAGAATACAGAATGAGGAAAAAATGGAAAGCGAGAAGAAGATCGCAAGGGAAGAAAAGGGAGCAAAGGAAGAAGAGAAGGCAAGGGAAGAAGAGTAGGTGACAGAAGAAGAGAAGGTGACAGAAAAAGAGAAGGCAAGGGAAAAAGAGAGGGCATGGAAAGGGAGGGTGAGGGAATACCAGTAAACAAGAAGAAGATATAAAAGAAGAAGAGAGGGTGAGGAAAGAAGAGAAGGCAAGAGAAGAAGAGATGGTGAGGGAAGAAGAGAGGGCGAGGGAAAATCAGTAAACAAGAAGAAGATATAAAAGGAGAAAAGGCTAGGGAAGAAGAAAAGGCTAGAATAGAAGAGAGGGCAAAAAAACAAGAGAAGGCAAGGGAAGAAGAGAAGGTGAGGAAAGAGGAGACGGCAAGGAAAGAATAGAAAGTAAAAAGAAGATAGTGAGGGAAGAAGAGAGGGCATGGGAAAAAGAAAAAGCGAGAAGAAAATACCGAGAGAAGAATAGAAAGTGAGAAGAATATAGAAAGAGAAGAAGAGAGGAAGAGGGACGGAGGGAAGAAGAGAGGGTTAGGAGGAAGAAAAGGCAAGGGAAGAAGGGAAGGGAAGAATAGAAAGCGAGAAGATCGCAAGGGGAGAAGAGAGAACAAGGGAATAGGAAGTGAGAAGAAGATAGACAGGGAAAAATAGAAAGCGATAAGAAGGTAAAAAGGGAAGAATAGAGGATGAGGGAAGAAGAGAGGAGAAGGGAGGAAGAGAAAGTGGGGGAAGATGAGAGGGCAAGGGAGGAAGAGAAGGCAAGGGAAGAAGAGAGGGCAAGAGAAGAAGAGAGGGAAAAATAGTAAGCGAGAAGATAGAAAAAGCGAGAAGGAGATAGCAAGGTAAGAGAAAGCAAGGGAAGAATAGAAAGAGAGAAGAAGATAAAAAGGGAAGAAGAGAGGGTGAGGGAAGAAGAAAAGGCAAAGGAAGGAAAAGAGGGCAAGGGAAGAAGAGAGGAAGATTGAAGAAGAGAGGACAAGGAAAGAGGAGAAGGTGAGAGAAGAAGAGAAGATGAAGGAAGATGAGAAAGCGAGGGAAGAAGAGAGAGAAAGCGAGGAAAGAAAAGAGGGCGAAGGAGGAAGAGAAGGCAAGGGAAGAAGAGAGAGTGAGGGAGGGAGAGAAGGTGAGGTATAATAGAAAATAGAAATAGAAATTGGGAAGAATGTACAGAAGAGAGGGCAAGGGAGGAAGAGAAAGCAAGGGAAGAAGAGAGGGCGATGAAAAAAGAGAGGGTAAGGTAGTAAGAGAAGGCGAGGGAAGAAGAAGAGATGAGGAGGAATGAAGAGCAGGTGAGGGAAGAATAGAGGGAGAGAGAGGGAGAGAAGGCGAGTGAAAAAGAGAGGGACAAGGAAGAAAAGAAAATGAGAAGAAGGGAGAAGAATATACAAAGGAAGAAAGAGACAGTGAAGGAAGAAGAGAAGGTAAGGGAAGAAGAGAAGGCAAGGGAAAAAGAGAGTACCAGGGAAGAATAGAAACCGTGGGAAGAAGAGAAGGTGATGAAGAATAGAAGGCTAGAGAAAAAGAGAGGGGGTGAGGGAAAAAGTAATGCCAAGGAATTAAGAGAAGGCTAGGGAAGAAGGTAAGAGAAGAAGAGAAGGCGAGGGAAGAAGAGAGGGCATTTGAAGATGAGATGGTAAGGGAAGAATAGAAAACGAGAGGAGAAAAGAAGGCAAGGGAAGAATTGAGGAAAAGAGAAGATAGCAAGGGAAGAAGAGAAGAAGAGAGGGTATGAGAAGAAGAAAAAGTGAGAAGAAGATAGCGAGGGAAGAAGAGAGGATGAGGTAAGAAGAGAAAGCGAGGGAAGAAAAGAGGGCGAGGGAAGAATAGAAAGCAAAAAGAATACAGAAAAGGAAGAAGAGAGAGTGAAGGAAGAAGAGAAGGTGAGGGAAGAATAGAAAGTGAGAATAAGGTAGTGAGGGAAGAAGAAAGGGAGAAGGAAGAACAGAAAGCGAGGGAAGAATTGAGGGCAAAAGAAGATAGCAAGGGAAGAAGAGAGGGTATGGGAAGAAGAAAAAGAGAGAAGAAGATAGCGAGGGAAGAAGAGAGAACGAGGTAAGAAGAGAAAGCAAGGGAAGAAGATAAGGCAAGGGAAGAAGAGAGGGCGAGGGAAGAATAGAAAGAAAAAAAAAAATAGAGAAAAGGAAGAGGAGAGTGAGGGAAGAAGAGAAAGTGAGGGAAGAATAGAAAGTGAGAATTAGGTAGCGAGGGAAGAAGGGAGGGCAAAGGAAGAACAGAAACCGAAGGAAGAAGAGAGGGCAAGGAAAGGAGAGATGGTGAGGGAAGAAGGGAGGGTAAGGGTAGAAGAGAGGGCAAAGATAGAAGAGAGGGCAAGGATAGAGGAGAGGGCGAGGGAAGAATAGATAATAAAGGATGTAGAGAAGGTGAGAGAGGAAGAGAAGATGAGGAAAGAAGAGAGGGCGAGGGAAAAATAGTAAGTGAGACGCTAGAAAGGGAAGAGGGCAAGGGAAGAACAGAAGGCAAGGATTGAAGTGAAGGTGAGGGAAGAAGAGAGGGCAAGGGAAAAATAGTAATTGAGAAGAATAATATACAAAGAAGAGAGAGCAAGGGAAGAAGAGAACGCAAGAGGAGAAGACGAGGGAAGAATAGAAACCGAAAAAAGAAATTAAGGTGGGGAAGGAGAAAGCAAGTGAAGAAACGAGGGGGCAAGGGAAAAAGTAAAGCCAAGTAATGAAGAGTAGGCTAGGGAAGAAGACAAGGGAAGGAGATAAGGCAAGGGAAGAAAAGAAAGAGATAAGAAAATGAGGGAAGAAGAGAGGACAATGGAAAAAAAGAAAGTGAGGGAAGAAGACAAGGTGAGGGAAAAGGTGAGAGCTAAAGAAGATAGCTAGAGGAAAAGAGAGGCCATGGGAAGAAGAAAAATCAAGAAGAAGAGACTAAGAAGGGAGAGCGAGGGATGAAAAGAATGCGAGAAGATAGAAAGGGAAGAAGAGAGGGAGAAGGAAGAAGAGAAAACGAGGGAAGTAGAGAAGGAGAGGGAAGTAGGGAGGGCGAGGGAAGAATAGAAATCGAAAAGAATGTAGAAAGGGAAGAAGAGAGGGCGAGGGAAGAAGAGAAGGCGAGGGAAGAAGAGAAGGCGAGGGAAGAAGAGAAAGTGAGAACATAGAGAGTGAAAGAGAGAGGGCGAGGGAAAAATACTGAGTGAGAAGATAGAAAGGGAAGAAGAGATGGTGAGGGAAGAAGAGAAGGCTAGGGAATAGAAGGCGAGGGAAGAAGAGAGGGCAAGGGAAGAATAGAAAGTGAGAAGATATAAAGGAAGAAGATCCCATCGCGTTTTGCACTCGCTTCTTCAGGTGTTCAGGGTGGTGGTTCTGAATAACTGCTAAAGACACAGGAAGATACTGTATAATATGATATACAACTTCTATCATTTACGAATATAGCAAGCATAATAGCCATTTTTTGCTTCTGGGCACCATGGGTGGCGCATTATTCCTGACCGAGAGGTATATACCATCTTTTTTTCCATACGCTGTCATCTATGGGCTCCCATGCGTGTAATGAGTGCAAGTGTGTTTATTATGCCCTTATGAAGTATTTTTACATTGCTTCTGATGGTTCTATCTTATATAAACTTTTTACATTTAGGTGCTATCACCGATGTGACAAGACTTTGTTTTGATGGTTAGATCCTCAGACCGCCCAACAATACTAAAGGTATTTATCTGAGCATTATTGCTATGGTATATGTGAAACATATGTATTGCCCAAAAGAGGTTTGATGGTGTCTTGGTGTTCCTTTTCCAGGCAATTACAGGCCTATCCAACTACTGGAGAGCACTGTCTTTCCCTCTTTCCCTCTTTGTATGACCTCTGGGGCTGTGGGCTGCTTCCTACATGTCCTCTCCATTGTGATACCATCTTTTTGCCCCTTTGCGCCCGCTGACATATGTGTGAGAGTGTACCATTGAATTTAATCTTCATTTCCTCTATTTGAATTTGTAAGTGTATCAATATTTATGCACTATTATGCTTGCTATATTTGTAAATGACAGAAGTTGTATATGTTATGCAGTATTTTCCTGTGTCTTTAGCAGTTATTCACAACCACATCCCCTGAAGCCCTGAAGAAGCTACAGTGCGAAATGTGACGGAACCTGGCAGCCCCTCTTACAGATCGACATACTGTCTGATTTCCTGTAAAGCACCATACTATATCATGGGTCTACTAAAGAGGAGGAAGTGCATTTTGGGGGTCATGATACTGATGACAAACATATGGTTCTGGTTTCTTAGTTTGTCTTGATCTTACTATCTTTAGAGGAATGTGTTACCCTATTCACTTTAATCAATTGTACAATAAAAGTTGATGATTTTATCTTAAAGAGTTACTCTTTCTGTTCTGAGAGACGTATCAGCACCGTTAAAATCCCAATTCTTTCTTTTTCCAATATTGCATGAACTGTCAAGATCGGCTCTCGAAAACTATGTACTAAAAATAAGATTAACACATGATTGCTTTGAACCCGGTACTTTTCTTCTGATTTTCTGATCTTTGTACTAGGCATTAGGGTCTAATAGAGATATTGAGGCTCAGGACAGCAAGTGTCTTGGTGGCATAAAACAAATGTCTGCCTGTACCAAGCAATAGATCAAGTTCTTCAAAAAATCAGGAATTAGAAGCAATCCTTACAATTCATGTATAGAAAGCAGTAGAAAATAAATATATAATTTGTTTCAGTGGTTACAGTATAGTTACGTTTTATCAATAAGTAATCCCCATTATTTATATTGATGCTTTATGTTTCCAAAAAATTGAGCAGTTCTGTGTAATCATCTAGCAAGTTCTGTACTCTACAACTGAATTGTTACATATGCCCGAGTAGCCAACTGTATTTTTCTCCAGGGTCCCAACAGATTCTCGCAATTTAGCTTATAAAGCACTAAGTGAATGAGGCAACTATAACACAATGGTAACAGAGCTTCTAGAAATAAGAGCAGATCTATACCAACTTTTTAGGGCCAAATATGACACTGCAAACACCATATGGAGTTTACAGGGTAAATAAAATTATTTTATCATAATACACCTGGTCAGGAATTTCAGTCTTAGAAAATCTTTCTTAAGCCCTTTAGTGCATAAAGGAGGAAGCAAGCCATTATCTTATACCATTCTGTACCTTTTCTATATAGGGGAACATAATATTGTGTTCTGCCTCCAGAGAGTTAACGTTTGTTTTAATGATGAATAAAATATGTGCTGTGTAATATCACAATTTGCTGCTGTAATGAAATCATTAAGTCATAGTGCCTTACAGAGTCACAAGAGTATCAACCAATTCTTGAAGCTTATAATCTCCTGAAAAATTGCAAGATTGAAAGTGCTATTCCAGACTCCATGTTAAATTAATTGCTTTCTCTTCTGTGCAGTGTAGGAAGAGAGACTGCATTTGCTGCTAATATTTGGTAGTAGAAGAAGAATTTAATGCACCCTCAGCTTCCAGTGCATAAGAATCATAATAGCATTATTTAATGTGGAAGCACGTTTGCTCTTTAACCCTCTGTTGTCCAGCTCGGGTGATGCATGTGGCCCACTGGAGTCCTCAAACTTTGGACTGCCCAGCTTGGAAGGGGACATCCTAAGAGCAATCCTGCCTGACCCGACCAGGACCCCAGGGCTCTCCTCATATCTGTTCCTGCCTTGTCAGCAATGAACCATGCACAGAGGAATTTCCAAGAGAAGCACCCTTCTGGGAAAACTTAGCAAGCAGACCACACGGACTCCTCCGCTGTCAGAATAGGCCAGGGGTGGCCAACCTGCGGCTCTCCAGCTGCTGCAGGACTACAAGTTCCATCATGCCTCTGCAAGTCAGTAACTTCCCATCTTTGCAATGCCTCATGGGAAATGTAGTTCCACAACAGCTGGAGAGCCACAGGTTAGCCACCCCTGGAATAGGCTGTTTGGCGCTGCATCTGAATTATCTGAATTTTCCAACAGCCCCATTCAATAGTAGTTGATCACTGGGTCGACTCCTCTCAGACAGGAATGGCCATAGATGAATCAAAATGCAGCCAGTCTCTACTGAACTAGCCGAATTTTAATCCACCTATGGCCAATTTAACACAACATTTTACTCACCCGTGGCAGTAATGAAACATGGCCTTAACAGTGGCAAATCATTCACAGAAAGTTAATGATAATGAAGAGAGAGAGAAAGAAAGAAAGTCACTACCTACCCTGGGTGTATCAAAGTCCCAGCATCCCTCATAAGGGAATGCAGATCATTTATTTGGAAACATGCCCATGTTTCCCCTCCCAAGGAGAATATATATATATATATATATATATATATATATATATATAAACATTTTGCCTTGCATTCAATGTGTGCTGGAGGAAGACAATTTATGGACTGCTGAGGCTGACTATGTGCTCAAGAATAAGGGTGCATATACTGTTGTGGCTGAATATGTGTCGGGGATGTGAGTGTATACACTACTGAGGCAGAATTTTTGCTGGAAGGAATGGGTATTTAAATCCAGGGGTTGGACAAAATTATGGAAACACCAGGTAAAAGAACAAAATTAATATAAAACCCACAGTGATAATGTGAAACAGTGGCGCACACACTCCACAGTGCTAAACTAATCATAACAAAATGTGAATTTAAACATACTATCCTAAACATGATAATATATCTTTCAGTGAAAAAAATAAAATAAAATAAAAATTCAGTGATAAAGAAACATCCAGTGTTCAAATCAACAAAATTTAGTGGTTAAAAAAAGTCCAGTGATAAAGAAACGTCCAGTGATGATGATAAAAATAAATACAGTGTTGAAAAACACAGTGGTCACAGTGCGCCCCCACATGGGTGTGCACTTACCAGTGTTTAAATGTCCTCTGCCTTTAGTATGTAGAAAACAGAAGAGGGCTTCAACTGGTAAGTACTGAGAGTCCCCAAACTTGACTCATTCAACAATCATGTACCACGGTTTCACAAAGTATCCACTCCATTGTTACTCCATGCCCAACCACATCATATAATGAAAGAAGAACAAGGCCCGCTCCAATGGTGTAGTACAAAAAGATGCAATGGGGCCTGCAGAATACAAAGATATGGCTGCCCAAACCATGATTGTGCTGTCACCATGCTTTACCGTTGGCAAAAGGCAGTCCTGGGATGGTGTTTGCTACACATAAACATGTCTGGTGGTTGGGAGCAGTGTGAAGCTCGACTCATCAGACCATATTGCAGTCTCCCATTGATAGTCCACGATTTATGGGTTTTGAATGACTCTCTCTTCTTCTGAGCAGTAGCCTCCCTAGCAGTCTGAATATGTCAGTATTTCTGTGCTCAAAGCGGTACATTTTTTTGCATGGAAATATGTATTGTTTTTATTGTAAGCCTGTAATTTTTAGTAATAACTCACTGAAATCTGTCCGAACAAGAGTCTAGGAAACATCCTGGGTATGTTAAAATTTGAAACACGAAATCATAAATTATAATTTAATAAATAATCATAAAAAATAATAATATAATAATACATTTAATTCAATAATATAATCAAACCAAAAACACTGAAATTAGAAATATAGCGCCAAGTTTGCACATCACTGAGCAAAGTCGCAAAATCGTTTTCAGTATCTGATGACAAATTTCCCCCACGAATCATTATCACTCAATTCTGCAAGTGATTCTAATTTACTATTGCTGTTCTCTAGCTGGTCTAAAACTGCTTTTGACCTAAAGGGACGCTTTTTGGACGCCATGGACATTACTCAGTTTCCAGGCAGAAAGAACGGTAAAAATGCAGGCAGGGCACAGGACAAAGCTCTAGGGACAAAATGTATGTGAAATGGTTTAATACAGTAATGTTTTACTATGTGATTTTAGTGTATTTAATGAATGTCACTTTTTGACATTTTTAAATTTCCTGCCGTTCCGTCCCAGGGGTGTATTTACCACAAGGCAAACAAGGCATTTGCCTAGGGTGACATCTTTCAGGGGGGCAGCTGCATTTTTCAGGGGCCAGCTCCACCCTCCTAAAGAAAGGATGGAAGAAGAGACACACACAGCACGGGGACCAGATGGGATCTGAGAGAGGCTGCAGGCTGCTTGATGGTGTATGCAGAGTCTGACTCTTGTTCCTGGGGATATCTGGAGCTGTGAAGGTGAGTGTCTTCTCTCTTGCCAGGGTGGGGGGAGGGTTGCCAATGTATGGGGGGTGGTGGTAGTGAAAGGCTGTTTTCTCAGGTGGGGGGGTGTTGATCAATGTCAGGCACTCTTCGTGGGGGAGGGGGGGTTTGTCGATGTCAGGGTCTCTCTCTGTGGGTGGTAGGGGAGCCAATTTTTGTGTTGCCTAGGGCAGCACGAAACGTAAATACACCACTGTTCCGTCCCCGTACGTCCTGACGTCGCAGGGAACGGAACCCAGAAGACAGATGCCAGCATCGGCCGGAGGACATTTCCGGGGACACTGCAGGAGGGACATCGTGAAGGACAAGGTAAGTGAAGAAGGGATCCTTGTGGTGCTGAAACTTTAACCCGAGCTACACTCGGGAATACCTCCAGGGAGGTTAATAATAGTCACTATTGATTTGGTGATTGCAGCTTGCCCGTGAATGTTTTGCTAATGGAGTTCCCTCCGCACAGTTTTTGGACATGGTCTTTGGAAGACTGAGATTGAACTCTGCAGTCACATGTGCAGTAGTTGTTTTCTTATTCCGGGTCACAATACTGCGCAATGTTCTTTTGTCTCTTTTGTCAGTTGACTATGTCAACCGCGCTTATGCTTATCAGACAACGTTTTCCCAGAAACTTTACTGATACTGCAAATAATGACACAGCAAATAAATTGCCAACTTCAGTCACAGAGGCACCAGCCAAACGGGCACCAACAATTTGCCCTCTTTGAAACTCAGTAAGCTCTGACACGACCCTGTATTTATAGCAGTGCATGCAATGAATGATGTAAGTGAGGCTTCCCACCTGTTAGCCAGGTGTCTCTTTACACAGCGGAAGCAAAAGAATGTAACTTCACTTCCACTTTCAAGGCGAAACATGTTGTCACTTTCACACCTGCAAATCATGTTGTGTTTCCATATTTTTGTCCAACCCCCTGGAGCTAGAGCTGGCTATGAACTGGGGAAAGGGGGTGTTGGTACTGCTGGACTGAATTTATGTTGGTGTCTATAGTACTGGGCTTAATATACAGGTGAAACTCGAAAAATTTGAATATCGTGCAAAAGTTCATTTATTTCAGTAGTGCAACTTAAAAGATGAAACTAATATATGAGATAGACTCATTACATGCAAAGCAAGATAGTTCAAGCCGTGATTTGTCATAATTGTGATGATTATGGCTTACAGCTCATGAAAACCCCAAATCCACAATCTCAGAAAATTAGAATATTACATGCAATCAATAAAATAAGGATTGTACATAGAACAATATCGGACCTCTGAAAAGTATAAGCATGCATATGTACTCAGTACTTGGTTTGGGCCCCTTTTGCAGAAATTACTGCCTCAATGCGGCGTGGTATGGAAGCTATCAGCCTGTGGCACTGCTGAGGTGTTATGGAAGACCAGGATGCTTCAATAGCGGCCTTCAGCTCTTCTGCGTTGTTTGGTCTCATGTCTCTCATCTTTCTCTTGGCAATGCCCCATAGATTCTCTATGGGGTTCAGGTCAGGCGAGTTTGCTGGCCAATCAAGCACAGCAATCCCACGGTCATTGAACCAGGTTTTGGTGCTTTTGGCAGTGTTGCCAGGTGCCAAGTCCTGCTGGAAAATAAAGTCGGCATCCCCATAAAGCTCGTCTGCGGAAGGAAGCATGAAGTGCTCCAAAATCTCCTGGTAGACGGCTGCGTTGACCCCCTGCCTTAATGAAGCACAGTGGACCAACACCAGCAGATGACATGGCTCCCCAAATCAACACAGACTGTGGAAACTTCACACTGGACTTCAAGCATCTTGCAGTGTGTGCCTCTCCATCCTTCCTCCATACTCTGGGTCCTTGGTCTCTCTCATCAGAAAAGAGGACTTTAGACCACTGAGCAACAGACCAGGTCTGTTTTTCTTTAGCCCAGGTAAGACGCTTCTGTCGTTGTTTGTTGTTCAGGAGCAGCTTGACAAGAGGAATACGACATTTGAAGCCAATGTCCAGGATCCGTCTGTGTGTGGTGGCTCTTGCACTGACTCCAGCCTCAGTCCACTCCTTGTGAAAGTTCCCAACACTTTTGAATTGCCTTTTTCCGACAATCCTCTCCAGGCTGCGGTCATCCCTGCTGCTTGTGCACCTTTTTTCTTCCACACTTTTCCCTTCCACATAACTTTCTATTAATGTGCTTTGATACAGCACTTTGGGAACATTCAACTTCTTTTGCAATTACCTTTTGAGGCTTTCCCTCCTTATGGAGGGTGTCAATGATGGTTTTCTGCACAACTGTCAGGTCAGCAGTCTTTCCCATGATTGTGATTCCTACTGAACCAGACTGAGAGACCATTTAAAGGCTCAGGAACCCTTTGTAGGTGTTATGGCTTAATTAGCTGATTAGAGTGGGACACTTTGAGCCTAGAATATTGCACCTTTTCACAATATTCTAATTTTCTGAGATTGTGGATTTGGGGTTTTCATGAGCTGTAAGCCATAATCATCACAATTATGACAAATCACGGCTTGAACTATCTTGCTTTGCATGTAATGAGTCTATCTCACATTAGTTTCGCCTTTTAAGTTGCATTACTGAAATAAATGAACTTTTGCACGATATTCTAATTTTTCGCGTTTCACCTGTACAGTGAGGGAGACTGACAGTCGTCTTTAGCCTCTTCTATTTTCTAACAATTGCTCCAACAGTTGATCTATTTTCACCAAGCGGCTCGGCAATTTCCCCGTAGCCCTTTCCAGCCTTGTGTAGGTCCACAAGTTTGTCTCTGGTGTCTTTTGACAGCTCTTTAGTCTTGCCCATGGTAGTAGTTGGCGTCTGACTGACTGTGGGGTGGACAGGTGTCTTTAAAGAGCTCAGTCAGGTGCTACTAAGTTAGATTAATGAGTGAAGTAGAGGTGGACTTTTTAAAGGCACAGTAACAGGTCTTTGAGAGCCAGAATCCTTGCTGTTCCTTAGGTGTTCAAATACTTATGTTCAGCAGTGCAAGACAAATACATTTTTAAAAATCATACAATGTGATTTCCTGAATTTTTTTTTAAATTCTGTCTCTCAGAGTGGGAATGCACATACAATGTGAATTTCAGACCCCTCCATGATTTCTAAGTGGGAGAACTTGAAAAATCGCAGGGTGTTCAAATACTTCTGTTCCTCACTGTATATATATATATATATATATATATATATATGAGTTGAATATACAGTATGTGTAGGAGGGAGAGGGTGTATATAGTGCGGGGCTGAATATATGTGCAGGAGGGAGAGGGTATATATATAGCTGAGTTGAATATACTGTATGTGTAGGAGGGAGAGGGTGTACAGGATATAGTGCGGGCTGAATTTATATGTTACAGGGAGATGGTGTATATACTGCTGGGCTGAATATACTTTGTGTGTTAGAGGGTCTATATACTGCTGGGATGAATATATGTGTAGGAGAGAGAGGGTATATATAGTGTTGGGGTGAATAGCGAGAGGGTGTATATAGTACTAGGCTGAATGTATGTGTAGGAGGGAGTGTGTTTATACAAATGATGGCACCTTTTGGCTTAAGGAAAACCAAAATGAGCATTATTTTCCTTTTTTCCCCAGCCACCTTTAAGCAACATACTGGAATATCTGATTACAGTAGGTAATATTGAAGACATGTGTGTCAAACCACCGTGAGGATATTTGCCATTTTATGTCTGCAAGCTAAAACTTCAGCAATGATTTTGCGACGTTAACATATTTCCATTTTGACATGTCCCGACAAATGATAGTATTCGTTTAATAGTGCATATATTTGCAGACCCTATGATGAATGGAGTTTTTTTTCTTCTAGTTACGTATTCCATTCTCTGGAGTAATTCGATATATAGGATGTTCCCTGTCATTTACAAGACAAAAGTACTGTCGTTGTCTTTACAAAAAGAATTGTAATGCTTTTAGATTAGGAGCGGCTCAAGGACAAGTGCTATAACCAATCAATTCGCAATTGCAGATCTGCTTTGCAATAAAAACGGTAATTTTCTATGTGACGGAGACAGACAATCCTTCTGTAGGAGGCTGAAATTATGGTGAGTAGAAGTATTCCATCTGTCATTCTATTCTTACCAGCAGACAATCCGAGGGAGGCTGGGAGTCATCTTATAGAACACGATTTCTATTATTTTTTATGGGAAATAATACTTTTTTTATTTTTTTTGTGTAACAACTGAAAAATATGTACACCATTTGTACTATAAATAATTCAAGACTTACTGAAATATGTTCTTATTATTTATAGTAAATATGTCCCGCTTTATTGAAAACACTTGGAAGTAATATGAATATTGTGGTTTACAAAGAGATTGAAGTGGGGAAAGGACTTTCTAACTGTGTTTTTCAAGGATCACTGGGGCTGGATTCATGTGGTTGCCCTACGATAATGCATGCGCATTATGCCACATGTTAACGTGCTGCATCACAGTGGAAGATTTTTGTTACCCTTCTGCATTCTCTGCATTAAGGTAAAAACCCTGGTTGCAACTTTACCCGCCACCCCCCTAAATACATACCTGAGCCTAATCTCAATCCAGCACTGTGCGCGAGATCCAAGGCTCTCTCACCTCTCTCTCTCCTCATTGCTTCAGATAAAGCAACAGGAGCCATTGGCTCCCACTGCTGTCAATCAGTGCCAGTAATGAGGAGCGGGAATTGAGGCCAAGCCCCATTCTGTGTGTCTTATGCAAGCATCAGTGAGTGCCCCCAGAGCAAGCAGTTTGCAATGGGGGCATTCAGAGGGGGGTGGAGCCCAGTGCACAAGTAGGGGAACCTGGAAAAGGAGGAGTTTGGGGCTGCTCTGTGCAAAACCATTGCACAGAGCAGGTAAGTATAATATGTTTCTTACCCTTAGATTGTAAGCTCTAACGAGCAGGGCCCTCTGTTTCCTCTTGTACCAAATTGTATTGCAACTGTAATGCCTACCTTCATTTTGTAATGCGCTGCACAAACTGCTGGAGCTGTATGAATCCTGTATAATAGTAATTATAATAATTTTAATTTAAAAAAAACAAACTTCACAAATTGTAAGCCAGTACATTATTTGATTGGGCTGCCTAACACAGCCAAAATAAATGCATGCACTATACTTTTGTAATGTAGCGCACTAGCATGTGTTGTGATACACTGCAACACAGATGCTTTGGTAAAGTGCACTGGTGTGCAATTAAGAATGAATGGCACCACAGTGCACCAACATGCATTTTTGGGAGTTGCAGTAATACACCGCAATGCAACAGTATGAACCCAGTACTATAGTGTGTATTACTGTGTTCGTTAGCAACATTTTAACCTCCCTAACGGTATTCCCGAGTGTAGCTCAGGGTAAAATGTCAGTGCAAAAAGCGGTAACCCCGAGCTACACTCAGGCTTACCATGCGGCGCTGCATAGGGAGTCCCTGCAGCACTTACCTTGTCCTTCGCTCCCACGATGTGTCCCCTGCAGCGTCCCCGGCCATCTCCTTCGGCGGATGCCGACATCCGGCTCCTGTGTTCCGGTCCCTGTGACGTCGGGACGTACGGGCGCCGGCGGGAAATTTAAAATTTTTTTAAAAATGTAATTTTTTTCAAAACACATTTTTCATAGTAAAACATTGCTGTTTCAACCCATTTCACATACATATTGTCCCGAGTGCTTTGTCCTGTGCCCTGCCTGCATTTTTACTGTTCTTTCTGCCTGGAAACTGAGAAATGTCCATGGCGTCCAAAAAGTGTCCCTTTAGGTCAAAAGCGGGTTTAGATCAGCTAGAGAACAGCGATAGTAAATCAGAACCACTTGCAGAATTGAGTGATAATGATTCGTGGAGAAATTCGTCATCATACACTGAAAACGATTTTGCGACTTTGCTCAGCAATGTGCGAACTTGGCGCTATATTTCAAATTTCAGTGTTTTCGGTTTGATTATATTATTGAATTAAATGTATTATTATTATATTATTATTTTTTATGATTATTTATTAAATTATAATTTATGATTTCGTGTTTCAAATTTGATCATACCTGGGATGTTTAATAGACTCTTGTTTGGACAGATTTCAGTGAGTTATTCCTAAAAATTACAGGCCTGCAATAAAAAAACTACTTATTTCCATGCAAAATAATGGTACCGCTTTCAGCACCAAAAATCTGAAATAATCATACCGCTAGGGAGGTTAATGGTCCTTTATACTTATCAGGTCTGCCGCAATGTGCTGTTTTGCATGTTAATGTGCACTGTATAAAGGCAGTCTATTCATTTAGAATGGGCTTCCAAAGCATGGCAACAGATAAGATAACCTCCATAGCACCAGTTTAATGCAGAGCTCAGCTTGTGCTTTTTGGTGCACTGCAATGATGTGTTTCTACTCACTTCAGTTATGCATTGAGATTCTATTCTAAATGAATGGCAGAAAGCATTACCAGGTGTTTAACTATTGCAAAGTATAACACGCTTTACCATGTGCCACCTCAATTATTGGGTGAAAATTCAGCCTTAATGAAGTACTCTAATTATTTCACTGGTGTTTCTGAGAAGGGACCTACAAAACATAACCCTAGGAGCTCTTTTGGGAAAATCTTAGAAAACATTTTTCTTGGTCCTTGATTGAAAATAATGAATGCATATAGAATATATTATCTTTACATGACTTCTCATATGTTATTTTAAACATGTTTCCATTTACTTCAGAGAATATTCATTTTCCTATGATACCCATCACCTTTTTTCAGATATATTGGAGGAACCGTTTTGCTAGAAAAGACAACTATGCTTGAAAAAAATTAATTTGATTGACAGCAGCTCCTGAGATATATAATGTAGAATTGTGGTTCTTAGCCACTTCAATACTGGGCACTTTTTCCCCTTCCTGCCTAGGTCAATTTTCAGTTTTCCACACTTTTACAGTTTGAATGACAATTGCGCGATCATGAAATGCTGTACCCAAACTAAATATTTATAATTTTGTTCACAAAGCTAGAGCTTTCTTTTGGTGGTATTTTATCCCCACTGGGTTTTTTATTTTTTGCTAAGTTAACTAAAAAAGTCAAAAATTTTGAAGAAAAAACACATTTTTCTTCATTTCTGTTATAATATTTTGCAAAGAAATAATTCTTCTTCATAAATTTTGGCCAAGATGTATTCTGCTACATTTTTTTGGTAAAAAAAACCCAAATCGGTATTTATTATTTAGTCTATAGGAAACTATGGTATAAATCTGAAAATTGATCAATCGTGAAGTACTGATGGCCGATCTAATTTCTTGAGGCCCAAAAATGGCAGGACAATATACATATTCCCCAAATGATCCCTTTTTGCAAAGTAGACAGTCCAAGGTATTTAGTAAGAGGCATGGTGAGTAATTTTTTGTCATACGTTTTTGTAAAATTAAGAAATTAAAACATTTTTTTTCACATTTTTTTTTTACACACTGTCACCTGCACTGGTGACAGTGTGTAAAAAAAAATGTGAAAATTTTTTTTTTTAAATTTCTTAATTTTGCAAAAAAGTATGACAAAACTGTACTGCACTGTACAGCATCATCATATAACTGGTGTGGTGGTGCTCAGGGACACTGGTGACAGTGAGAGAAAAAAAAATTGTTTTCAATTTTTAATAATTTTTTTTATTGTTTATTGCTTTTTTCTTTTTGTTATGACTTTTTTTCATAACACACTGTGACCAGAGTACTATAATGTTACCATAGTAACATTGTACTACTCTGGGGAAGTGATCATTAATTATTTTTATTTTTTTTTTTTTACACATTATGATTGCTTATAGCAAAGAATTTCTTTACTACAAGCAAGCATTTAACAGAATGAAATCGATTCATTCAGGTTTTTTTTATTGTAATTAGCTGTGATTGGCCACAGCTAATCATATGACACAGATGGGCTGTGATTGGTCAAGTCTGTGATTACTGTGACCATTCACAGCTAGTGACACAATTGTATACAATGGATAGCATGAAAGGAAGCCATCCATTGTTTACAATTGTCATGTGACCTGCTGTGATTGGTCACAGCGCTCACATGGTAGTGCCAATGGGCCGGTACACAGATCTGTCATTGGCTGTGTCTGAGGTACACAACTGATGACAGATCTCACCACAGCACAGGCACCTGAAAGGACGTCATATGATGCCCACCCAGACCAATGAAAGTCTTGCTAGGCTGTCAATTTGCTATTGGCCGGGCGGGAGCAAGTTAAAGTGGTTCTAAAGGCTTAAATATGTTTTATCTTAATGCATTCTCTGGATTAAGGTAAAAAAAAAAAACGCCTGTACACAGGATCCCCCCCCAGCTCCCTCTTATATTTACCTGAGCCCAATTTAAATCCAGTAAGCAGTAGCTCTCCACTCTCACCCTCGTCACAGGCCAGATTGATAGCAGTGGGAGCCACTGGCTCCTGCTGCTGTCAATCAAATCCCATGAACAGGGAGCGGGGGTGGGGATGAACTGTGCTATGTGTGTCTAAAGACACAGAGGGGTTTATTTACTAAACCTGGTTGACTCAGAATCTTGGGCACCTGTGCATGGTAGCCAATCAGCTTCTAACCTCAGCATGTTCAGTTAAGCTTCAGCAATAAAACCTGGAAGCTGATTGGTTTTTATGCAGAAGTGGACAAGATTCTGAGTCAACCAGGTTTAGTAAATAAACCCCATAGTTTCCTACGGGGGCACTAGTGCAGGTTCCTGAGCTGCGCTGTGTGTGTCTAAAGATGGCTTCCTATGGGGCCACTAGCAGAAAAGGAGACACCAGGAGCGCCAGTGGGGGACCCCAGAAGAGTAGGATCAAGGAGCACCACTGGGGGGCCCCAGAAGAAGAGGATTGGGGCTGCTTTGTGCAAAACCATTGCACAGAGCAGTGTAACATGTTTAATATTATTTTTTAAAAAGGTTTACAATCACTTTAAACTACTGGTAATGTGACAAGGCTGTGATGTGACCAGAAGTTTGAGGATCCTGCACCAACAGATACAGAAAGAATTGGGTTGTTTGGAAAATGTACGTAAATATGGATTCAATCTGAGAAAAATCAGTATAGTCATGGTTTTCATAATTCTGAGATCTCAATTCTACTTTAAGACTCAAACAGAAGACAGAATTTTCTGGCACAACACTGCCCATGTGGTCACCAGGAGTCAACATTGACTGACTGCACTTAATGAAAAATAATAATATTCCTGATTCCTTACAAATTTAGGCAGGCTCAAGCTTATAATGCAATAACTTCGTCAATCATCAGCCTATTAGCGTGACAGCCTCTGTCAGGAGTATGAAAACCAGAGAGAAAGATCTTAGACTATTTAATGTAATTCTCCTCAAAATTGACAGTCATCCCATAATTTCAAGGGAGTATTTAGAAAAGAAATATCTGTATATTAAACAAAGTGCAAATTTAGAACGACTAAAAATGAAGAGTGGACTGAAATGTGCATTCCCTGGAAATCAGCCAAAAAATCCATACAGCTGGGGATTCTAATGAGAGCAACAGCTTGAACCAAGATCAGAAATCTGTAGCCATGTACTTGATACATAAAATTTCTTGATGATATAATATATACAACTACTACACAAGCCATTTTGTTATGAAATTGTATGGAGCAGATTTATTTATTTATTTCAGGTACTTATATAGCGCCGTCAATTTACACAGTGCTTTACATATATATTGTACATTCACATCAGTCCCTAACCCTCAAGGGGTGTACGATCTAAGGTCCCTAACGTACATTCATACATACACATATTAGGGCCAATTTAGACAGGATCCAATTAACCTACCAGCATATCTTTGGAGTGTGGGAGGAAACCAGAGTACCCAGAGGAAACCCACGCAGTCACAGGGAGAACATGCAAACTCCAGGCAGGTGGTGCCGTGGCTGAGATTTGAACCAATGACCCTAGTACTGCCAGGCAGAAGTGCTAACTATTTAGCCACTGTGCTGCCCGATCTTTCCTTTACAATCTGTAGCCAACTATGATTTTCTAAAACATATAAAGATTGCTTGTTGCTTTCTTGTAACCATCGCATGTGTTCAGAATGCCCCCAGATACATCACCAGTGTCTCACTTCTTCCTGCTTATGTGAGTATTCACATTCATCCATCAGAAACATGGAAGTCCAAGTAATTACTGGTATGCAATTCTGCCTACAACAACAGGTAGGAGTCTGCATTGAATTTGCTAAAATCATTGAAATGTATGTAACTGGCATGGGGAAGCTTGTCTTTTCCCATAAAAAAGGTGGTGTTAAATATTAAGCAATCCAGCGCCTTATTCATGCATGGAAAAACTACGTTTGCTTTAATGCATCTGTCTCCAGCAATAAACTGTATATTCACATTTTCTTTTTTTCATTTTTTTAATCACCTTATTTCGTTGTTGAGAGTACTTCCAGTAATATATGAGCATGTGTTAGTGCTTGGTGACAGGCCCATCACTATCACAAGAAGGCAGGGATAGGTCAATGTGAAGACGCTCTTTGTATTGTTGGTGTACAAAATGACCTTAGGGCTTAGCCCTTGCTGCCCCTCTGAAAAGCAATCTAAGCTGGATTGTTTTTTGTTTTTCAGATAGCAGTTGACAGGAGGCTGGGAGGTGAATGTTGCATGCAGTTGTGGCATGGCCCAGATAACTTTCATGGGTCATTTTTAACATCGACATTCCTGATGAATGTGACAGGAGGTTTTATTTTTGCGCAAAGTGAAGCATTGCAATTGTGGCATGTGTACAGCCCTTAAGCAGCCAGGGGGCAGTAAAAGCAGGCAGCTGAACTGCAGTTCTAAAGTTCCCTGGGCACACAATGGAACAAGCCCTTAGAGATCTAATTTTTGGGCTTGTATTCCTTGACATTTATCAACGGGAATACAAAACGTAGAACTATTCGACACAGCTTAGGAGGTCAGAAGCACCTGGTGAGGGAACTGGAAATGTTTTCATTAGCTTTTAAAACTCAAGCTGAATGCATCTAGAAACATGCAAATTTTAACCAGCTACAAAAGCCTCTGCTTTGTGCACATCTAAGGTCTTGTTCATACTAGAAGCAAGGACTACCGCTCCTCTTAAAAGTGATTCAAGCTTAGTTTGCTTTTCAGAGGCATTTGACAAGCAGTGATGAGATGTTACAGGTTACAGGTGCCTACATTAGCAATCCAATTTCTTGTGCTGCATACGTCTCTTTTGGATCCTTGCCTTGAGTTGGATCTTTCACTAGCATATAAGCATTGTTTAATCAGGCTCCTCAGTCCATACCAGGGGCGGACTGACCATTTGGGAACACAGGCACTGCTTGAGGGCCCATGGTCAGTAGGGGGCCCCATGAGATGCCCCTGGTACCTTTCATAGGCTTTTTTTGGGTGTGGTTTGAGTAAGAGTGAGGACACAGGGGCCCCATGATCCCCTATTGCCCAGGGGCCCCATGAATTGTCAGTCCGCCCCTGGTCCATACTATACTGGTACCAATGTTCACACAATTGCATATTTGATGTATAGCCTTTTAAGGTGGTAATTTTTGTATACATCCCCTATATGGTGGTGTTTCCAATGTGCCTGTGCTGTATATATACTAGACCTAGTGTCATTATATTTATAGCACAATTGTACTCATGGCTGGTAATGACGTCTTGCTTTTAATAATTTTTGTTTTAGGTCATACCTTTTTGTACTGTCTCATCTTGTGGTGATGGCTAACTGGGGTATTTACCTAAATGTCTAATATGTGCATTCTTTGCAATAAAGCATAAGTTTTGAGAAACTTTTGTGTATCACTTTCTGTCCATGATGTAACCACTTTTCTTATGAATTTCTTTTTCACCCCCCCCCCCCATTTTTTGCGATGAGATGAGATGTTGCCTCCTCACCTTCTGTTCTAACCCCTTAAATGCTACACCACTGCACCACAAACACACTTGAATGAGTCATGTTCAATGTGCAGTAGTGCCCCTCGAACACAACAGGGGTATCATTCCTGCCGTGGCAAGTGTACATCCTCAGCTGCTGCCTCTGCACCTAAAAGGGGGGCAGTTGGGGGACAGTAAAACTGCAGTTGAACCACGTGGTTATTGCCCCAACCTCACTTATGAACGAGCCCTAAGGGAGCGCTAAATCTGCAGATTCTCTCATTACACCACTCATTGCACCAGTTGATTGTGATAAGGACAGATGCTCCCATTCACAGCCCAGTTTGAGAAAGTACATGGGCAGCCAATAGATGAGTAATTTTTCCATTCAAAATGAGGCTAGGCTTTTTCATTCTGACAGCGGGGAGACTTACCCACCATCAGAATAGACTGATCAACATTGACAGCTGTAACCGGTGGGCGCTGATCGAGTGGAGAAAATCTGACAGGGCGGTTGTACAGAAGTCATTCGATAGATAGACTTCTGTATGACCTCCGTGCTCATACATAGATCAAAATTTGGCTGATCCCTGCTGAACCGGCTGAATTTCAATCCATGTATGGGCAGCTATAGCAAAGCAAACAGCAGTTTTCTCAACAGATGGAATGGATTGAATTAAATATTCAGGAAAATAGTTAAAACATATAAAGTTTACCTAAAGAGGACTACTGTTTCTCAACGAAACAGTATTTTCACTTTAAATAACATTAGAGCCCATCTGTGTATTGAACTTACACTTTTAAAATTTGCAGTATTCTAGTTGTCTGTGTATATTATGTATTTTTATTAACTTGAAAAAAGTTACACACATAGCTCAAGGCGCTGTGGTCCCTCAAGTTCAACCTTGTTCTCACCAGTTATTATATTCTAAATTTCAAAGTATGGCTTGAAGTGCACTATATGATTATAACATTTAGCATGCTTCAGCACAAAGAAACATAAAAAGGAGATAAAAAAAGACATAAAAAACTCAAAGCATTTGCCACTAAGATTGCCAGCATGAGATTTTTTTGCACCACTGGGAGCCAATTACTTGCTGTATGCTTCCAGACTATCTCTCTGTCAGGACTTTCAATAGTTTCTTCAGTGATTCTACCAGTTCACCTTACAGACAGCTGACTCTGACACCCCCTTTGACTTCACTATCCATTGAAAACTAAAATAACATGTATCGCCCTAACCAGCGCAGCACATGCAGATTATATATAAAGACTTATCTATACATATGCCTATATCTAAAGATAAGAAAAAAAAGAGTAAACTTTATGTGAGTTGACAGTTTTGTGGGAATAGGCACCACAGTGGCCCTTTTTTATAAATATAATATATATATTTTTATCATTTGTGTGTTTAAATAGAATGTTTGAGTAAAGTCTGTCTTTACATCAGAAATAGGTTTGCTTGGTATGGCCAGTTGTACAGATGCTGGACCAGGGGCGGACTGACAACTCATGGGGCCCCCGGGCAATAGGGGATCATGGGGCCCCTGTGTCCTTGCCCAAACTCAAAAAAGCCTATGAAAAAGGTACCAGGGGCATCTCATGGGGCCCCTTAGAGACCCCGGGCCCTCGGGCAGTGCCCGAGTTTTCAAATGGTCAGTCCGCCCCTGTGCTGGACCTATATAAGTACAGTGATACCCAATCAGCTAAGCATCCCTGCTCACACTGGGTTGCGACTTCTCATGCAACTTGACAGATCAAAGTCGCATGACAAGTCGCACCCTATTTGCCACTATGGAACTGTTGAAACTAGTGCAACTTGAGTCGCAGTGAGTGTGAAAAAGGTTCCTGCACTATTGTGCGATTTCACGTGTGACTTGCATTGACATCTGTGTATGAAGTCGCACAGATGTCAGCAAGCTGCACATGATCAGCGGCTTTGAATTTGCACAGAAAGAGCATGTCTTCAAAGCTGCACCCAGTTTGAACCGGGGCTTAGGCTGGCCATACACTATACAATTTTCTGTCCAATTTCTGCCCAATTTCCTTTAGATTTACCTTCAACTATGTAGTGCAAGAGCCTGTCTAATTGGATACAATTGAAAGTTTTGTTAGGTTTGACCTTCTAAATCTAAACCAAAAATCTCAAGAAAATACAAATAATGTATGGCCAGCTTAGTGTCTTTGGGACTCAAGTAAATATCACATCGTTTACTTTGTTATAGTCTTTAATGTTTGCGACTCTTTGACCAAATTTCTTGTTAGGCAGTTCCTATAACAAATATACACATATACCTCCACTTCTTCAGCAAGGCACCATTATAGACATAAAGTAGATTGCCAGGATAGATTTTGGGATGCTGTTGTGCACTGGAGGTGTATTGAGGATCATTGGGGGGGATTTACTAAAACTGGAGCACTCAGAATCTGCTGCAGCTGTGCATGGTAGTCAATCAGCGTTTGACTTCAGCTTGTTCAATGAAGCTTTGGCAATAAGTCTAGGCCGGGTGTCGGCAACCCGCGGCTCCAGAGCCGCATGCGGCTCTTTTTCACCTTTGCTGCGGCTCCGGAGCACACTGCCCACCAGGTGACAGGCAATAGGGTTGCCGTAGCTCAGTGGTCGGCAAGCCGCGGCTATTTACACTCTTTAATGCGGCTCTTCTGTGTGCCGGGCGCCCGCTCCCCTCCCTCCTCTCGGGCGGCTGCCCCAAAAGTCAGGACTCTGCAGCTAGCCCAGCAATGGGCAAACTACGGCCCGGCGGACCTTTTAATCCGGCCCGCGGAGCGTGGCAAACATTGGCTGTCAGGATGTAGGCTGGGCAGCGTGACGAACTCCTCTCCTCTCACAGTCCGTCCTGAAGACCGGAACGGTGCGGGAACACGGCGAGAGGAACGTGCGGAGCAAAGGTAAGTGAATTGACACAATATGGGGAATGAATTACTATAGGGGGGATGAATTACTATAGGGGGGATGAATTACTATATGGGGGATGAATTACTATGGGGGATGAATTACTATATGGGGGATGAATTACTATGGGGGATGAATTACTATATGGGGGATGAATTACTATATGGGGGATGAATTACTATGGGGGATGAATTACTATATGGGGGATGAATTACTATATGGGGGATGAATTACTATGGGGGATGAATTACTATGGGGGATGAATTACTATATGGGGGATGAATTACTATATGGGGGATGAATTACTATATGGGGGATTAATTACTATGGGGGATGAATTACTATATGGGGGATGAATTACTATGGGGGATGAATTACTATATGGGGGATGAATTACTATATGGGGGATGTATTTTCAGTTTTAAAAATGTGGCTCTCAAAATAAATTTCAATCGTGGTTTTGGCGAGATTTGGCTCAGTTGAAAAAAAAGGTTGCCTACCACTGACCTAAGGCTACGATTGTGATTATGACGATACACTGTGGCCCTGATTAACCCTTTGCTTCCTGGGCCCTTAAACCCCCTTCATGACCAGAGCGCTTTTTGCAATATATGCAGTGTCGGATTTGTTTTAAATGTTGCAATGGTTTTGCGGCTCCCAGTCTTTTTTTTCCCTCTCGGAAACGGGTCCAAGTGGCTCTTTATATCTTAAAGGTTGCAGACCCCTGGTCTAGGCTCACACTTGTGTGGTGCGGGACACCGCATGTGACTCGCACAGTAATGGCACAGCATGTCTGTACGATGGGTTTGAGTCATACATTTTGTATAGCTCAAATCGCATCTGCACCAAAATAGTGCAGGACCTTTTTTCCGCACCTGACTTTCACTAGCCAATCCAAATCCAATTTCTGGCAATCGCACTGTGTTTTACGATCTGTTTTGGGGTGTCATTAATTTAACATTGACACCTGCACCAGATCGCATGGACGCTGTGCGATTGCAATGCATTGTGGGAAATGCACAGGATTCGCTGCATTTCCTGCATCTCATTAGTGTGAAGCAGGTCTAAAATTTGGAAGCTGACTGGTTTCTATGCAGAGCTGCACCAGGTTTTGCACTTTCCAGTGTTAGTAAATAACCCCCACTGTGTTCTTAATAAGGGGAGATGATCACCATTATGGCACCAGGAGGCATGTGTGCACAAAGTTTTCTGGGCTGTTAGGAAACCTGTTTTTATACTTCTGATGTAACTGTTCTCAGGCAATTTTATTATATCTGTAAAAAAGAAAGTGAAATGTAACCAAAATCCTAGTTGAGCTTTACAGTTTGTCCTGACAAGCTCTACAGCTAAAGCCTAGCATCACTCTCATGCAAGAAGTACAACCTGTGATGACAATTGTGAAATCTCCATATAGATCCCTACAAGATATCAGCCTTAGTATTGCTAGAGCCCTTTTGCTGGGAATAAACTGCCCAGCCTGCCAGTGAAGGGGACAAATGACTCATCCACATAGATAATATTTTTGTCTGGCATTACTTGGGCCAATTTTTCTGAATACAAATTAAGACGTGGCCTAATTTTATACAATTTATCATATGTTGGGTCATTTCGGGGAGGGCATTGGGTGTTATCCTTGTAATGGAGCAACAGCATTATCATTAAATATCTTGTTCTTGGCAAAGCTGATGAGTAAATTGGCATGTGATGGGTTGGGTGGGTAGACCAGGAAGAGTGTAATTCATTTTTTTTGGTGAGTTCCATATTAAACGTGAGGCCCAAAAGGATACTAAATTCTTCCACTGTTAACTGCTTCCATTCACAGAGACCGGCATAACTTGAAGCTGGGTTGTTGGCTATGAATTGTTGGGTCTAGAGGTTGCACTGGTCTACAATGGAACATAACAAGTCATCCATAAAAACTGAATTAAAAAATAAATGGGGGCAAACTTTTTTGTGTTCACCTGGCTGGGCAGTAAAAGGGGGAATGTTAGCTGCTCCTGAGTTAGGAGGAAGCCATAGAAGGTTTCCAAGGGCATATGGAAGTCTGGCATGGGTCCTAACCCTTTGGGGCTAAGGTGACACCCCCCTAGTACCTGGCCTCTCTTGCAGATGCACTCTATTTCTTGAGGATGCTACTGTGCTACTGTTGGATGCCTTTGTTTGGTGGGCACACTTTCCTCCTCCTCTGATTCTGTAGCAGACCCACTACTTAAAACGAGCTTGTAATCAGAATCAGAATCAGACACAGAGAGGTCCCCACTGCTCTCGTCGGTCATGCTTAGGATTTGGTATGATTCCTTAATGGAAAATAATTTTTTAGCCATGCCAGTGACTGTGGGCTGTGGTGACACACTGCTGAGATGGGAACACTGGGACTGATGGTTGCTGATGAGGCTGCTCTAATGAGGCTACACTGCTGGGTGCTGATGAGGCTGCACTGCTGGGTGCTGATAAGACTGCACTGCTGGGTGCGGATGAGGGTGCACTGATGGGTGCTGATGAGGCTGCTCTGATGTGCACTGATGTGCACTGATGAGGCTGCACTGATCAGGCTGCACTAATGGTTACTGATGAGGTTGCACTGATGTGCACTGGTGAGGTTGCACTGATGTGCACTATTGCATTGCACTGAGGCTGCACTGATAAGTCGGCACTGATGTGCACTGATGAAGCGGCACTGAAGGGCGCTGATGAGGATTCACTGATATAGGGCAGCACTGATGTGCGCTGATAACCAGCACTGATGTACATTGATAAGCTGCAGTGATGAGGCAGCACTGATGGACACTGTAGAGCACTGATAAGCAGCAGTGATGAGGCAGCACTGATGGTCACTGATGAGCACTGTAGGACACTGATGTGCACTGTAGGGCACTTATGAGCACTGTGTGGCATTGAGAAACACTGTTGTGCACTGATAAGCTTCAATAATGAGGCAGCACTCATGGTCACTGATGAGCACTGTAGGACACTAATGGGCACAAATGAGCACTGTAGGGCACTGATAAGCACTCACCAATGGGTACTGATGGGCACTGATAAGCTGCAGTGATGAGGCAGCACTGCTGGTCACTGATGAGCACTGTAGGGCACTGATAAGCACTCACTGATGGGCACTGATGTGCACTGATGGACACTGTTGTGCACTGATGGGCACTGATGAGCACTAATAGGTCACTGATGGGCACTATAGGGCACAGATTAGCACTGTAGGGCACAGTAGGCAAAACAAACTCACTGTGCTGCAACCGATCTCTCTCCTCTCCTCACACTTGGTATTGGTATGAGTAAAGGAGAAAACTGACCCAGGCATGACCCCATTCTGTTTACAAAGTGATCGCTCTGTCATTGGACAGAGCAATCACATGGTAAAGGGCCACTGTGATTGGCTCACTACACAGATCCATGATGCCCTGCATCCAAGGGACACAGACATCATGGACACTTGCTGATGTGGGCCCCAGGGAGTGCACGGGAAGCACGATCATGAGATGATGTCATATGATGTGCTACCAGAGCTGGCAGGCTGCGCTGTAGCCATCATTCAGCTAGTGCGGTCGATAAGTGACTAAATATCACCAAAAGAAAGCTCTATTTGGCTCAAAAATTATAAAAAATTAATTTAGGTACAGTGTTACATGACCGCGCAATTGTCATTTAAAGTGCGACGGCACTGACAGCTGAAAATTGGCCCGGGCAGGAAGAGGGTAAAAGTGTCCAATATTGAAGTGATTAAAGTATATGGGAACTCTCACCCTGTAAAACAACCCATACAGTTTATAATAGAAATGAATGGCAAAACATTTGTGTATACATATATAAAAAACATTATAAATACTTTTTCTCCCTTTTTTTTTTATAAGTGGGCACATTTCTTCTGTTCTCAG
The DNA here is from genome assembly GCF_062004578.1 of Staurois parvus. Taxonomy (NCBI): domain Eukaryota; kingdom Metazoa; phylum Chordata; class Amphibia; order Anura; family Ranidae; genus Staurois; species Staurois parvus. Next base: position 12,528,530 of record NW_028317815.1, read on the forward strand.
CTGCATAAGAGCTGGGGGAGGATAAACAGTAGTACACTGATCTTCCCAGTGATTGGCTGTGCAGGGCTTGTGTCAGGACAAGTTTTATAATTGGAGGAGAGCAGAGCTTTCAGCTCAGCTAGAACACTAACTATGCTGTGTTCTCATATCTAGTGTGGACAGTTTTTGATAGGACAGCAGAGGAACTGGCAGGAACACCAGGGATTTCACACAAAGGAAGCAATACAAAGAGAACAGGATACTTTTACATACAAGTGCATGATACAGCAGGGACATATCAGGAATATGAAATGTTGGCTTAACATATTCTTTAAAGTGTTATTAAACCCTCTAAGGAAAGGAAAAAAACATATAGCATATTTCACCAGACTTAATCTCTTTCATTGTTTGGGTTTACATACTCTTTAACTTTCAACCATAACCCTAAATTGTATAGTAGAAAATGTAAAATTATGAAGTTGGGCTGATTTAGTAAAGCAATTAAGTGACTTATTATTTATGCAATCATGTGAAAATCATCTGCATAAGTTTGAGTATTCAAAGTGAATAGGAATTTCCTTTTCAACAAATTATTTAAGTGAAAATTCACACAATTTGTAAGTGAAGATTCCCAATTCCTTTAGCAAATCAGCCTAATTCTGTCTTCTTTCACAACCTCCAACCTGCACATGTATTGAGACTGCATGTGCTCTCTATTTACACTATACTGTATATTTGCCATATAATTTCTGTACTATATTACTGAACATTGCAGCATCTTTATTTGAGTCTTCAGGGAAAAAAAAGATTGAAAAAAAAGATTGAAAATTAACATTTCAGCACACGCCAATGAATTATTTAAAATGTATTCAATCTTTTGAAATCCAAAGGTCTGTGTATATTGGGATGACACAGTAACAGTATCCTAGTTTTTTTGGACAGTATATTGGAAATAATACATACACTGTATATCTATTTTACATTTACAAGTATGTAGCTAGCTTTATGAGATGGTTCTGGGCTTTTTTATGAGATAGTTCTTACTATCAGAAGTGTGCCCACTGGTGCAGAGGACAAATTAAGTTGAAGATGTGCAAGGAGAGATGCCAGTGTGGGGCATGCTGCAAAGTGTATACTTTTTGGGAGTAAACAAGAAAAAATATAGGAATTAAAAAAAAACCATGAAAACCCAAAATAGTTTCTTTTTAATTCCAACATTAAAATAACAGGATAACGTCACCTTTTGTAACATGTTGCACCTGTATTCAGGGTGTAAGATGTCACTGTTGCAGCAGCCCCTGCACCCTTCTGATCCCCAGGTCTGCAGTGGGTCAGGGATCCTTTCTCTGCACCCACTGTCACAATTTAAAAAAACACAGCTGTGTGGGGATCCACCCACCCAGCTGCCTCATCCATTCACAGAATTCTGTGAATGGGAAAACTACAAGTGCCGGTAGCCTTTGCAGCTGATGGCTTGTAGTTTGCAATGGACTACCAGGGCACTGTTGTGTACTCTAGGTAGTTCATTGTTACACTTGTCATTGTGTTACTGCCTGCCTGTACGAGGTATGAGCAGACAGATACACTGAGAATCACATGGGTGCAATGCTTTGCAGGCTCCTAATAAAAAAAATTATAAATGCACATTTTTTTCACATGCAAAATTATGTGCATTCATACTTTTTTTTTTGCAAAGGTGAACTTTCATTTAAACATGTTACCTTACATATGATTACCAAGCACCTGTTCTTTCACCCAAACACATATAAACTGTGTTATTTATTACAGGTACTTATATAGCGTTGTCAATTTACGCAGTGCTTTACATATATATATTGTACATTCACATCAGTCCCTAACCCTCAAGGGGCGTACAATCTAAGATCCTAAACTTACATTCATACACACTAGGGTCAATTTAGACAGAATCCAATTAACATACCAGCATGTCTTTGGAGTGTGGGAGGAAACTGGACTACCTGGAGGAAACCCATGCAGGCTCGGGAAGAATATTCAAAGTCCATGCAGGTAGTGCCGGGCTTGGGATTCGAACCAACACCCCTAGTACTGCCAGGAGGAAGTGCTAACCATTTAGTCACTGTGCTGTTACTCATTCACCTGTACTGTATGAATTTGCATAAGAGCAAATTTGGTCAGATCTTCTTCTTTCTACAACTTTTTAGACAGTTTAATAAGAAAGCTTTATTTTGTTATTGTATTTTATAAAAGAAAAAAAAACTCTTGAATCACTTTATGGTTACTTGCGTATTAGCTGTTCTAAAAAGTATGATCTGCAACAAAAAGCATATTAATTAGCTGCTCTGAAAATTATAATCTGCAATACAGAGCACATTGGCAGTAAATCCCATCAAATATGTTCTTGTGATATGTAGGGCTTGGGAATTAATACTAGGTAATGGACTTTAGTTCCCTCCTAATGATTTGCAAACTGATCAAAAGAATGAGATCTTAAGACTATGTCATTATATGTCAATATTATCTTCTGTTAAACGAGCCAACACAAAAAATTCAATTTGTTGAAATATTAAAAAATCCATTGGTTTTTCTAAAACGAGATGAGATTTTCCTGCTTTTTTGCATTATAAGATTTCTGTGAAGTGTATTTTATCACTTGTTTACCTATGTATGTGTTGACAGCTGAAATGAATGCTATTAGCATTTTCCAGATTTTCTATTTTAAGAAAAAAATGTGAGACGAAAAAACTTTACGCAGGAAAATAATGAAATTCTCATAATGAAAGTTAATTCTAGAATCATTCTTTAATCCTCTCAATTAAAATTTTCCAGACTAGCATGGAGGCATTCCCAAGGATAAAAGTAAAATTCTCATATACAGTTAGGTCCATATATATTTGGACACAGGTACAACTTTAGATTTTTTCAGGTATTTACCAAAACATATTCAAGTTGTAGTTATATAATGGAAGTTATATAAAGGATATGGGCAGAAAGTGCACACTCTCAGGTTTAATTTGATGGTATGTACATCCAAATTGGAGGAAGGGTTTAGAAATAACAGCTCTTAATACCTGAAAATCTAAAATTGTGTCTGTGTCCAAATATATATGGACCTAACTGTATGTCAGTGATTTCAAAGCCTGGGGTGGGGGGCACAGAAACACATGTATGTGATGAGTTTAAACGAATAGTATCTGCATATCTCTGTACAGAGAGAGACAGCACAGATGTACTTTTGTACATTTCCATTTACATAAATTTGAGAATGTCTGATGTCTTTGGACCACCATGGCAGTGGAATTGGGAATGAGACCCTAGGTAAACTGTAAAGTATGCCATTACTAGCAAGTGCTTTTCAAGTAGGGATAGACATACCTTCAATGGTACACTGACCTTTCTAATCCACTTGCTTTTTGTTTGTAAATATCTATTTTTCAGAGGGAATCTAAATGAGACTGTAGGTTTCAACCATACACTTATTGATTTAATCCCTCTGTGGGTTCCAATGTCAAAAATAGGGTCTACAGAAGCTTTGTAATTGTAGTGATTCATGTTTGGTGAACAGTGCTCTATTATATCATTTTGACATTCCAAGTATTAGCGTACAATTCCATGGATTCTTGTTACTACAGAACTCTGCAGTGATTGTTGTAAAAATGATTATGTTGCTCTAAACAGACCCATTAGTATGGAAATATCTAAACATTTACACAGGGCCTCTTTATATAAAAGAAGAGGTTCCCCCCCATGCTCACACACCCCTGTCCTAAGCACAGATAAGTTTGTGGTTGTTGTTACATAGGCAACCCCATGTAGATTCTGGTCATGACACATTGTCTAATCTATTGTCCCCCCCAGGCTCACACACCCCTGTCCTAAGCACAGATAAGTTTGTGGTTGTTGTTACATAGGCAGCCCCATGTAGATTCAGGTCATGTCACATTGTCTAATCTATTGTCCCCCCATGCTCACACACCCCTGTCCTAAGCACAGGTAAGTTTGTGGTTGTTGTTACATAGGCAGCCCCATGTAGATTCTGGTCATGTCACATTGTCTAATCTATCTCTAAGCTATCTCATACACACTTCATTGTGGTATCAGAAATTCTAGGAGTAATTAGTTATGAAGCCAGCCATTTGATGAATTGGCAGCTTGAGAACACACGTTCTGTTGAGCCAGAGGTGTAGATAATGGGGAGTTTGGGTGCCCAAACCCCACATACCATCCTGCCAAAAGTGTCCCTGCCCTGTTGACATGCACTGTGCCTGCACCACTGAGAAACAGACAGCAGAGTGAGTGGAAGAGTGATCTGCACTGTGTGAGTAGTACTAGGCCAGCACCAGGCAGTGATTCACATGGCACATTGCTGGGCCAGCTGAAAGATCACTTTGTTGACCTGGCCAGTGTCAGTGTCACCGCACTCTATTATAGTTTTTCCAGATGCCATGTCACGCATTTTAAGTGGGAGGAACCTGGCTTAGCCTGGAGGACAGAAGGTCATCTCTGTCCACAAACTGCTGCTTCCTGCTTCCCTGTGCCACAAATCACTTACTGCCGCTGCCATACATAGTTAAATGACTGTGGCAAAGTCTGTGACCAGCTTTTCCTCTGTTTACTGGTCACTGACTGTGTCATGGCCGGCATTGCATTGTACTGTTTTTTAAATTTGTCAGTCAGAATATGTGTTATAAAGAAAAAAAAACATGAGCGCACTTCTCAGTGCACTACCCACCATATACTGATGTCTGCACTAAGGCTGGGGGCTATGATTTGGGCCAGGGCCCAAGAACCCTCTTGGCAACAAAACATATCTGCTGTACTGGACTGTCTGCCCCCAGTACCATGGCCCAAATCATAGCCCCCAACCTTAGTGAAGACACCAATATATGGTGTGTAGTGCACTTACTTTTTTTATACAACAGATTGAAAATCCAATGCACTGCACAGTGCACTCCTTGCCATAATATCATGGTGATCTTTGCACTTGTTCAGTAAACAAGTGCAAAAAGCACCATATTGTGGCAGCTATTTTCATCCTTTAATCACTTGTTGAATGACGTACATATAAAAAGAGTCTGTTAGCAAGTGGCTGTTACAAGATCATGGCTGCATTGATACCATTTTTTCAGCCTGCAATCAGCTATTTTGTAAAAATGATCTGGATGGCTTTACTGCCACCCAATCACTTTTACAGCACTGTGAAGGGCAGTTCCCCCTCCACCACCACCACCCATGGTGGTTCCCAGGCTCTCCTGTTCCGCTAGGAGCCCAGGATTGTGGTAAGTGGTTGGAATGGTTGCCCACAGAGGAAATGAAGGAACCCCCCATTGCCTCTTTTGTGAATTATCCTGTCAAGGCAACGTGGTGGTGTGAACTGACCAGGTAAGGGACAAGGCATTTTGCCTTGTGCTGCAGTGGGACTGCACTGGAATAGCTGCCCAACTCAATCCTACTGCACTTGGTGTGAATAGGTCCTTACTGTGCACCCAACGGAGGTTTGTACATGTCTATTAGACTTTCATTTGTGGCACAGTAAATAAAGCGTATCTTGATGGTTCAAGGACTGTGTCATATGTTATCATGTACACAGTGTGTAGGCTCAAGAATTAAAATGTAATTCCATATTATCAAAAATGAGTCTTAAAAATGTCCCCTCCACCTCCTGCTACCTTTGCTGACTAAACTATGTATAAAAAATGTGTATGCTTACCTATTCGCATCCCTCTCCAGTCTGGTCATGTGATCTGGCTGCCTTGTGTCAGTGAGTGGGGGCTGCAGGGGAGAGGAATGAGCATTTGACAATGGCTAGGAATTCCAGGATGTCACTCATAGGCTCCCATGTCCCAGCTGTTGTCAGCACTCCCGCCTCTCCCCTGCAGCAATGCTATACCTGTGGATGTAGGTTTGCTCAAGTGTCTCTCATATATGTATACAAGTGGGAAAATTATTTAGGATAGAAGAGACTTAATAACTAAAGAATGAAATAGGATATAAAAGAATAACTTATCTCAATCATGCACAATAGGCAAAAACGTAAAGCCCTTATTTAGAGCATTTGGTGATCCTGATCCTAAGTGAAAGATGCATTTCAGTTCTGCTTTTAGCAGCATCTTGTCAAGATCTTGGGCCTAGTTTAATATTTTGTGCTACCCAAAATTTTTACCAATCAAATTTACTGCCATGTTTGGACCAAACATAGGCTGTGCTCAGTGGGGAGGTAAGGCAGCTAGCAAAGGAATTAATATATGCCAGTCTCAATAAGCATGTAAATAAATTGCAATGCCAAAAATGATCAAATGAATCCTTATGTCAAAACGTGATAAAATAAATCCCTCAGTGCTGATAATAAATTCATTATGAGAAATTCGTAAACCGGGGCATTATTTTCAATGAATTTTCATTCGTAAACAGAAAATTAAGTTAACTGAGGCATTCGTAAACCGAGGTACGCCTGTAGATATTACTCAAATACAGAATGTAACCGTACAAAACAAAGGGATAAAAGCCGGCAGGAGCACTTACAAAGCGGCCAAACACATAGCGACATGTAGTGTCAGTATGCTCTTGTTCTCTAGTTCCATTCCATAGAATTAATAAATAGCTTCATTTAACCTGGTCTACAGCAATATATTGCATGTGTATTGATGCATATTCTCTACAATACAACTGTATCCTACAACCCAAAAAAAGGTTCGTGAAAGTTGGTGCACATGAGGTACCCATTGCCATGCCTACTAACTTTCTGTAGATGTTTCCAAAGAATAGGTAGTTGTGCTAATGAATAAGCTTGAGAAGCTTCAGAAAAATTCTCTATGGGCCTGAAAATCTCTACCTCTCATTCTCAAAAAGTATAGTTGTAACCCAAAGGTGTTTCTTATGTTGCTATATAAGGCTTAAGTTTCCAGACTGGCTAGAAATACATCATCAGAGATTGTCAAATCTGATGATTTGTTGACAAAATTCCTAGTGTCCTATATATATATATATAGTGTTAATACATATACATATGGTCTCAAAATGTTTCCAGTGTATTTACTTGCATTTTCCATTAAATTTTGATTTCCACACAATAGGAGATCCTGGTGGCTGTTTTTCTGGTGTTTGTGTACTTTTAGTAATGAGTAAAATGTTGGCATAGTTGGATTACAGTTCATAATGTAGTTGAACTCTTCTTTTGAAGGGTTTTCTCCAACTATTTGCTTATAGGATCGTTCGCTAATATTTCAGAGTTCCTATCATTACATTTTTCGGTAATAAGAGCAATCCATAAATGATACAGGGTTTATTTACTAAAGCTAGAGAATGCAAAATCAGACTCACTTCTGAATAGAAACCAATCAGCTTCCAGTTTTTTTTGCCAAAGCTTAATTGAACAAGCTGAAGTTAGAAGTTGATTGGCTACCATGTACAGGTGCACCAGATTCAAGGTGAAGTGGCTTTAGTAAATCTCACCCTATATTTTCACCTTTGTTGGTGGGCTTTACATCTAACTTAGCACTGAGGTCAACAAGACCTTTTTCTACAAAAAATGTCTTGAGAAAACTGTGAATCTTGGATAAACTTTGTCACGCTTACTCCTAACTCGGGTGGTAAGACACTATAGCTGGTTTCTGTGTTCTTCACCTATAGCAGCCCACTCTCTCATAAGGGAAGTCTATCGGTACTCGATTGCCCCCCGGACTTGTACACAATGCTATAGTGCCAGGCTACCACACTGGGGCAGACACGAACTGAGCACAGCAAACGGATACTTGCAGTTGGCGCACAGGCAGAGTGGTTCAAGGACAGCCCAAGCACAAGCCAGACAAGGTTCAGAATAGTCAAAGTCAAATCGATAGTCAAAAGGCAGGCAGAGTACAGAGAGCAGTCGATATTCAATCCAAGGTCATCAACAAGGGAATCCAAACTAGCATGCAGGGCAGACAAACAGACTGGGATAACTGGTGCAGAGGCAGACTGGACCGCATTGGCAGGTGTAGAGACAGACTGGGTGTAGAGGCAGCAGAACTTTAGGAAAAGTTAGCCTGGATGTGCGTCCAAGGGCACACACAAACAGGCAAAGGTAAGGGTAATCCAAAGGGATTGACTTTTAAGAATTTCAAGCGAGCACAGGTTTTGCAAGCTTTTACACAGGAACAGGAGTCCTTATGGAGAGAGGGCAACCAAAGTCCATGAGAAACCAAAGGAAATGTTTTAGTACTCCCTGGGTGCCTGGCTGTCTTAGCGTCATGTGCTTCTGAAAGCACTCTAAGCCTAAGGTGGAGAAGAACAAACAACTTTCCAGGGGGTAAACTGGGCGGAACACTTTAATGTAAGGCAGGTTGTAGAGGAGGTACATAGACAGAGGAGATGGCAGGAAGGCAATGAGGTCTGCAGACACATTGTAAATAGACTCATGCATGTGCAGGGAGAACCCTGGGAGGAGCAATAGGGCCAACAAGCACACACAGCCTCAGTAGATGGCTTATAGAGCTCCAAATTCAAATATGGCACAGCTCCCCTTCCTGAGAGTGACCTTGTGACCTGAAGCAATGTAAGAATTATCAGACTTCCTGCCTATAGGGGCCAAAGCCCAAACCTACTACAGCTGGGGTCCTTAGAGGTCCCGTGGTTTCCACACAGGCAAAAAAGTGATAAAGAGGTAGGATTCAGGAAACATGCCACTTCGACTAGTCTTCCCCCATCCTTTGGGTACACTCTCTTGGGAGTTTTCATGGACAGAGTTCCACCAGACAGGTGCACTGCGGCCCTGAAGCTGTAGAGTTCTCTGACTTACACTTTACATACAGGTGTCTAGGTGAGTGCCTTCAGTAGAGCCCAGTGCTCTAGGACACATTAAAGGCCAGCCCTGCTTCTACCACTTGTCCTGTTACAGCTTCCATGGCAATACACTGAAAGCTGCAAAATGAACTTCTTCTGACTCTGCAGCAACTGAAGAAGTGTGCTCGAAAAAAAGAAATCTTGATAAAAAGTAAAAAAAGACGTTTTGCTTCTCTCAGAGGAGAGAAGACATATGTTCTCCTAGGATACTAGCAAAAACCTGAAGCATGATGAGAGTGGGAAGGGTCATACTAGGTGTCCTTAAATGTATACATGGGGTGAGTTGGTACAAAATTAGATGTCCATAGTTAGGTCCATAGTCCCACAGGGGGTAAGAGGTAAGAAGGGCACAGTAGGGGGGAGGGGAGAGGGAAAGGGGGGACAAAGCCACTTGGTTGATCCAGTAGAAAGACCACAGAGGACCACAAAATGGTTAATACCTCAAGGCAGCCCCCCAAGTAGAGCAGAAGCAAATCTCCAATGTCACATGTCAAAAAGCAATAAAGAAGGCGCCACTGAGTGCAGACCGTTAATATTTTAATACTGCACTACATAATAATACACTATTGTTTACAATTAATGTATTAACGGTCTGCACTCAGTGGTGCCTTTCTTATTCCTTTTTTACATGTCCTTAAATATAGTGTCTCTTGTGCAATAAAATACATTTACCTGCTTCTTTGCCTTCCTCTGCAGAATGTACACTGAGCTGTGATTACACAGTTTACATTTTTGGCACAGTGTCAGTTTGCAGGATGAATGACCCCTTGCATGCGCAATAGTGATATCATCCTGCACTGGCCAATCAATGCATGCCCGCTCATGTACTCTGTGAGGGATAGGGATACAATGTGCTGCTACAATGCATGCGATGGTTTACTTTTTTTCTTTTCTTTTTAAATGTTATTGAAATGTTTAAAAAATGACATTGTATTCATCTTTATGCACTTCAGTGTGATGTTATTTGACATAGTGTTTCTCAACGTACTGTACTATGTAAAAATTCAGTATTTCCTGCTTTTTTTTCAGCACACGCCAACTCAGTGTATTTATGTGTACTGAGCTCAGAAGACAATTGCAGGTTTATGAAAACTAACATTTTGTCCAGATCAATATATTCACACATAAACATTTTAACAGTATTGTTACAATATATCTATGAGTGTAGCCTCCAACCACTGTCTCACAAATTTACAGCCAAACTGTATATATTAGACCAGGAGAACTACCTTTCCCAGGGGATTTTTTGTGTGTGGTAGGTTTACTGGCCCCAGCTTTACCCCTCCTTCGCCAGACAGATGCTTCTCATGTCTGTGCATCTATTTAACCCTGTTAAACCCTTGATAAATGTGCATTTCTCCTTGTTATTTATCATTGTAGATTAAAAATGACCACTTTTTATGCTGTACATACATATCCTTTCTGTATCTTTTGTATATTTTTTGTTCTGCTGCATGCTATCTTGACACATTTCTTATTTTATTAAAAGCCATGTACCACTAAGTTCATGGCATTTAATAAAAATGAGAAGGCAAAAAATGGATACTCACAACTGACCTATCCCTATTATTTGGAGCAAAAAGGTGTTATTAACAGGCAGAGGCATTACTTTTCTTTTGTGCCCGGTGTAACTCTCACAGTGAGCTGAAAATGTGATATAAAGCTGTGAAAACATTCTGCACGTGACAGTTTTGTTGCTTTCTTTTCTCGAATAATTGCAACCTTCCATCCTCAATTTAGTTCTTATACACAATCATTAAATTTTTTACTGCTTTTTCATTAAATCTTCATTACATTTTCTCCAGAATTTCACTATTATTTTTGAAGCAGAAGTTTAGCCTCCCATTAAAATGTGTGCTGCAGCACTTAATTATAAGTGCATTTGCACTGACAGTATTCTTTGGGGCACCCTCCAAAGTCCCACAAATACCTGTTGATCCTAATAATGTAGATCACCTAATGCAGTTTCCTGTGATAGAGTAACAACAATGCTACACTGCTCCTGAATTTAGAACAGTGTTGCCACTTTCGTGTAGGCTGGACCTGCTTGCACTACTGTGGGCTAGCATTGACGGACTCCAGGCATGGCTGTCAGCATTGTCGTGGCTCATTCACAGGCCTGTAGCTTGTCAATTGGCATGTGACTACACCTAGTCCTGCTTTCTGGATGGACAGCACTGCCTTTGTTGCTGAAACCCTGTCACAGTCAAGGGTCAGGCTCATAGACCAGAAGCTAAAGCAGTAGAGAGACTCCCACTGACCAGCAAGATAGGCATACAAGCAGGTGACCCTGGAGGATGATGTGGGCTCATCATAGGTGTGGGGTCTAATTATTAACTGGTATTCACCTGAGCTCCTGATGGCAGATATGGGTTTTGCTGTGTGTTAGTACCAGGTCAAACTCCTCAGGATCACCCACCAGAAGGTGACCAAGTTGGGGTTCAGTAGTGGATATAGCATGAAGGAAAGCAGACGTGTAGTCAGTAAACAAGCCAAAGGTAGGTAACAAGTAATTGCAGGTTGGAATCAAGCAGGTCAGTAACAAGTGATAGCAAGGATATGGATGACAGCAGGAGTGAGATATTGGCTGGTAAGAGAGCACAATAATCTGGCAAACATGAAGTGCAGAGGCATGGCTTGAATAGGATGTTCACGTAAGGAGCAAAGAGTTCAAAGTTCACAAAATATGGATCAGAGAGGTAGCAGTCCAGCACCCCAGATGGCTCAGCACGAAAAATTACTGCCAGACACAGCAGAGGTCCCAGGTATAGATCCAGACCCTGACAAACCCTCTCACTGTAAGCTGCAGTGTTTGAGAGTGGGAAGTGTGTGAGACACAAATTAAGAAGGATTTGGCTCATACTTCAAGAAATGTATGCATCATATGTATAGACTATAATATGGGAGACTTTAGTTGTACCTTAAGTGAACATGTGGCCTGTTAGAGATGCTGGGAAGGACTTTGGGGCCCTTTAAGTGAGCTAAAAGTTGAATATCAATGAACATGTTGTTGGAAAAGTTTTCACTTCTGATACAATCACATACGCATAAGGGTAAACCAGTCAGTACAGGTGCTAGTATTTCTAGATGCTATAGTTCTGGCTGAAATTGATAGTACCAGATAAGTCCATAACTCATGGTCCATGAATTAAATCTTCAGTTTTTTTCATTGCCTTTCTCCCCTTCTCTCTCCAGCTGGATCCCTGTAGAGGCCAGCAGATTGTAGGTCCCAAGGTGTTTTTCCACTATCGCCCCACAGCAAGGCACATGTGCACTTCTCTCTTTCAGTTCAAGAAACAGTCTAGGGTTTTTGGTTTTGGTGTTTTAATAGAGGGTTGAACATGGATGGGGATTGGGCAAGTAGAATACTCCAATAACTTGCTATAATGAACTTCGACGACACTGGAACTTTCTTCTTGAAACTCAAAATTATTGTAATGCTGAACAGTGTCCCTGTGTGGCAGAGTAGACAGGTTCTGCAAGGCAGTATTGAGGAGGTTGATCCTTGCTTGGAGAACAGTCCAAGCAACAGCCTCCCTCCTGAGGAATTGAAAAGCTATGAAACACATGGCTGACTTCCTAGCACACATAAGAGAGGTGATAGTACTCAATCTCTAAGAGCTCCCTCTGCACTTGTACTCACAGAACACCTCTGGATAGATGGTGGCCTCCTAACAGTATCCTGTAGGCAGCTTCTCCCAGTAAACACAGACTAGATCCTTAGATAACAGCCCTCTCAGTCATTCCTCAGCAGTAAACAGTGGTTCAAGGCCCTCCAGCCTCCCAGCTGGGGCTTCACTCAACGAGCACATAGTAAAATGCCCAGGAGAGGCAAATGAGCCTCTTAGGCGATGATCTCCCCCTCTGGACAAGACCAGGCTGCTCTCTGCTCTAGGGTATTTATGCATTCTTCCAGAATCCTTTGGGCCATACTTCCCAGGGATTGGCTTGGGTTACATAAATATTAAGCTGCTGATTGATACATTCCTGCCTCTATTACCCAGAGCTCCTCAAGGTGAACAGGGAGAAGCAAACAATCATACAGCCTCTGAGACACAGACCATACCAAAACAATCAAACCTTGCTCCACTGGTTACAGTGAGCTAATCTAAATTTACCAGCACTGACACTTAGCTATAAACCCCTATCAGAATTCCAGCCTCATTGGGTACAGTGAGCCAAACTAAATTTACCTAATAGAACATATTAACCCCATTAACTGCAATTGGCCCAAACTAAACTTACCCATCCTTGCATCCGACTAGGAGAGTGTTACACGTATAAAACAATGCAACAGATATTTGTTGCCTACTCATGTAATTTCTTTTGTATCGGGCATTCAGCTGCTGTGTAAGCAGGGTATTTCCTGTTGTACACCCTCCTACTCCTTACTTATAGAATCTTTTGTGCTCTAATGATAAGCCTAAGTGACAAAACAGAAGCAATAATTACCTATAGAGTAATGCACATTTATTTATATCACCCAAAATCATCAGAAAATAAGAAAGACGCCGATTGCTTCCAAGAAAGTAAATCATTGCCAAAATTATCCCCTTCTATTAATGAAGAGCTGATGAGTCATGGCTGCAATTCAGCCACCTACCACTAATTTCTCCTATAAATACACCACGTAATGACTGGGTCTTAAAAAGAGGGCACAGATTGTAAAAGTGCTATTTCAGGCACAAAAGCTCAGCATAGCTGAAAGGTTAATGTCATTGATAATATGCATGCTTATTTATCAGGCTATTGTGCCATGGCAAATTGTACCATAATTAAATGTAGAAACCTGAAGCCAGATAAAAATTACCTAGCAGGCAAATAATGTGACTTGCGTTCTGTTTAAAATGCAAAACAGCGACTTTCGGATCCATCAGATATTACAGCTGAATGATAACATTATTCATTTCCTGTGACATTTCTGAGGATCCTTGCAAAGATTAAAATAGTTGCTCAGTTGGTCTGTTGAACCAAATGCACAAACATTGGGAACACAGGTGGTATGTACTGTACAGTGTGACGAAGGCTGAGCAAGTAAGATATGACTCTGCTACTTCTCTATAGCTATTCACACTTTTGATGATGTGTGACTTCTAACGGTTGATATAACTGTTAACACCAAAATATTTGTAGATAGTATGTCAGCAAGCTGGAATTCATATGCTAGGTTAAATGTTATATTATAATATGTAGAAGTTACATTTGCTATAACACAGTACTCTCCAGACGATGGCTAATGAGTCATTTGTGGCTCTCAGATAATGTTCATCTTTCCTGCATTGGAATCTAGATTTTAATTTCATCTATCCTACACTTCCTCTTGGGCCACAGGCAGCAAAATTGCACATACTTGAGGAATATAATAAAGCTACAATGCCATGCAATAATAATTCACAGTTTTATATAAAAAAACAAACAAACAAATGACATAAGGAAGAAGAAACCACCTCCTCAAATCTTGCCTCCTTAGCCATTGACCAACTACACTTCCCGCAAAACTAGTCCTCGATAAAGCTTACAGTCATCATAAACTATTGTATGTTGCACTAAAGTCAGTTGGTAGTTTGATGTTTCCATTGTCTTTACAGGAAAAATGGCAAACAATGCATTCTGTAGCTGAGGTCAACATAACTTGACTTTTTGACATTTATGACCTATGACATGTATGAAACGACAGTGCCATCTAGAGTTGGAATTGGGAAACATTTCTCCCATTGAAAGCCAGTATTGAGAAAGGGGCCACACCCATATGGGGATGCTAAAACTTTCTAAATAAAAAGGCCAGCAATTTAGACTGAAGGAGAACTCTATAATGATGTAACACCAATGAAGGTCTGTGCCAGAAAAAACTTCACCTGATGACGCTTTTGCTTGATTTTCTACAGTCGCTGTGCAGTACGTGTTGCACATATGGTAAATAATTCCACTGTGCGAAGGATGGGTCGGGTGAAGCCAGAAGTGCTTTATTAGGAACGGCTATAATAAACACAGAAAACTCTTAATTACATGTGACCGGATGTTCACTGTAATCCTGGTCCTCTATACATTACTAAACATTACCATATACATTAATAAGTATTTCCATATGCATAAATAAACATCTTTAATCACAATACTGAATATCTAGACCTCTGCAGATATGCTATTAACTTATTCTGCATAACAATAGCTTATTGCAATAGAGAAATCACATTTCCTGTATCTTAGCGCCAAATCGCATACCTACAATATATATTCACAATCATGCTGCGAGTACTCTGATTTCATAATAGTAGCAGCAGCATTTACTGACCACCAGGGCACATGTTAAGTCATTTCGTCCTATTTATCATGTTAACCAGCCTCCTGCTTACCTGTAATAAACACAGAAAACTCTTAATTGCATGTGACCGGATGTTCACTGTAATCACGGTCCTGCCGGAAACAAAGTGTTAGACTTTTAGTTCCCCCTTCCATGTCCTTCTATTATAAACAGGATGTAGTTCTGCCCTCTTGTGATGATACAATAAAAATGCAATCACTAATATCTTCTATTGACAAAGATAGATTACTGTTATATTAGGTATTAGGTTTTGGAGTTTAATTTTATGGGGCTGCCTATTTTCTACAACTCTTACATAAGCCTGGGGTCCTGTTAGCCTGGAGATCTTGAAGCTACTATAACCTGAGCTAAGTAATTTTTTGCGTATTCATACTGTATATAGACAATAGTTCATGCTTTTTCGCTTGGAAAATGGGTAGCATTTTGCTTGTTGTATATATACCTGTCAGTCTTGTATACTTATAATTGTAATAATTTGTATGTACAGAATTTTTGTTTAGTAAAAGCACATTAATACACTACAGAGGTTTCTAAGCTTCCTTGCTTATACAGCAATGAACCTTAAAGATGCAAAGTAAAACAATATTCTAATATAATCTTCCCCAAACCATGAATCAAAGCAAAATGTGTATATATTATTCTTTTTTTTTTTTATTTGAATTTGTAGCGACCTCCTAGTTAGGTTAAGTAAAATTAGCTTTTGGCTCCTTCTGTAATCAGGAGAGCAGAGATTGTTTGGCTTGATCTGTTCAGGGTTTCACAGGCTTTGACTTTGGTTGCTTCCCCATGCCTCTAGAAGAAGCTTCTAGAGAGTAGGGAGGGAAAATTCAAATAGCAAGCCTGAATATTGATTAGGGCCTTGCAAATCTCTGGAGAGGTGAGCCCAGATGGTGGCTGGAAAGGTGATAAATAGTGCAGAGCCTCAAAGAGATTGTATTTCTTCAGCAAGAATTTCCAGCCTCAGGGAGCTGTTGCCCCTGAGGCAGCCTATGTACCTTATATTGCTGTTTTATGAGGCCTCAGTGGTGCAGGGCTGGAACCTGGAAGTGATCTGGAACTGACTGCAGGACTTCTCCATAGGGATCTGGTCTACAAAAGGATTGTCTGCCCGCTGGAAGGTGTGCAGGTGTCCTGGGGAATTGTGAGTAAAGACCCTAAATTGATTCCCATGACTGTACAGTGTTCTGGAGAATATATTGGGTACCAGCAGTTGTACAATGGTGCACGTTAACAGATGCTCAAGAGACTTGCCCCATGGTTTTCAGCTGTGAGGTAATAGACTGTTCAATGTTCCCATTTGCATCAGGGGAAGAATGTCCTCTAATTGCTGTTTGCTATTTTTTTGGAGTGTCTCATGCTCAATCCCTCTCCTGTTTATTGGAGCCAAAGTGAATGGACTATTGCTTGGGTGACTGGTGGCCTCTGTACTGTTTGGGAAAGAACCAGTTAATGTATGTGGCCCCTGTGGGGGTAGCATTACAAATGTTTCACAATTTTTGACAGCTAGTTAATGCATCTCAACACAATATACTGTACATCAACACAATATACTGTACATCTGAAAGTGGCTCCTTAGCTAACAAAGGTTGGGACCTGTTGTGCAGCGTAACACACTGAGAACAACAAAGTTGTTACAGTAACATAAAAACCAGACTCTTCAGACTCTTGGTATTTCTGAACATTGACATTAATAGGACTGTGAGCAATAACCTCCTGTCTCCATGGAGAAATAATCACTGTGTGTGTGAGATAGACAGGAAAAATAATCAAACTGCTTTGTCCAAAATCCTGTGACTTAGGCACAGCAGACTTAATCTGAACTAGATATTAGATAGAATATTGCTGTTTATTAGTGTTCATGTGCTCAGATGCTTACAGGCACACTCTGTGCTCTGAGTTAACTGCCTTATCCTTTTACACCCGGTCACATCGGGTGCAACTTGGCATGCGGTTTGCATGCCATGCAAATTGCAAATCATATGCCAAGTCACACCCTATTGTCCGCTATTAGAGAGAGCATATAGGTGCGGTTCCCACTTGGTCATGCACTACTTTTGGTGCAGTTTGCATAGACATCTGTGTCAGATGTCTTGCAAATCACACCTCAAATTGGCAAGTCACCTGATTTTGAAATCGTACTACTTCACCGTAAGTCGTACAATTTCAAAATAGGCTTTGATGTGACCAGGGTGTAAAGAGCCTTTACAAGCATTGCACATTAATTTACCACAAGCATGGCACAATAGTAAACCTCAAATATTGCACAATAATTAACCCCTTAGCATGGCACAACAATTAAATCACAGCATGGCATAATACTGAACCCCAGCATAGCACCATAATAGACCCCCAGGAATGTTCAGTATTAACTACCAGAACTACACAATAATTAACCCCCAACATTGTATAATAATTAACCTCCATATTTACAGCAGTCAGTGTGCTCCATTTATTGTGAAACATACATCAGAGCATATAGAATGAAGATAACAGCACTATGTAGTGTACAATGTGTCAGGGTCAGGACTGAGTACAACAATACTTTTCAGTGTGCCCCCTGTACAATCATGGTAAGTGTGCCCCCTGTACAATGGTGGTCAGTGTGCCCCCTGTACAATGCATACAGTGGGGGAGGCAGTAAGCAACATATACTGGGGATCAGTGAGCAGTATGCAGTGGGGGCACAGTTAACAGCATCCAGTGGGGGGGAGGGGGCATTGAGCAGTGTACAGTGGATGGCAGTAAGCATTTTACAGTGGGGGGCAGTGAGCAGTATACAGTGCAGAGCAGGAGTGATCCCTCAGAGTGCCCTGATTAAGGGATGACCCCATAGAGTGCCCAGATCAGGAGTGCTCTCTTAGAGCACCCTGAGCAGGGATCCAACCTTATAGTGCCCAAAGTATGAGTGCCTCCTTAGAGTTCCCAGGGCAGAATTGCTCCCTTAGAATGCCCAGATTAGGAGTGCCCCCTTAGAGTGCCAAGATTAGGAGTGCCCCTTAGAGTGCCCAGATTAGGAGTGGCCCCTTAGAGTGCCCAGAGCAGGAGTGCTTCCATTGAGTGGCCAGAGCAGGAGTGCTCCAATAGAGTGCCCAGAACAGGAATGCCCCAATAGACTGCTCAGAGCAGGAGTGTCCCCTTAAAATGCCCATAAATGTGAACCCTTAGATTACAGTGTCCATATAGATCAGGCTTCCCCCCAGAGTGCTCAGATCAGAAGACCAGGAATGACCCCTTAGAGTGCCCAAAGCAGGAGTGCTGCAATAAAGTGACCAGAGCAGGATTAACCCCTTAGATCTCTGTGCCCATATAAAACAGACTTCCCCCTTAGAATGCCCCAATTAAGTGTGTCTCTTTACAGTGTCCAGAGCAGGAGTGTCCTCTCAAAGTACCTAGAGCAGGAGTATACCCTCAGAGTGCTCAGAGCAGGAGTGACCCCTTAGATTGCCCAGAGCAGGAATGACCCCTTAGATCACAGTACCCATATAGACCAGGCTTACCCCTTAGAGTGCTAAGATTAGCAGTGCCCCTTTAGAGTGCCCAGAGCAGGAGTGACCCCTTAGAGTGCCCAGAGCAGGAGAGTGATCCCTTAGAGTTCCCAGAGCAGGAGAGTGCCCCCTTAGAGTGCTCAGAGCAGGAGTGTCTCCTTAGAGTGCCCAGAGCAGGAGAGTGATCCTTTGAGTGCACAGAGCAGGAGAGTGCCCCCTTAGAGTGCCCAGAGCAGGAGTGTCCCCGTGGAGTGCCCAGAATGGGAGAGTTGCCCCTTAGAGTGCATGGCTCAGCAGCCCCATAAGGAATAAGCACTGCCTGCCAGTGCCTGGGGTGATGGTGGGGGGCAAGCACAGTCTAACAACAGAAAGACAATCCTTACTCCATAGATGAAGAGTGGAGTCTCTCCCCCCTTCCTGGCTCAGCAACTCCATAAGGAACAGGGCCAAGCCGGGTTCCTAACTGTATGAAATAAGCCTTATAAAAGCCATTTGGAAGGTAGAAGGGCCTTTTTGCTATAGATAGGTTTTGCAATCCTACACAAGTTTATAGGAATGTAAACCCTGCTTGAAGCAGGTCAGACGTATATCAACTGCAGGTCAAAGGCACCTGACAATAAATTCTGAATTATCTGTGAAATATGCAATCAACACAAGCCTAAAACTTGTTGAAACAGCAGCAAAAGGTGTCTGTGTCTTCACGACTTCAAACATTTCCAAACTCTATCCTTGGATGATAATGCTCTCTAGACCAGCCTTTCTCAACCAGGGTGCCAAAGTACCCTGGGATGCCTTGAGGTTTCTTCAGGGGTGCCTTGGCAAAATGTCTAAAATTTGACCAAAATGTGTATACAAGCCAGTGGGTGGAGCAAGCCTGCCTTTTAGTTACAAAAAGCCATACGTTTTTATTGTGCACCATTACTACCTTCTAACCGCCAGCGTCCTGGCAACCTGTTGATAAGGAGGAAGTCAGTTGCGTGCACAGCATCCTAGTTTGCCCCTCCCCTGCCCCTCTCCATCAGTGCTGAGGTCACATTAGCTCAGTGATGGAGAAAAACTGAGGGAGAAGAGAAACATTGGAAAACTAGTCAGTACCAGTGTGCAAAAGTGTATTTGCTTTGGAAAAATAAATCACCTCCAATGTTGGGTGTCCTTCATGTGTGGATGTTGCTGCATTATATAAAACAAGTAGAATAGTTTTTCACATTTTAGAATGGGGTGCCCTTTTAAAATTATGAACAGTCTCGAGGCACCCTATTGTAAAAGGGGGCGCTTTCCAGACAGTCCAGAATTTTAAAGGGTGCCTTGACTGAAAAAAGGTTCAGAAACACTGCTCTAGACAGCCGCTGAATAATCCACTCATTTTGCCTCATTTGCAATGCCTCTGCAGTGAGAAATGACTTTTGTTATGTGACCAAAAATGAAGGTGCTTGCATGTGTGCACACAGTTTTCATTAAGGAAGGTTGTAATCCTTTCCATGAAAATGCACAAACATTTGCATTTCTCTCTTAGGAAATGGATATTCTCAATATGCTTAGAAATGCCCTGATTACTTGGTTTTTAGTTTTTACTTACAGCTACTGATGCATGTACAGTATATGAGTCTTTTTTCTGTTGAAGGAAAATAAAACAATCTTAGCTTCTAATGATGTCACATGAAGCACAGGATGTGAAATAATAAACTCATTGTATGCTGGTCACAGCCATAGTATCCAATTAGGCTGCTATAGTTTCATGTTTTGTTTTTTGGTTTTTAGCATGCTCAAATTTTGTTTTCAGTGCCTTGTGAACTCATTTACTTTACATGAGGATTTGGGGTTGGACTGGACTCCAGCAAAGAATGTACTACAGCTTGGCAAGAATATATGATATTATGAATGCCTTATTAGTAATATTGTTATTAGGTAGGCTTCTTCCCTAAGGCAAGCTGAGCATACACTTATGTTTTATTTCTTATTCATAGATGAGAAATATTTATATCACTCTGTTACCTAAGCACTGCATTTATGGCCAATTATATTGTACAAGTAAAAACATGTGCAAAGGGGGTATAGACCATGCATGTTACTCAACATCATTAGAGTACACATAGGTCAAATAGGTCTAATACAGTTGCAAGAAAAAGTATGTGAACCCCTTGGGATTACGTGGAGTTTTGCATGAAATGGGCATAAAATGTGCTCTGAACGTCATCTAAGTCACAACAATAGAAGAACACAGTCTGTGGAACATAATACTACACAAACATTAGATGTTGCCATGGTTTAATTGCACATAACATGTAAACATTCACAGTGCAGGGAGGAAAAAGTATGTGAACCTTTGGACTTAATAACTGGTTGACTCTCCTTTGGCAGCAATAACCTCAACCAAACGTTTCCTGTAGTTGCAGATCAGACCTGCACAACGATCTGGAGTAATTTTGGACCACTCCTCTTCACAAAACTGTTTCAGTGTAGCAATATTCTTGGGATGTCTGGTGTGAATCGCTCTCTTAAGATCATGCCACAGCATTTCAATCGGGTTGAGGTCAGGACTCTGACTGGGCCACAGAAGGCGTATTCTGTGCTGTTGCAGCCATTGTTTTGTTGAATTACTTGTATGCTTTGGGTCATTTTCCTGTGGCATCACCCATCCTCTGCGGAGCTTCAGTTGGTGGACAGATGGTCCTACGTTTTCCTGCAAAATGCCTTGATAAACTCTGGAATTAATTTTCCCATCAATGACAACAATCCGTCCAGGCCCTGAGGCAGCAAAGCAGCCCCAAACCATGATGCTCCCTCCGCCATGTTTTACAGTGGGGATGAGGTTTTGATGTTGGTGTGCTGTGCCTTTTTTTCTCCACACATAGTGTTGTGTGTTCTTCCCAAACAACTCAATCTTGGTTTCATCTGTCCACAGTATATTTTGCCAGTAGTGCTGTGGAACATCCAGGTGCTCTTTAGCAAACTTCAAACGTGCTGCAATATTCTTTTTGGACAGCAATGGCTTCCTCCGTGGTGTCCTCCCATGTACTCCATTCTTGTTTAATGTTTTCCTTATTGTAGATGTGTCAACAAAAATGTTAGCATGTGCCAGAGATTTCTGTAGGTCCTTAGCTGACACTCTGGGATTCTTCATTACCTCATGCAGCATTCTGCGCTGTGCTCTTGCAGTCATTTTACAGGACGACCACGCCTAGGGAGAGTAGCAACAGTGCTAAACTTTCTCCATTTGTAGACAGTCTGTCTTACCGTGGACACATGAACATCAAGGCTTTTGGAGATACTTTTGTAACCCTTTCCAGCTTCATGCAAGTCAACAATTCTTGATTGTAGGTCTTCTGAGAGCTCTTTTCTGCGAGGCATGGTTCACATCAGACAGTGCTTCTTGAAACCAGTAAACCCAAAACAGGTGTGTGTTTTTTAAGGGCAGGACAGCTGTCAGCAACACATCCAATATCATCACACTGATTGGAGTCAAGGTTGGCTCACTCCTGGCTCCAATTAGCTCTGGGAGAAGTCATTAAGCTAGGGCCTCACATACTTTTTCCTCCCTGCAGTGTGAATGTTTACATGTTATGTGCAATTAAACCATGGCAACATCTAATGTTTGTGTAGTTTTATGTTCAGCAGACTGTGTTCTTCTATTGTTGTGACTTAGATGACGTTCAGAGCACATTTTATGCCCAATTCATGCAAAACTCCACGTAATCCCAAGGGGTTCACATACTTTTTCTTGCAACTGTATATTAATTGTTCAAGCAGTATAGTCACCGCTACCTACTGCACTATATTAGCTTTTTCTTTGGTTTCTATGGTGGAGTGGAGGAGCTTTAATAGGATACAGATTATCTACTTTGGTGCAAGTGGTACAGTATCATAAAGCAAACAAGCGCACAATGATCATCTTTTTGATTAAAGAGATCATTTTGGTCTGGTGAGTGATTCATTCTCATGAGCACAGTTTTGGATTGCATATGTTCGTCACATCTGGTGGAGGTGGAATATAAGATTAGTGAAGACATTTGTGGAAAGGACTTTTAATACATGGCAATTTATGAACACTGATCTCCAATCCCAGAGGACGCCAGTTGTGGGGAAACACATTGGGCAAAGTCTTCTGTGACGTCACCATGTACCGGCCGGCGGAATGACACCATGGCTGTTTTGAATTATTGTATTTCCTTCATGCACCTTATCTATGTAAGTGCAATGTTTTATTAAATAAAACCTTTATTTTTATCGGGTTGCACTATGAAGTCTCCTCTGTTTTAACACTTCTTTACATCGTATGGAGAATGGTTTGGTGTGAGGAATCCGTTCTGGGTGAGCCTGCGGCTGTCCATCCATCCCTTTTGAAATTGATAGTATGAGCGTCAGTGTGGAATCAGGACACTATCTGCTCATTTGATCTCTTGATTTGAGGTCAATTTGGTCTGGTAAGAGGCTGATCTGTTTTTTGTTGAGAGCACCTGTGAACACCATACCACCTTGCTGGAATTTATATTCAGCACTCAGCACTTTTCCTTTTTTCACATTGGATTTGGGACTTATTTTGTACATTTGTGCCATGGACATTGATTTATAGCACTTATGTTGATTTTTGTATGTATGTACACATGTGAGTTTGAATTTATGGTCATGTTTTATCTATTAATATATAAAGCAGGTGCAGTGCTGAGATCAGAATGTTAAATATCAATAAAGTGCAATAAGTCAAAAAGTGCAAAGGCAAAATAAAATACATATAAACCAGCAAAACATATCACTGTATCAATTAATATGTAAAGTGACATAAGTGCATATAAAGTGACCATAAATCATGACATAAATGAATCCATAAAGTGACAAAGTGATACCTATATATAATGTCACTCAAGGTGACTAATGGTGCTAAGTAATGTGACAATAATGACGAATCAATATCCAAATAGGAAAGTGATGCAATTAAAGATCCAGTAAAATGATCTCAGAGTATAGTGATTGACTCTCTATATCCAATAATATGGTGATGTGGCGGGTAAATAGAAGAATTGCGCACTCACCAGATGCGCAATATAATCACGCATTAAAGATATAAACTTTCAATGGTCAGCCGGAGGTCCTCTTAAGGATATGCTCAGCCTGGTCTGGGATTCCCTCTCTGAATCATCAGTGGACAGCAGTACCTCTATCATCCTTCTTACA
Source organism: Staurois parvus (assembly GCF_062004578.1). Classification (NCBI taxonomy): domain Eukaryota; kingdom Metazoa; phylum Chordata; class Amphibia; order Anura; family Ranidae; genus Staurois; species Staurois parvus. The sequence goes on from NW_028317815.1 coordinate 12,552,284, forward strand.
CAGCTCTGTGGGTAGTTAAGCTCACAAAGAGCCCAAAGAAAGGATGCCAAATAGTGTAATACTGCTTCAGAGGGTATTTATTTCTTCCAATACAGGTGTATACATAAAGAAAGACACTGACCATAAATGTATCCAAAGATGGCCGTCGGACCAGCACGAGGCCTCGGCAGCGTGATGTCATGTTGAAGGGAGGAGCTGCAACGTCATTATTGCACTTTATTGATATTTGACATTCTGATCTCAGCGCTGCACCTGCTTTTTATATTACTGGTTGGAAGGTTTTTGGTACCTTTTTGGTGTCACAGCAGCTAACCCATAGCGCTCACTTTCCCATTCTGTGTTCTTATGTTTTATCTATGTTTTATCTATTGTGTTAGGAAATCATCAGTGAACAGCGCACCTTTTTTATTTTTGTTGTATTTTTGTACTGGTATTCAGGAAGAGAATAATGGCAGTTCACTGTATTTATTCATTCATTAATTCATACATATTTATATTTTTTATTTATTTATACACTGGTTCACAAAATACATTGGGTTTAGCGCATGATTTTTTTCTTTATACACATGAACACTTGTATTACCTGCATTTTGATATATATGTTATTATTTATTTATTTATTTATTATTATTGATTGAGGTATATGTGCACTTATTTGGCAATTCTTCTTGTTTAGTATAGCGCCCCCATAATGACTTTTTATCACTGCACTGAGTGTAATTTTACTATATTACATGCACAGGGTGGCTTCTTACAATTAAAGTGTTACTAAACCCAGGACCCTGCATTCACTATATCTGGTCTCCCACAGTACAGACAACATGGAAATGCAATTGTTTTAGTAAATATGAACTGCTGAATACCTTTTCTCATCAGCAGTCAGAGCAGTCTTGTAACTTCAGCAGAGCACTGGTTAAAGCTTGTAGGAGGAGTTTTCTTTCTGCTCTAAGAGGATGTGAAACCTCTGACCCTCTGTCTGGACAGTGCTGATTGGCCCTGTGCTGATCACATGCACCCTCCAAAGAAAAAAAAAACACCTCTCTAGCAATACACACCAACCTGAGCATGTGCATGTGACTATGGATTCAGTCTATAGCAGATGTACATTTTAACAAGAGGAGGGGCAGAGAAGATAGGATCAAACAGCCTTTTTACACAATGCAGAGGATTAACCCCTTAGGTTCCACAGTGAGTATAACAAGCATGCTTCACTGCATATACAGACTGATTTTACTGTTGTGGGTTTAGTAACACTATAAGTTCATTTGTTTGCACAAAGCTATTTATAAAAATTTTTTTTTAAAGTGGTGCGGAGTCACAATTTAATATAAATGCTATCTTATTTGATTTTTTTCTAACAATAAATAATAGATTACACTTAGCTTCATCATGTTACAATAGACTTGCACAGCACAGAATTGTATAAAGAGCAAGTATATTATTTGCAACAGTGGGGGCTAATTTTGATTATATGAAGTGTTTACTGTCAGTTAGGACATGTTTAACAGTCTAATGATAATTGCTGAAATTGCAATCAAATTGGACTCTGCTATAAATATCCCTTTTAAATATGTCTTTATGTCATCGGTATTGTAAAGTGTGGCTCACTGAATCACAGAAATATGATTACATATCTATACTGTGGAATGCTGTGTACAGTAACTATTAATATACTGTAACAACTCCAGAATTGAAAGTAATTGGGTGGCACAAACTGTTGGTCAACCTTGTTTCTTATTTTTGATGTGTTATGAAATACAAGCCATTTCAGTCCACTTTGCTTAGGTACAAATGAAGAACTGAATTGGCAATTTAGATCCCGTAAGTGCTAGTTTTTTTAATAGATAAATTATGGCTGTAGGCTTTTATTTTTAGTATTTGCTTTAGTGTCACTATCAGACGGTACGCCATGGTACACTTAATTTCCTCATCTTAATTTCCAGTCTTTTCAGGATTAAAAATAACCATTATTTAATGTAGCACAGGCTGTGCAGTTATCAGATAAAATGTTTGATTCTTACTGCTTTTGTATGTGTGAAATGATAAAGATTCATAAACCTGTAAGGGGTTTCTTCAGTTGTTTGCATCTAGATATAGATATGTAATTTTTATTAGATGTAAATATTCATTTGTGTGTGTAGAAAAGGAGCAGATCACAAGCCAGTAGCAAATGTAACAAATGCAGGTACAGTTCAAGTGTACTTGTGTATGTGTGTGCGCACGAATGTGTGTGTAATAAATAATCTAAAAATATTCCACAAAAAATATATATCTTCTCCACACCAACTACTTTATCATATTCAAGTAATGATCTTTTATTATGCAACTTCCTCAGATTATTACTGCATACAAAACTGTATCGCTGAAACTGAATTGCTGTGCATAGTGTGCATTGTATAAATATATATTCTGACTGTTTTGAAACAATCCACCAAAGGCGACTGCACAGCACATTTGATAAGGCAAGCTGCAGTTAATACACATTTATCTCATGGGTAATGCACATGTACTGTTAATACCACTTTAAAGGTCAATAGAGGTTGTGCTAGTGCATTCCCTTGACTGGCCAAAAAGATTTTACAGTCACAATTGTATCTAAAACTCACATCGATCCAATTGCTGAAATATATTCTTGTTATCTGATTGTGATGCCTGCATCCATGCTCAATTTATTTCCATGGTGGTCTAGGACCCCAAGTTGCTTAACGCTCATTAAAGCCATCAGGGTTGCCATGAATGTTTTGTAACCATCCCCATCCTGCATGCATTACCTCTCTACTGGTCACAATTTTCAAGGATGGCTCCAAGGAACAGTAGGGATTTGAGAGGAATAGAAAGGAGGAGGTGCATTTCTTGGAAGCATCATCATAGAAAGCTTTTGAGGGAGAAATGCCCCTTTTGTTAGCTCCAAGGCAAAACAAGGACACTTTATTATTTTCACAAACAAAAAGTGCACATTGACCAGAGAGGAGTGGGGAAATAATAACCAAGACAAAAATGCCCCTTAACCCTTTGGTTGCCACCAGTGTAAGGCTTACAGTGGAATCAATTCCAGCTGGCCAGTTTGGTAAGCCTTGTTTTGACTCCATTCCTGTCTGCTGTAAGCTCATGGTCACGTCAGCAACCATGGACATATAACAAACAGAACAGTCCTCTAAACTCTGTTGATTAATGAAAAGCTGTGATCACCAGCTGACAAGCTGTGGATTGCAGCCATCCTTTACAAAATGTGATGTGACAAATACTGAGCACTCCAGTGTTCATTCATAACTGAAGAGATGGAATGAACCTTTGGATGTTTGAATGAACACCATGTATAAACACATAACTGCTCAGTAATGAGCACTTCTGTGTTCAGTGTTAAAGCTAAGCCACAGAGGAAATTCTCTAGTAAAACATAAAGGGTCTGTTTAGATATTTCCCCTTAACCCCCTTGTAACGGTACTTTAAAAAAATAAAAAAGGAAAACACAATTTAAAAGAACTGGAACCTAAAGATTTAAAGCATAATAAAAGTAACACACTGTAAAGAAGAAACATTAAACAGAGATGGTAAGTAAAAGAACCTAGCAAACAAGTGTGATAGTGATTTCACTGTGGGTGTTTTGGACCTGTTGCAAGGAGTACACGATTCCTTCTATATGAAGGTGATTTATACTGCTAATCAGGGTTGTTAGGATTGTTGAGGAAAACAGCCAATTGTAGCAAATCCCTTGCATTACCAGGATAATGTTTCAGTAGTTGACCAATAAGCAAGCACTCAACCAACAAGTGAATATGTAGTGGTCAGTTAGTCAAAAAGGAAGTTTGGCAACAAATTATATTGATAAATGACCCACACATAATTGGAATTAATTATAACAACACTGGCAAAATGACAGCAGCAGGTAAATTTAAATGGCTGTATTATATAGAGTATTTGGATCTGCTGTGTTTCTGGTAATTCTTATGATTTTTTTTGTAATAAAAAGAGTTCTGCAAAATAAAGGCTGCAAAATAGTGACATAGTCAAAGCTGCAGAAATAAGCCAGTAGCCAAAGTTGTTCTTAGCTGTCTCTATCTTCATTACATGCATGCTAAAGCTCACAAAGAACCAAGAAAAAGTGCAAAAATGTGTTCATAAAAACACCACTAGCTAAATTCAATAGTTATAACTATGGTACTTTGCATTATTCCAGTGTCATGCAAAACCATGAGCCACTAGTTGCTGCCTTCCTGAGCAACTTTGCTGCTTTTGAAAGCAGAGGCTTCCAGATTTGGATAAGCCCTTCGCATGCAGACCCCCACAACAACAGGACCAAGGCTGTGGGGAAGAGGCCCGAAGGGAAGCTGTCAGTTTAGTTTCTCTCCTTGCTGAATCTTTGATCAAGGAAAGTACAGTTTTATCCAGCAGCTCATCGCTAGTTGGCTGAAAAACAATGTGTGGGCCAAATGGTGCCACCTTTGGCAGACTGCTGCCTACGTCACAGCCAACTGCAACCTGCAGCCTGTACATAAATCTTGCTGTATCCTGCAAGAGCTGGCAGAAACATACTTTGTGTACTGATTTAAAGTGGTTGTAAAGGCTGAAGGTTTTTTACCTTCATGCATTCTATACATGAAGGTAAAAAACCTTCTGTGTTCAGCTCCACTCACAGCCCTCCCTAATACTCACCTGGGCCCCCTCTTGATCCAGCAATGGGCACAGAAGCCCCAGATGTACTGGATCTCTCTATCCCCATTGGCTGAGACACAACTTTCAATCACAGTCAGTGAGCCAATGAGAAGAGAGGAGAGAGTAAGGGTTGGGGCCGAGCCGCAGCTTAAGTGTCTGATGCACGCATAGAGTGGGGCTTTGGAGCAAGCACTCACCGCGGCTTACTATTGGGGCCACTGGTCAAGCAGGAGGAGCCAGGAGCACCGACAGGGGTCCACAGAACAAGAGGATCGGGGCTGCTCTGTGCAAAACCATTGCACAGAGCAGGTAAGTAGGACTTGTTTGCTATTTTTTTTTTTTTTAAATACGCTTTAATATCACTAACACTGGGGAGAAAATGATCATGGCAATTGAAGCCCAGCTACAGTAAAAGCTAATTCAGGTTTGGACATAAAACCACAAAGATACTAAAGCAACCTCACATCATTAGTACATTGTACAAGCAGAAACAGGTCTTAGTATGTTCATTAAATACAAAGTAAACAATTTCTGATCCATTCTCAGATAGCTAATGATTGTAATTTATTGTAAAGGGGAAAGCATTCAGCTTCCAAAGCTGCTTCTAAAAATGTCATAGCTTTAGACAGAACATGTGGTAAATGTGTTTTTAAAGTGCTGACAAAGAGCAAACATAGCTAGTTTAATTTCCATTTATCATAAATTAAAGAATGCAAATTAACATTTTTCGCACCTTCTATCACACAAAATAATTACAATGTCAAAGAATTAATCCATATGCAGTTATTTGTCAAGAACAGTGTTCTGTGCTGTAAAAGATAATCTTTATATTCAGATGTGTCTATGGTACCTTGAAAAATTTTGTATAATATTGCAAGTACCATATACACTATGCTTATTCTAATGTCCCTAGTGGCATGGTTTTTTTTGACGATAATGAATTTAATAGCTTTAAGCTGTTGTTCTACATGTTTTATACAGGTAGAACTAGATCTAGATCCTCAGAAGCAACCTTCCTGGTTCATTTATCAGCAATTGAAAAATTTTAAAGGGAAAAAGGGCAACAAATGATAATTCTCTGTTATCTATACTGCTCAAAAAAAATTAAAGGAACACTTTTTAATCAGAGTATAGTTCAGCTGATATGGTGTTATTGAAATTAACAATAGGTGCAATAGATAGGCAACAATGAGACAACCCCAAAACAGGAATGGTTTTAGAGGTGGAGGCCACTGACATTTTTTTCCCTACTCATCTCCTCTGACTGTTTTTCACTAGTTCTGCATTTGGCTAGGGTCAGTGTCACTACTGGTAGCATGAGGCGATACCTGGACCCTACAGAGGTTGCACAGGTAGTCCAACTCCTCCAGGATCGGACATCAAAACATGCCATTACCAGAAGGTTTGCTGTGTCTCCCAGCACAGTCTCAAGAGAATGGAGCAGATTCCAGGAGACAGGCAGTTACTCTAAGAGAGCTGGACAGGGCCATAGAAGGTCTTTAACCCATCAGCAGAACTGGTACCTGCTCCTTTGTGCAAGGAGGCACAGGATGAGCACTGCCGGAGCCCTACAAAATGACATCCAGGAGGCCACTGTGTGAGTGTCTCTGACCAAACAATCAGAAACACACTTCATGAGGGTGGCCTGAGGGCCCGACATCTAGTGAGTCCTGTGCTCACTGCCCAGCACCATAGAGCTCAATTGGAATTTGCCATTGAACACCAGAATTGGCAGGTCTACCATCTGTTTTTCACAGATGAGAGCAGGTTCACCCTGCATCCTACCTGATCCTGTGGATGGTGTTTGTCGATGTCGCGGTGTCCATGCGTTGTTGGTCATTAGGAGGAGGGTGGCGGCGGTGGTCTCTGGTGAAGGGACCGGTGGTCTGAGGCCGGGATTCTGGAGCTCCCGAAGGGATCGTCACCGCCTGGTGGAGGTGTTTCCTGGAGTGGGAGGCTGAGGAGGTGCCTGAACAGGGAAGGCCCTCAGTAGGGATGGTCGAGGAGTTGAGGCATCGCATCAAGCTGGCTGGACACTCCAACGGCCGAAGAAGGGGGTCACACTATAAGAGATCCGGAGGCCAGGAGAAACCCCAGGACTCCAGGATACAGGACTTCCTGGGCTCCCGCCCAGACTCCCGCTCAGGTGATCCTGCAAATTGGAGTACGAGACTCCGACTGGGATAGAGGAACGTATAAAGACAGACAGATCAAGAAGCCCTGGATCAGAGGGTGAGGGTGAGTTGCCACGGGCAATCGCAAGATATTTAAATTGTTATTTCTTCTGTTCCAACTGTATACCTGAGCTGTGGGGCTGGACAGTTAGAAGACAAAGGAGCTGAGGTATCTCAGGATCCTAGTAGTGTTAATAATAATGTGTGTGCTTTAAACGCTACTTGGGACTGTAAAGCCATTGTAGAAGAACAAGGAAGAAAGATACTCCGGGGGTGTGGGAACATTGCATTTTGAACAATGAGTAAAAAATCTGCGGCTAAGTGTAGCTAATATGAAGAATAGATCCACTAAAGGGGGAGGGGGGTGGAAAAACCTTGCAGTCCAATTTAACTGCTAGCACAATAAAGAAATACTTACCATCACAGGAAAAAAGCCCAGAGAGACAAAGTCCGGGGAAACATCAGGAAAGAATTAAAAAGTTTCAGGGAGAGCGGTCCAGACTGTCATTTGGAGTACAGGAAGGGACTCAGAGTAATGAATCAATAAACAATAATAGTGTAAATGATCAAAATATCTCCGAACAACAGAGAGTAATATCATAAATCCCTATAAAAATAGAGATGGTAGAAATGTTTGCAAAACTGGAACTTTCTATGAAAAATTTAATGGCAGTGATTCATAAAGATCTTGGATGAGTGTTAACAAGGATAGAAGAAGTGGAGGAGAGAATGGAAACACAAGCTCAGCAGATATATAATCTGGAAATGCAGTTGGAGGAGATGCAAAGGGAACAGAGGAAATTGTCTTTTAAATTGGAGGATTGGAGAAAATACAGAGAGAAGAAATAACTTAAAGATCAGGGGTCTCCGAAACGATTCACATGAGGAGTATCTACAGGGAAAAATAAAGAAGGTGTTTAACCCATTGACAGGTCGATCAGCCACAGACCCTCTGAAGATTGAGAGAATATACAGAATAAGATGCCCACCAGGAGTAACATTAGACACCCCTAGAGACGTGATTGTTCAACTACATCATTATGAGGACAGAGAAAGAATATAGAAAAAACTGCGAGCGACTCCAGAAAAAAAATTTGGAGAAACGGAATTACAAGTCTTTGCAGACATTGCCATGGAGACTTTAGCTAGAAGAAGACTGATGAGATCCTTGTTGGACCAGATGAGGGAAAAGGGAATTCATTATAATTGGGGATTCCCGGCATGTCTGGAAATATGGAAAATCAGCAAAGCTAAGACCCCCAGAAGAACTTAGTGACTTAGTGTGAAAAATTAGAACTGCAGAATGTGGGAATTGTGGGGTGGTTGGAGGGGTCAAATGAAAGTAAAAGTGTAAGGTCAAAAAAAGAGAAGTGGCAGTCAGTGAGTAAAAAGAGAAGATAGATAGAATTGGGGGGAGGGGTGGTGGGTGGGGGTCAGTGGGAGAGGGATAGAAGGACAGGGGACTCCGTGGGATGAACTATGGTCTTCCTCCTTTCTCCCCTCTTTGGTTTTTTTTTTGTGGGGGAATGCCACATCAGGGCAATGTATAGACCAGAGAGTTCTTAGTAGTTTAGGTAAAGGTTAAGGGGGGGGGGTCGAGGGATGGGAGGGGAGAAAGGGAGTGGTGGGATGGAAGGAATGAGGGTGGGCCAGGGGGAAGGAAGGTCCATGGGATAGTTTATACCGTTTTCCCTCCGAACAAGAAAGAGAACAGAATTATTAGATAGCCATGAGTGTGAATAATTTTATGACATATAATGTGAAAGGGTTAAACTCTCCTATTAAAAGACATAAACTACTTAGAGAAGATCATCCACTCTCCGCAGATGTGTTTTTACAAGAAACACATTTAACACTTGACTCTAATATTAAACTACACTCGTGGTACCATCCAATATGGTATTATTTGGACTCACCAATAAAGAGAGGTAAAGGAGTAGCGATTGGGTTCTCAAAAAATGTGGGTTTTGTTGTGGAGGAGAGATTGGTGGGCCCAGAGGGCCAGTTCCTATGTTTAAGAGGGAAAATATAATGACAAACCTATACCTTTGTTAATATACAGTATATGGCCCAAATTAAAACCCAGAGGTGTTTTTGTATGGAGTGTTAGGGAAAATCATGGAGATTAAGAAGGGGACGTTGGTCTTGGCAGGAGATTTTAATTTTCTGTCTTGACACATGGATGGATACGTCATTGAATGCTCAGAGAGGAGGAGGTAAAAAACTAAGAGTGTTGAAAAAGAAGAGGTTACATCAGTCAGTTAATGGATACATGGAAGGTGAAACAATCCAGAGAAAGAGATTATACCTTCTTCTCTCTCGCGCATAGATCGTACTCACGGTTGGATTATATAATGATCAAGCATAGACAATTGGATTCATTGGTTAAATCTAATATTGAAATTATGTCTATATTGGATCATGCTCCTGTCATGGCGAGATTAATGGTAGGAGGAGAATGGAACAAAAGGGCAATGGGGAGACTAAATGAGTTGCTTATACGGGACCCTGAAATAGAGATGAGACTAAGGGAGGAAATAGAGCAATTTTTTCTGTTAAACGAAACTGAGGAAGTCTCAGTGGCCACTATTTGGGAGGCACATAAGGTGTATGTGAGGGGAATCCTGATAGCCTCAGGAGCTTAAAAAAGGAAAGATCGGGAGAGAAAAATAAAGGTGACAGAGGAACTGTATAGATTAAAACAAGCACATAAAAAGAGACAGAACACAGAGGTTTATTCGAGCATCACACTTAAAAGAGAAGAGTTAAAAGACCTATTGGAACTGGAATCAAGGAAGATTTTTAAAAGGATTGCAAAGGAAAAATATCAGTGGGGGAATAAGCCAGGAAAATATTTGATGACAAGACTTAAGGAAAAGAAATAAAAAAAGTATACTGAAAAAAGTATGGACGAAAAAGGAGAACTGGTTTACTCCACCACCAATATTGCTGAAACGTTCCAAAAATTCTATAGTAAGCTGTATGATGTTAAATCTAAGAACCTGAAAGCACAGAGGGAGAAAAGAGGGGAAAACAGTTGGAATATTTAAAGGCAGCGGACCTGCCAAAAATAGCAAAAGAAACATGAATCTCTTTAGAACAAGCTATCACTCAGGTCCCCAAGTTCTGTATGTAAATGAATGCCTTAGGAGAGGGAATGGGAATAAGAGCAGAATCGTTGCAAGTGTATATAACAATTATTTTAAAAGAAGGAAAGGATAGCTCACAATGTGCTAGTTACAGACCTATATCACTTCTAAACACAGATACAAAACTGTTTGCGAAGGTGCTCACTATGAGGTTAAAAGAGCTGATGCCTGAAGTATACACTCAGATAAAGTGGGCTTTGTCCAGGGAAGGGAAGGACAATGGTCTAAGAACATTGCTTTTCTTACAGAAGGAGAAAAGAGAAAAATTACCAACAATTATATTGTTGATCGATGCTGAAAAACCTTTTGATAGGGTAGACTGGGGGTTTATGATAGACACCCTAGAGGTCTGGGGAATAGGTACCAAGATGATTGGTTGGATAAAAGAGCTCTATAATGGTTCTGACAGTGGCGGTTAAGGTAAATGGGTCTCTCTCTGAGTCTATTAGGATGTACAATGGTACAAGACAGGGATACCCCTTATCCCCGTTATTATTTATTCTATCCTTAGAACCTTTGTTGGTGACGGTAAGAAATAGTGTAGATATTAGAGGAATTAAGATAGGTGAGATAGAGCATAAGGTAGCGGCATACGCTAATGATATATTGTTTTATATTGTGAACCCTGGGTTAACGTTATCTAACCTAATGAGATTATTAAAAGAGTATGGAGAGATTTCAAATTTGAAAATAAACCCCATAAAATCAGAGATCTTGAATATTAATATTTCTAAGAAGGAGATGCAGACTCTACAAAAGGACTTCCCATTTTCATGGAGGGAAAAGGAATTGGGCTATCAAGGAGTAAAATTGACCCCTTCTATAAAAAAAATATATTGGGTAAACTATATCCCATTAATTAATTACATAAAGGAGGAGTTGAGAAGACTTTCAAGGGGAAAGGTCTCTTGGATTGGGCGTATAACTTTGGTTAAGATGGTGATAGTTCCAAAGATCCTATATAAATTTCATATGCTCCAAGTCCATATTCCAAAATCCTTCTTTGTGATAATAAAAAAATGAATACTTAAATATATATGGGCTAATAAGAAGCTGAGAATCAGGTATGAACTTCTGTGTACTAAGAAAGAAAAAGGAGGATCAAATTTGCCTGATATTAAGAATTATTACACTACGGTGATACTTTCACGAATTGTAGATTGGACACATAACTCACAGGGGAAGAGTTGGATTAAAATAGAAGGCACTTTAAGTAACACATGATTAGAGAAGATTATTTGGATACCACGGAAGTTTCATAATATGGATAAGACTAGAAGTACACTGACAGAAGAGGTGTTAATAGTATGGGATAGAATACATAAACAAATGGATTGGAAGTATAATTCACTGTTGATTGCTGGTGGGTACAGATTATTTCCCGCCAGGGGAGGATAATATCTCAGGGGAAATGGTTTAAGGATATAGATGTAAGGTTGGGGGATATCGTAGTTAAGGGGGAGTTGTGCACTTTTCAAGATTTAAAGAGAAAAAAAGAAATATTTGTAGTATTTGATGAATTGAGATATTATCAATTAAGACATTTTGTTTTGAAGTTGCCCCAACCCCTGAGGATGGCGGAGGACATGCTCCCGTTCGAAAAGATGTTGGGCTGTAGGGGACAGGAAATTTAGGAGAATTGTTTGTATTTTAGATGTAAATGATATATGGTTGTGTTTTTGTAATGAAAAAATTAATAAAATATATAATAATAAAAAAAGAGCAGGCTCACCCTGAGCATATGTGACAGACGTGAAGGGGTCTGGAGAAGCTGCGGAGAACGTTATACTGCCTGTAACATCGTTCACCATGACCGTTTTGGTGCTGGGTCAGTGATGGTCTGGGGAGGCATGTCCATGGAGGGACACACAGACCCTATGTTGGTGCAGTGGGTCCTGGGTTTCTCCTGGTATACTACAACACCGGGCCTCATGTGGCGAGAGTATGCAGGCAGTTCCCGGAGGATGAAGGAATTGATACTATTGAATGGCCCCCACGCTGTCATGATAGGGGCTGCCATTTCTAAACTCTCTTTTTGATACTCTCTGATACCTTGGCTTTAATACTGTCACTGACATAGAACAGGTATAGAGATAATGAAGTCTGCATTTGTTCATAGTATGTTTTTTCTAAGTCTGTGATCCAAAAGTAATTTAGTCAGTCAGGCCTACTAGAACTTTCAGGAGGAGCCCTACAATGAAAGCCCCTATAGTTTTTTTATGAGTCTCTTTAAGAATATATTTTAAAAAAATTATGAATTTACCTTATGTTTGGTTAAAAATATATCTTTGAAGATGTCCTAAATGGGAAAATAAAAATATTGATTATGAATATGTTTTTTTTTAAAATTAAGTAGAGCTCCATTTCAAATGTTTACCAGCTGCTTTATTGTAAAAGTCTGCTGTTGATAGGACTCAATAGCTCAAGCTTAAATTTACATACATATATTACTACATTTTAAATGCATTTTAGGGGTTAAAATGTGCACATGTAAGAGATCAGATTAATGCAAATGAACCTGAGATGAGATTTATACCTAGGCTTAGGTCACAAGGCAGACCTTGAAAGCAACCAAGAGGGCAGCTGTATGAATAGCAAACAGATATCAATTTGAAATGTTTACAACACTATAAATTAACTGACCATCCTAAAATTTCTATACATGAATAACTGATATAATAAATAATCAGTGCCTTCATTAGTATAGTTGATATTCATAAATAAACTATGCATTAATTCATAATTATTCAGGTCCATTCATCGCAGATTCTGCAAGTGTTCATACACAAATGACATGTTGTATGTACCTTTAAACACTCAGATAGTGATGATATCAATAACATGCTCCAGAAAAAAATAACTTTTCTAAAGGTGTATATTTCCACAACAAGGTACGGTAAGTGCCAGGCCAATTCCTCAAAGGTAATGTGCCATGTGACATGTATTGATTTTTGTGCAGCAAATGAGTTGTTCACAAGTATCAGTGCTTCAATTTACAACAGTACACAAATGTTACACAACTTTTATACTTGTTTTTTTTCTAATTCTGATAAAAAGAAAAAGAGAGAGATTACAGCAAATCTTAGTGGGCTACATAAGAATGTATAGCAGGAGACAAAAACTGGTATTGATTGTCTAACAATACAGTAAATATCCAATTACAACAAAAAAGGGAATAACATAAGTATAGTTTAAGAAAAGAAAAAAGTTAGGATCAGAAGTTGCGACAAATGTTATATTTATCCCACTATAAACCTGGAAGATAAATACAAAAGAGAAGAGAAAGTGGACATTGAAAGATGTGAGAGAAAAAGGGAAAAAAGGAAGAAGGGAAATTTGTGTTTTGTAAATAACAATAAACTTTCACACATTTGCTTGCTTTTGGTCTGCTAAATATACCACTCAAAGCATTTTGTTATATACCTCTTGATCCTGTCAGAAATCTTGTGAGTTGATAACTTCCTGTGCACTTTGTGCTGCACTGTTAATATTTGGCATTGTTTCCAGCTATCTGTGGACTATGAAACATCTCCTCCTGTGTTGAGATGAGAGGGAATGAATAAAAGGGAGAGGTTCTCCATACTCCTAAATCACTTCTATTCTTGGCTGGCAACAATGCTTTACCATGGATGCAATAGAATGAGTAAGCATTGTCACCCATTGACAGGAAGTGTGTTTAATGGCAGAATCACCATGCCAAACTAAAGGAACAGAAAGTCCATAGCCCATTGCAAGTATGGACTGGTAAACTACATTTTTGTCTTGGGTTTCGATACACTTTGAGATACATAAGGAAAATAAGTACTTGCTAATAGTTCAACAGGTTGAAATTGTGAATTGCTTAAACCCCTCTGAGAAGCACATTCAGAATGACCAGGTCAAAGAGAAGGACTCTTCATTTCATCCATTCTTTCAATTGAAATACAATTAGATACCTATTCTGTCATTGCAAGAATGACAGCTGTCTCAGTTACTGGGAAAAACTGTTCAAGTAGTTAAAAGAAAATGTTGTAAGCACTCTTTTTGTTTTTATTGTTTTGATGGGACCAGAGATGACTGCGAGGAATGTAGTTTACATCATTTTAAATACACTCTATCAGGGGACAGCTGCAGTACTTAAATTCCAATGCTGTAGAACTCACACAAAGACCATGGCAGTTCACACATGGTAGATGTGCTGGTGCTTATCCTTTAACGACAATGGAGCTTTCGTTTATTTGTGCTGACAGTTCAGTTGCTAAATACCAAAGTCATTATTGAAGTTTGCTGTCAAGGGAATGTTTCTCCACCAACATGGTTTATGGTTGATGTTGAGGCTGATGTTACTCAGATTGTAGATCCAACATTTGATAATTAACAGCAGAACCCATATGTTGGAAATTTCTGTTGAAGCAAATCTATGAGCAAAATTTCATAACGTAACAGTAAAGAAGCACATATATCTTAGTAATAAACTAACTATTGTGCAAACTGTTGGTGCTATATAAATCCTGTATAATAATAATGTTGTTACAGTTACAATAATTATGTTTACAATATTTTCCTTGAGCTCTACACTAATAGCCTTGGTTCACACTGAACACAACTTTGAAATCACGCTACTTCACTTGAAGTAGCGAGATTTAAAAGCTGCAGATCAGTGTGATTTGTGTTTTCGATTTCACTACAGCTTGCGACTTAATTTAACAGAAGTCAAAGCAAGACGTAATGAAATTGGAAAAAAGTAGCACAGGAACTATTTCTGAAATCGTGCTATTTCAAATTGCACTGCTTGAGACAGTACCATAGAAAACATTAGATGCAACTTCAAGTGCGATTTGTCAATCATGTGTCACACCCAGGGGCGGACTGACAACTCATGGGGCCCCCGGGCAATAGGGGATAATGGGGCCCCTGTGTCCTTGCCCAAACTCAAAAAAGCCTATGAAAAAGGTACCAGGGGCATCTCATGGGGCCCCCTACTGACCCCGGGCCCTCGGGCAGTGCCCGAGTTTCCAAATGGTCAGTCCGCACCTGAAGTCGAACCAGTGTGAAGCAGGGTTTAGGAACAGAAAGGCCAACCATGGATACACTACATAAATAGAACAGGCTCACAAATTAAGTAGCAGTTAATTAATCTTACAGTAACATTTCTTAGAAAAAAAATACATTAACAATTATGAATACTTTGAAAGGAAATGTATTCTAAAAGTGGTTGTAAACCTCTGATATGAAATATGAACAAAGTATATACCTCTATAGTGTGTATTTGTCTCATTCCAGAGCACGAAATATAATTTCTCCCTGCTGCATCATTCCTCTGCTATATGGGAACACACATGAAAATCATGTGCAGCAAAGTATTAGGTTCAGACACATTCCAGTACATCATCTAATCTCAGATGTAAATACAATATTGCTCTCAATTCTCAAACTCCAGTTCTTTTTTTTTCTCTATGGTTGTTACAGATTCAGCCTTAATAAAACAACAAACTGTTGCAGCATCTAAGTTCTAAGTTGCTCTGTTTTACAATTTTACAACTAGTTTTAAGGTGAATACTTCCTAAAATGTACATATTTCATAACTATAACATCAAACAACACAAATTCTGTGTTTGACATTCTGAAAATCATAGTTCAAATGAAGATGAGTTTTTGCAACAATATTTCCATTGGTAAAGTGCCAATTGGAGGTGACGGTCTTCTTCTTTATCTTTTTGACATCAAACTGAACCAGAAATGTTGATGCAATTTAGTTCCATCTAAGAAATAAACACATATAAATGATCTTACACCCCGGTCACATCGATCCTGACTTTGAAATTGTGTGACTTCACTGTAAGTCACATGATTTTAAAGTTGGGATGTCATTGAGATTTGAGGTGTGATTTGCAAGACATCTGACACATATGTCTATGCAAATTGCACCAAACGTAGTGCGTGCACTACTTTACAAATCGGTGCGGCTCCGACCAAGTCGGAATCATACTAATATTACCGCTGTAATTGCAGACAATCGGGTGTGACTTGGCATGCAATTTGCAAGTTGCACCCAGTGGTCTTATTGGCAGGTTATAAAACTTCACTCCTAGAAATAAATAGTAAACAAACAGAAATACATTCTCAAATTAATTTTAACCACTTGACCTCAAGAAGGTTTTACCCTCTTTATGACAAGGTCATATTTTGCTATTCAGCACTGTACTACTTTAACTGGCAATTGCTTGGTCATTGAAGACTGTACTCAAATGGAATTCATATAATTTTTTCATGGTGGTAAATAATTACAAATAAGAGTATATTAATGAATTTGTGTGACAGTTATAGCATCTACAAACTATGTATATATACTGGAATTTACACAGCTAAAGACAATATAGATCAGTGACTTATAATGGTACTGTGATAGTGTGGTGGGCAATCTGGTGCTAACAGACACTGGCTGAGAAGGACACTAACTGACTAACTGAAACATTCACATTGCTAGTGTCACTAGAACAGTCATCAGATATAATACTGTACAGTATATACTGTACTAATGACATTGGCTGGGAAGGGGTTAGCATCAAGGGGCAACTTTGTTCCTAACAAGTGTAATGTGTGCTGCTTTTGCTCACAGATCTGGCTGTTTTTTCTCCCTGCTTTTCAGGAAGTAAAAACAAACAAATCTCTGTTTTCTGTACACAGGGTTCTGTGTGTTGTAAACACAGAACTTTGTGCTGTAATTAGACACATCCAATCAGCAGGTTTCAGGCAAAATCATTGGCATACTTAGAGATAACGGCTTTAACCACTTCCTGTAAGGACACTTTTACCCCCTTCCTGTCCAGGGTAATTTTCAGCTTTCAGCGCTATCACACTTTGAATGACAATTGCGCGGTCATGCAACACTGTACCCATATGAATTTTTTACCATTTTTTTGAGAAAGATAAAGCTTTATTTCGTGGTATTTATTCACCACTGGGATTTTTATTTTTTTTGCTATGTAAATGAAAAAGTAAAAAAATTTTGAAAAAAGTGTTTTTCTTATAAAATTTTGCAAATAAATAATCTTTCATCATACATCTTGGCCAAAATGTATTCCGTTATCTTTTTAGTAAAAAAAAAAAAGCCAAATTAGTTTATAACCAAAAATTATAATTTTTAAACATTTTTATTTTATTTTTTATATTATTTAAGTTTTTTTTTTTTAACATACTGTCACCCTAGCAGTACAGTGTCACTGTATGGTGACACTGTACTACTTGTGGGGGGTGATGAAGATTTTTTTTTTTTTTACATTGATTGCTTTTACACCCATATAGGATGTAAAAGCAATCATTTCTCTTTCTCTCTGTCTGCATTCTTGCAGCCATTGAAAACTACTGAGTGAGCTGTGATTGGTCACAGCTTGTCACATGGTACAAGGCTGTTGTGAATAGCCTTGTACCATGTGACCTCTGTGATCATTCACAGATTTCACACGTAGTAAGCAATGATGTCACAGGTGACATCTTGCTTACTACATTGCATGTGATCACTGATTGGCCAATCAGTGATCACATGATCGGGACCTCATACAGAGGTCCTGTCCGACGATCGGTGTTCCACTGTGTCTGGAGGACACAGCGGGCACCGGGTCGCGGTGCTGCGCGCTACCAGGGAGCGCGCACAGCTAGAAATGGCGGGTGCGTCAAGTGGTTAATTTGGACATGGGATTCCTCAATCATTATCCAACAGTTTTATGACTATCACCTCAAGCATGACTCCCTCTGTGTGAGTGTTGCCCCCCCCCCCCTTTGCTTTTGCTGTGTCTTATCTCTAGCCTCTTTTTTTTTTTTTTCTTTTTCATCTCTTCTAACATTCTGCTAAAACTTTGTGAAGTAGTACTGCTTGGACCTTGAAGAAGGGGACTCTCCCCGAAAGCTTGTCCTCAAAATTGTATGTTAGTGCAAATAAAAAAAGTATCACGGACAGTACTCAATTGTTTCTGTCGCAAATGCACTAATACGGCTACAATCACCTCAAGAAAAATCTCTCTAAAAACTTTTTTTTTATTACAGCCAAGATCTGCAACCAATGAACTTTTATAGTTAGCATTCATTTCCAAGTTACAAAAAATGTGTTGTTTTCCCAATCTAACAATTACTAGTATTCAGATTCACAGGTTTGCCTTCCTACCCAAATATTGATTTCCTTCTCACATACAGGCAGTGCAAAACATACAAATTCACTTTTGCCTTAACAAATTCTTCATAAAACCAAATTTGAATGTACAAATGGTTATAATTTGCAGATTTTACAGATGGCACTATGATAAATCGACAGTTAAATCACATTTCTTGTAACCTTACTGTGACCCATAAAGCATATCTAAAGTGAAAACCAAAACTGTAATATATTGCAGCTCACCAATCTCTAGATGTAGTGGCTGCATTCGTTTTTTTAGACCTTTTTCCCTTTTTTTTCACTAGGTGATTTGGCCACTAACACAACTACTGTCTTAGTGTGGCTACACTGACTCCTCCACTGTGTCTATGAAGGATCCACAGAGCCATCCTTGGATAACAGCATTAGAAACAGTAATGTTAGACTAGTAGATTTGGATGGACTTTACATAAATGGCAAAATTAAAGCCCAACTTTTTAAAAGCTGAAATATTTTAGGCAGTTACACAAACATTTTTTTTCTTTTGGGATAAAGGATTTGACAACATGTCATCCACATCAGTGGTAAATGTTTTGCCTCAAACCTCCAAGGACCACTTTTCCTGGAGAGCCATACATAGCAGTGTGCAAGAGCTGCCAGGGGAGAGATCTGTGTTGTTTATGCAGAGGTCTCTCCCCCATCGGAGATACTCGGCGATCACCAGGTGCCGGCAAGAAATCACTGGGCGGGACCCGGTGTCTGACAGCCGAGGCCACGAATGGTTCCTCCTACCCGTAACTGCAAAATCACGTATATATATATACTGTACGTGATTTTGTGCACCCATTCCCCCGTAGCAGTATTTCTGCTATAGGGCGGCATGGAAGCAGTTAATGTGCGTGTAAACCTCAGACGTGAATATGATCATATGAGCACATCTCTCTATAGTATGTACTTGTCCCCTCTATAGTGTGTGCTTGTCTTAATTAAGAGCACTAAGTGTTATTTCTGTCTACTGTTTCTTTCCTCTGCTATCAGCCTGAGTCACTTCTGACAAGTTTTCTTGACACCAAGAGAACAAAGGTGACAAAGGAGGGACCTCCAGCAGATTGACAGCCTCAGCTCTGTTCCTGTGATCTGTGTGGAGGAGGGGGGTGTTTCTTCTTTCCAATGAGCTCTCAGAGCTCTCCTTATTGAGCTGTAATTTCAGCTCTCTGTCCCCTTTTTTGTGAACTCTAAGACAAGCTTTATAAATTCAGCACTTTCAACGGCTGTAGAGAAGAGAAGACTGCAGATAGACAGGTACAACTTATGTAGAAGGATTTGTTTAATCTCTTTGCTTCATATTTATTTAATACAGTAAGTGTAAAAAAATGCCTGTTACTCCAGCAAGAAATTTTGTCTGCTAATAACTTCCTGTACTTTCTGCTTGTGATGACTGTGATCAACCATATTCCTGAGGTCTACAGAACTCGTCCCGCAGTGGTAATAAGTAGAGGCGAGGGGAAGGATTTTTTTACCCTGTCCTATTTCTGTTGTCCTAATACAGTAAAGCAAGTTAGCATTTTCATCCTAGAGCATTAAATGTGTTACTGGCCTAATGGTCAGGTGAAAATAAAGGAAGAAAGCTTAAAAAACTAATGCAGCCACCACATCTAAAAATCTTGAAAACGGCAAAATAATATAGTTATGTTTTTGGGTTTAGATAGGTTTTTACTTTAAAACTCAACTATAATTGTCTGCAATCTTTAAAAATCTCAAATCTGAGAATCCTTGCTCATCTCCCAGTTAATAACAGGGTTGACACTACATGGATAAATTCAGTAATGTCTAGGTTTATTTTTGACCATTCTTAGGAAATGTCTAATTTTATTGCAGAAAGACTTATTGTTCTCCTAAAAATCTAAATGACATTCTGATTCATACAGAAAATAATAAAAGAGAAAAGTCTGTTCCTTTTTTCCAACCATGCTATAGTGCAGAAATGCAAATTGTCATATTACATTATTTAACATATTTCCTAGTGTTATACATAGCATTTTGATTCTGTGCTTTGTTTTGTATGAGAAAAGCTGTCTGGTTTAAATAAACTATTAAAATTCAACACTTTATTAACCACTTCAATACTGGGCACTTTTACCCCCTTCCTGCCCAGGTCAATTTTCAGCTTTCAGCACTGTTGCACTTTGAGAATTGCGCGGTCATGCAACACTGTACCCATATGAAATTTTTATCATTTTTTTTCCACACAAATAGAGCTTTCTTTGGTGGTGCTTAATCACCGCTGAGTTTCAATTTTTTTCGGAAATAAACAAAAGAAGACCAAAAATTTTAAATCCCCCCCACCACATTTTTGTTTGTTCCTGTTATTTAATGTAGCAAATAAATAACTTTTCTTCATAAATTTAGGTCAAATGTATTCTGCTACATTTCTTTGGTGAAAGTAACCAAAATCAGTGTATATTATTTAGTCTACAGAAAAGTTATAGAGTCCACAAACTGGGGTATATATCTGAAAATTGATCAGTCCTGATGTACTGATTGCCTATCTCATTTCTTGAGGCCCAAAAACACCAGGACAGGACAAATACCCCCCAAATTATCCCTTTTTGGAAAATAGACAGTCCAAGGTATTTCGTAAGAGGCATGGTGAGTTTTTGGAAGTTGTAATTTTTTTGTCACAATTTTTTGGAAAATTAAGAAATTAAAAAAAATTCACTATTTATTTTTCACATATTGTCACCAGTCCAATACAGCATCATCATATAACTGACATGGCTGTTACCAGGGATACTGACTGGTGACCATATGTACAAAATAAATAAATAAATAAATATGTATTTATTTTATTTTTTATTAGGTTTTTTCTATTTTTTATTATGTTTTTTTTAACAAACTAGGACCACAGCAATACAGTGTTACTATTGTAACATTGTACTACTCTGGGGAAGTGATCAGGATTTTAATTTTTTATTTTTTTTTTTACAAATTATGGTTGCTTATACCAATGTATTTAATTAATAAAATAACCAATTTTTACTGAATGAAACTGATCCATCCAGTGTCTTTTTTGTGATTAGCTGTGATTGGCCAAACCAAATCACATGGTACAGATGGGCTGTGATTGGCCCTCTCTGTACCATGTGAAAGCTATGACCACCCACAGCTAACAACACAACCGTATACAATGGATGGCATGAAAGGAAGCCATCCATTGTTTACAATTGTCATGTGATCTGCTGTGATTTATCACAGTGATCACATGACACTGGTAGGGGGCTGGTGTAGTGATCAGTCTTTGGATGTGTCAGGAGAACACAGCCGGTGACAGATTGCACCACTGCGTGGTCCCACGCCCACATGAGTGGCACCTTCTAAGAGAACATCATGTGACGCCCACTCAGAAGGAGGAACATCCAGCTTGGCCATCTGCTATAGGTAGGGCAGAAACATGTTAAAGTAACAAGTTAAGAGCTTAAAATGTAAATAAATAGAAATGAAATATACTTCCATAAAATATTAACACCAGCAACACTCATTTTCACATTGGCCACTATGTTACAGCTGTTACCAACTCACAGTGTTTTAAATTAATATCCTAATCTCCAGACATTGCTATTCATAAAGTCCCTCATGTAAATAAAATCAGCTACTTAGAAAATTAAAAAAAAAACTGTGTTTGATATTCAAAAAATCAGCTTATGACATTTTCTTATTGTGGATATCCCTTGAGTTTTAGAGACATAGACACTAACTGGCAGTAATTATAACTGGCAGTAGTTATTAAAATAAGTCTGATTTTCTGTTATTTCCTGATCAGTGTTATCTTACAACTCCTAAGACTACAAGAAGCAAAAAAAAATACATCTTGTCAGCCATGAATGTATTCTGTTGCAGTGATCTTCAACCGTAATGAGACCAGAGTCTGGTAAACTCTTCCAAAACCTGCAATTCCCCAACAGTAAAAATCATTTTATTCTGCTACAATATAAGTATAAGAATGCAAACTATGTATTTAAATGTATTCAAAAGGGGGTAATCAGGTGAAAATGGGGGTTACTGTCATTTAAATAGACACCATGAGAAAAATGATTTGTCTTTTTAAAGCTTTATTTTATCCCATTCCCGCTCTTTATCTCCTTCTTTCTCCTCTGTCTCTTTCTCCCTCTTGCTCTCTTCTCTTTTACCTTCTCTCATTCATTCTCCCTCTCATTTTCTCTCCGGTTATCTCTACCTCAACTTCCAACTTCTCTTTTTCTTTTTTGCTCTCTTTCATTCCCTATCATTGTTTCTCTATCTCGTTTGCTCTCTCTCTCTTTTACTCTCTTTTCGTCATTTCCTCTCTTTTCCTGTCCATCCACTCTTTTGTGGAGGACAGTTTTAAACTCTCACATTTTTAGAATGCTACCATTAAAGGAAGACACACTAAAACCAGTAATGGTTACAGGCTGCCCACTGTGAGTTGCTGCTTTTCTTACCTCTCCTAAAGCAAAACTCCGGGCAAAAACATTTTTACATGCCCTTGTTGCTCTTTTCCTACATTCACTGAATATGTTATCCATCTTCTGGTTCACTCAGTAGCTGCTCTGAAATAGTCTAATTATTTTCATATAAAACCGGTAATTCTCTTTGGTTTCCTGTTTGTAACGTCAGTGGGGGCTGTGCCTCCTATTCCCCTAGCAACTGGTCTTGGCACATCCCTTCTGTAGTTCTTTCTCCAGGAAGCAGTGATGTAATTCAGCCCCATTTGCAGTGGTGGGAGGACAGAGACACATTAAACATGTACAGGCTCAGTGTACCCGCCAACATTCACTACAATTCCCTGTGGTTGATGGGAACTGTAGTTTCCTTTTACTGCAAAGAGAGAGGAGAGGATATGATGTAATCCCTGCTGCTACACGTCCTCCTTGGCAGAGCAGATGCTGTTATCTTTTGAATTACAGAAATGAAGTGATGAAAATTCAAGCAGACTTTTCTCTAAATAGTAAGCATTTTCAAAATTGTATTAACTGTTTAGTGTTTTGTGTAGGAGGGTGTACTAATCTGTGTTTTTTTGCCAGAATCCCAGAATTCTTCTTTAAAGTCCACCTACTACACAGTAACTCTCACCTCACCCTCTGCACCTATACAGCAGATAGTAAAATGTTTATGTAGGATAGTAGGATATGTGAAAGTCTCCATCTTGCTAAAGATCTGACTGATCTAAAGTATAATTAGAATAGTGCCTAGTATGAAAACTATTTTTAGATTCGGCAGTCTATTTCAGTCCATACAAACAAAGCAGTGTGAAATGCACTTCCCCTACTGTCACTATATAGACACACTGATCCTCTGAGTGGCCCTGTACTTCATACTTCAGCACCAAGCTGAAAAAGCACTGCTCCATACAGATGTTCATTCCTTTTGTGCCTTTATATCATAAGTGGCTGGCTGATCACTGTGCTCCTTCTATATGGTTGATCAATGTACTCACCTTTTTGTGGTTGATCACTGTGCCCTCTCTCTGCGGCTGTGCACTGTGTTCCCCGCTATGTGGCTAATCACTGCGCTCTCTCTATATAGCATAGACAGGAAGGTATGCCCTACCAGTGGGTTATGGGTCCTGTAGTTGAGAACCTTTGTTTTATTGGGTGCACAACATTAGTTCAGGCTAAAAAAAATACAGCCCTGTAGAAAGAATTTAATTTGTCATATACTGGTAATGATAAATTACGATATGCTTACTTTTTACTTTCTTTATTCAGTTCTTTTATCTCTAACATAAAGTAAAATAAATCTGAAAGTATGAAAACTTAAAACTCTCCAGGAATTAATTTAAATTTTAAATATTTTTCAACTGTTCCCAATGGTACCATATGTGTCTTTCTTTAAATAGTACTTAATAAGTACTTGGGTATTCAAGTTTAATGAAATGTTTATGAGATTTTAAATTGGCATATCAGTAATTTGGTTGACACAAATGACATGTAGTTTCGGTTATTTCTAAAAAATGAGTCTGCCTTCTGTTACACAGTTATATAATTCACTATATGGTGTGCTCATGTCTCTCCCTGCCACAACCTTGTGCTAAAGTGTTTAGTTTTGCACGTATCTCTTAAAATGTCATAGTCCAATTTGATTTCTGGTAGGTTGGACTTTGAATCTGCCTAGTATTATGTGTGTTGAATGTACAGACACATAGAATATGAGGGTATAAAGTTATGTACATTATTTTAGTTCTTCTCCCATTAACCCCTTGGTAATTTGATTTGTAGGCTATAATTTGGGAAAACTAATTGTTTCATTTTCTTCTATTGTTCTTAGATCCCAATTGATGTGGGATTAAAGATAAATTCCAGGCATGGAATATTTTTACGTAGTTACATTGGTTTAGCTTGGATCTATGCAACTATGTATATACCATATCTGGCCAATGCCCCTGAAAGCTAGAAATCATGTAGACACCACTGCTGCAGTGATCTCCTCTTACTTCCATCATGGGTGCCATTCAGAGAATGCTTTATATTTTCTGAATGAATGCAAATTAGTTTCTGACTGGACTAGGTTGAAAGTGTGACATCACTTTACCACCTCTCCACCTCATCCAATCAGAGAATGCTTTACATTCATTTAGAAAATGCATTGCATTCTCTGAATGGTGCTTGCTGACCTCCTTGAATGCATCATGCCAGCCCCTCAGCATTGGACCTGGAAGTAAGTGGAGATCACTGGAATAGAGAGGGTCACTTCAGTGATTTCCAGCTTCCAGGTATGGTAAATACATAGTTACATTGGTCTAAGCTGGACCAATGCAACTATGTAAAAATATGTTATGCCTGGCCCTTTTTAATTTTCTTCTGTGTTCTTTTGTTATGTTTAACCTCCCTAGCGACAAAATGTATGTGGAATGCTTTGATACAGTAATGTTATACTGTGTGATTTTAGTGTATTTAGTGAATGGCACTTTTTGCAATTTTGAAATTTCCCGCCAGTTGCGTCCCTTATATGTCCCGACGTTGCAGGGAATGGAGCCCGGAAGACAGATGCCGGCATCAGCCGGAGGAGATGGCCTGGGACGCTGCAGGGGGGACATCGCGGGAGTGCAGGACAAGGTAAGTGCAGAAGGGATCCTGGTGCAACGCTGCAAAGTATTCCCGAGTGTAGCTTGGGGTTACTGCTTTTGGTACTGAAAGTTTACCCCAAGCTACATTCGGGAATACCACCAGGAGGGTTAATAATTTACACTTTTAGTTGTAATTAGATATACCATCTCTATATCAACACCTAATTTAAAGGATAAAAAAAATAAGTTCACCTTCTGAAACATGTTATATGTTCCACCCATATTTAGAGTGGAGCATGTAACATATTCCAGCAGCTGCAGCCTCTCCCCTCTCCCAGTGACAGCGAGTGGTGGTTCTTCTCCCTGTGTTCACTGTCATGATTTGAAAATAACTCGGCTGCGCAGGGCTTTGCTCACACAGCTGCATCATTCATTCACAGTTTCCTGTGAATGCCCGAACTACAACTACCATCAGCCTTTGCGGCTGACTGCTTGCAGTTCTGATTGGACTGCAGGGTTGCTAATGAGTGGCCTCGTAGTTCATTCACAAGCACTGCAGCTTGTAAACAGTCAGCCGTATGAAGGCACGCGGCTTGTCTGGCATTGCACAACAAATACCAGGTGCAATGCTTTCCAGGCTCCTTTGGGAAAAAATAATAAATGCACATTTTGTTTTCTGCAAAAATATGTGCAATTATTATTTTTTTTCCCAGAAGACAAACTTATCCATTATTTTTGTGTACAAACTGTAAACTACTGTGACATTTTTGTAAAAAAATGAGTGATGGGAAATTTTGCCTGGGTTCAATTCATCAAGGGTTTGGCGAATCCTGTCTAAAATTTGGCAGACTGAACTTGAATGTAAATCCCTGAATCTTAATTTTAAAATCTGTCTGTTTTTAGTGCTAATAGGAAAACTAGTGTAGGAAAAGGCAAGGAAAGCTTAGCATTGTGATGGGGCATGCAAAAAACAAATGCCATGCAGCAGGGAGGCAGTCTTTTTATATGGCTTTGAGGACAACATTGCACATACAGAAATAATTTAAACAACAAGCTGGGGGATATCTCAAAGCGGTACACGATATTGTGAAACAGTAACATTTTCAGGGATAGTCTCTGTAGCAGTGAACACTGGCAGCACCTATTTGGCAGTGGAACTGATTGTTTTCTTCTACAATCTGATTTGTTTCAGTTTGATAAAAATGCCGTTTTAAGGCAGCTTTAGCAGTGACACATGCTTTTTCATTAAACTATAGGGCTGATGGAAAATGGCCGGTAGTTCACTGGGCTGTCCCTCTTCTAATTGGTGCAAGCTAGCAGTCTTTAAACACTTTGACTAGTTCACTTTTTCTATAGGACCCACACTAACCTTTTGTAAATAAAAAAAATCAACATATGATTGAACACTTAGTCTAGGTTGCTTTGTCAAAGGGACCCAAATATAGTAATTCTAGCAATATCCAGCAACATTTAACTCTCCCTGGAAACAGTCTAAAGTCCCTCTTTAATCTGCTATGGGGACTGTGCAAAACACTGTTATGATGTCTGTGACCCAATATAAACATAGACATTTTCAGGTATTAGCACCTAGTTTCCCCTGCTGTCTGTAATTTTTCCCTAACTAGTCCATGGGGTTGATTTACTAGAATCACATAGGCTGTTCACTTTACAAAGGAAGTTGCACTTTGCAGGGGAATTTGCTTCAGGAAGCTCTTCAGGGTGAAACTTCATCACACTCCCTAAGCTCTGGGGCAAAATCCCTTGCAAAGCGTAACTTCATTTGGAAGGTGAACCAGCATTTAATAAATCAACCCCAATATCTAGTTTAATACACTGAGCAAAGCTGCTGGGAACAATGACTTTTAAAGGGTGGTAGCTGACTCATAAGAAAACCTCAATTATTGGTTTATTGGCTAAGCCACCTGAGCATGGTTCAAAGTCCAGGAAGTGCATTTTTGGTAATTGGATGCTATAGGTTTGAACAACCTTATTCATTTTCTATTTTCTCAAAACACTAATCACTTGGGTTCAGGTTGAACTCATGTTTGACTCAAACCCAATGCTCATCCATAATTAATAGTACCCTTTCCTGGAAACACCTGAACTCAATAAATTGGAGAAGTGGATGGAAACTTTTGGCAATATTGTTAACATTCACTGATTTTTGAGTCTATGGCCTGTCCATGTGAAACGATTGTACTAGCACAGTATAATGAAGCATCAAAGTCCCTTAGTCTTCTAATGGTATCCATAATAGATCCCGTCATTTGATACCTTTCTTTTGGGTTGCAGGTGATTACAAAAGACATGCTAAAGATACCATGACTGGATGAAAGTAAATTCTCCATTGTTTGCTCTTTTTAGTGCACAGACTGGATAAAATAGGTTTAAATTAGTACTAAACTTTCCAATTTTCTAAATTGACTGCATTCTAACTAATCAAGGAACATTTTCCAGTACTTTTTTTACAGTGTATGTTTTTGCAAACACTTACAGTTGGTGCTCCTCAGTGCTGCCGTATCCAGATTGCTTGCTCACTGTAGTGTCAGATGATCTCACTTCCTCTTTGTCTCTGTGCATGCATACCTCTTGCAATAGGACAAAATGTTCAAAGACTACGTGTGCCTAGCCCAAAATACACATGCATACCTGCTCTATTAGCCCCCAGTTACCTCATGCCCAAACTATACTGCACATGAGTGCCCAAACCTTCAGATGCACTGCACAGAATCAGAGCCACCCTATAGGCAGCTTTCCCATTGGCAAAAAACTTCAAACACAGGCCACAGAAACAAAGGGGACAGCAACAATAACAGGACATGAGGCATTGTGTTGCCAGGTGCTTAGTTGACCACAGGGAACAACCATGAAGGCACTGTGCTGCAGCTGCTTTGCGTGCACATACAAGACTCATGCTGACTTTCAATGCCATTCATCATCTATCCAGCAGAGGAAGCTGGTGGGCATGAAAGACATGAGACTTTAATGCAGGCTGTACTGAACTGTAGAAAGTGTAGTCTAGGAAGAGGACCTTGAATATAAAGTAATGGACTACAACTCCCAGATATAGACTCCTGACAGGAGGCGAAAGGAGCTGTAGAGGAGTTCCGTTTGCTGGAGGGAACTGCAGAGTGCAGTCCAATGCTGTGTGTAGTCATCATCTGTAGTCTGAGGCCTGGAGTGCTGAGGACCGGAGCACTGAGGACCAGAATCATCTTCAGTGCAGAGCCAGAATGATTGCTAACAGCCAAGTATCCAGATCGGAGTTAGCTTTGTGTCTGGGACTGGTGGGACTGTGTTTGATTTTACCATGTCTAGCATCTGATTAAGAAAGAGACTGACCATCCCTCTGGTAGGCTTAAATCATTGCATGCAGAGCTTTAAAGGGATTTTGGTATGTGCATCACATTAAAGATTGGGTTCCACCAATTACCAAGCTGAACATGTGTGCACACATTTAAGACTGCCATCATCATCTCATAGTCCCAAACAAGGACCTTCATGGTAGAGTTACCAACACTTTCTTCTCTGGCTCATTTATTTTGAGCCACTAAGGTGGATCCCTTTAAGTGCTTATCATTGGGTGCATA
The DNA here is from genome assembly GCF_062004578.1 of Staurois parvus. Classification (NCBI taxonomy): domain Eukaryota; kingdom Metazoa; phylum Chordata; class Amphibia; order Anura; family Ranidae; genus Staurois; species Staurois parvus. The sequence continues at coordinate 12,580,999 of NW_028317815.1, forward strand.
AGAGTGAAATGGAATCTTCTCTGTGATCCGGAGAGTGTTAGTGGAGAAGAAGCTGTGGGCAGACATGTTTACCAGATGTACCACGTTTATTCCAAGATGATGATGACCAGGAGTGGTCTTGATTACTCAAAAGCGCTATATTTGCACTGTCTGGTTAGTGCAACTTACCCTCTTTTCCACATGTTTTTGACTGTCACTGATACACTTTGTTGCGCCTTCCAACGCAATTTTGCACCCTTGTGTGACACTTCTTAAAATCTAAATTATTTACATTGATTTTCATACTGGACTGAGCATTAGCTCATCTCACATGTGTTTATATAAACGCTATTTATTTGTGTTTTATTTATATATGTTTGATGTATGATCTTACTAGAAACCCATTCATTTGAGCGCTACATTTTTTAAAGTTTATTGTTTAGAGGGTTGGAGGTTTAACCTTTTATGCTAGCTGCCATCTCTAGCGCTCGTTTACCATTTTATTGATATATATATATATATATATATATATATATATACATGTTAAACTGCTATAACTTAGTAATTACACCATTTAGCTTACTGTGAGCAAAAAGTTTCTTCCACCTGTTTATATACTGTATATTTGTGCATTGCTATTTACTTTTTTCCTGTGACAATTTACTTGCTTTACTTACAGTTATGTAGCCAGGTACTTATTTCCTAATACCCTAACATAGTGATGTGTAGAATACTAATATTTGCGCTCACATAGGTGTTTGCAGCATCCCATTATCTAACTAGATGCGTCAGAGGGGACAAACCTGTTCAGAGTTGTGGCAAAGAACCCATTATACCAAGTAGCTCCTCTAGGGGAAATTGCTACAGGTGTAACGTAATCAAATTATTAATGTGAGTTTAATAACACTTTAAGAGATGCATGTGATGTTTGTGTGTGTTGTTGTTGGATGGATAATTTTCTGAAATATGACAGGTATTTATAGTGTATGCACAGGTTAGGTAGCACCACGTTTCTACATATTTAGGATCACACTGGGATTGGAACTGGATCACATCACAAAATGTTAACATCGTCATATACGGTGTGTATATATATAAATTTATATACATATATACAGTATGTGATGAGAGCTACTTTTTAGCTGATCTTGTCTTTACTTCAAGTCACTGGCCCCAACCAGCTTACATGAATGGAGTTTTCAGGCTTAACTTTTTAGATGTCACTGGCTGCATACTTGTTTCGTGTCAATGACTCGCTAGATAGCAAGCCACCAATATTATGACAGCTTAGCTGTGGTTGCTAACCTTTTCTATCCACACAAATTAACTATGATCTCCTTTTCACCAGTCCTGTGCTACGGGAAAATGTCCCTACATCTCACCACAGTGGTTACAGTAACTGTTTTATATGTGTAGTCGATTTGTCGAATTGTGGTACATTGTGTGTTAAGTCTTGCTCACTATGTACTTCACTATACAGCACTGATTCCATATAATGTAAAGAAACAAATCACACAGAGCAAGTAATATAATATAATTATGGTTGGGATTTAAGGCTAACAGCTTTACAAAAATCTGTTATTAATCAACTAACTGAATATGCATTTTGTATGTCTTAAAATGTATTGATTGACTTCCATGGCAATTTGTTTTATATTCATCAAACACACGCTGTCACAGCCATACATTTCTTTCTGTATGCATCCCTGGTGTTGTGAAGAAACTTGAGAAAGGATTGAGCATTTAAAAAACGTGCAGGCTATAATCAGATCTATGTAAGCATATCAGTAAACACAGTCACAGTGGAAGCATGAAATATATTTATTTACTCTATAGGCACATTTTAAACACAGTATATTTAGATCAGTGGCGGAATTCCCTACCCTAGTGCACTCTGATTTGGACATGCAGAGAATCTAAATGAAAGATGACTCATTCTGTGGCTGCTGTGGTAATTATTTTTGCTTCAGTCCTCCTCTCTACAGAGCAGACATACTGTTAAGTAGCAAGTCTAAATTTAGAATTCTTTCACCCCTTGATAATTAAAAACAAATTGGAGAATACATTGTATAACGCAGATTTATTGCTTGATTTTAGCATTAGATAGAGAAGATCAACAGTTTTATTCACTTCGGCATTAAAAGGTAAATGATCGGGAAGGTATGTTTGACATTTATAAGTGGAATATCTTGTGATAAAAAATATCTAAAAGTCTGTTGTTTTCCACATTAACTATCTTCTGGTCCATTAGTTCTTCCCGTTTTACAGTATTGCAAGCCTCTTATCTCTTTTCTAGCTTCTTTGTTCTTGGGGCTTCCATATTTCTTTCCTGACTCCATTACTTCTTTTTCACTTTCTTATTTTAGCCATAGACGGCAGACTTTTAATATTTTGTAAGGGCCAAATTCATGCAGCTAAAATAAAATCATCGTTCTTTATGCCATAGAGTGATCAGTTGAAGATTATCCTGCAGACTGGCAAGTCTGTGTGGCTAATTCCTTATGTTTGCCTGCTACACTACCTTATTATTGTTAGTGACAATTGAATTAAACATTTTACTAGTGATTGTCAGATCAGATATAATGAGACGGACTCATGCAAGTCTGCTGTCACCTATTATTGTATAACATTGTTTCATGCTTTCTTCGATTTAATAAGCCTGTTTCTTGTATATATATATATATATATATATCAGGGGCGGACTGACAACTCATGGGGCCCCCGGGCAATAGGAAATCATGGGGCCCCTGTGGCCTCGCCTACTCTCAAACCACACCCAAAAAAGCCTATGAAAGGTACCGGGGGCATCTCATGGGGCCCCCTACTGACCACGGGCCCTCGGGCAGTGACCGAGTGCCTAAATGGTCAGTCCGCACCTGATATATATATATATATATATATATATATATATATATATATATATATAATTGTATTATTATGTCTTTTTCCATTTGTATGCTGTAAACTTCTTTCGTCTGTCATGTTCCTTTCTAAGCAAGCAGAGCAGACGGCCTTGCCTCCTTTCTAGACAATTTAAAAGTGGTTGTCTCTGTTCCTCCAAACTGCTGTACCCTCTACTAACTCGTATAACATGTTCAGTTGAATCATTAAATTTCGCCTGCATTAGCTGCATGAAGAGAAGAATGCATGGGCATTCTACAATATCTAAAGTGGCTCTTACAGTAAATTTATTATAAAAACTAAATTTTAAATAGCAGAAATATCTGCAAAGAAGAGAATAAATACTAATCTCTCCCACTGCCTAAACTGCTGAACACCAGTTCAGTTTCAATTTCTTCCAGAAATGTTTATGGCCTGTGTTTACCGCTGTGCTTGGTGGTCCCTCTAGCTGACCTCCAAGTCACTACAGGGCACAGTTGGTGATGAAAGACGCATTACCCTTGTTGTACTGGTGCCATGGTAAAAATGCATTCCATACTATATCTAATTATCAGCTTTTAAATGTTGTTGACTGTATCATGTTCATTACAGAGTCAAAGAGCACCCTTGAAAGAGCTTTTTAATTGGTACAGGCAGAAATATTGCATCAAATGAATTGTATGTATCTAAAATTGCCCTATTAATTGTGAAAAGGCAAGATGTCCACAAATTTGTGATCCCTGATAATCTGAAAAGAAGGCCAACTATAAACCATACAGTTATCACTACAGCTGCCAGTTTTAACTGACTGGAACATTTTTAAACCAATGACCTGTAATGAAATCATCTCACCATATGAATCACTCTAAGATGTATCACTAGAACTCATGGACACCATATATGTTTCTTAATACTGCAAAGATAAGCAATAGTTAAAATGAGTAGATACCTTGTTTGTTTTAATTTAACAAGAGTAGTATTGTTCAGAGAGGAGCACAACGGCACCACATCCCAAATTTAGCAATTATCAAGAGAAGAAAGAAAAAGATACACAAAGAAAAAAAAACTCCTCCCATGGAAGAAAAAATAGTGGGATTTTAAGGGTGCCATAAAATAATAGAAAATGATGAAAATTAAAATTTACAATGTTTATTGTTGAGTCAATATTAAAATATCAGTTAAAAATATACATTTTAATTAGAGATGAGCGAATCGAACCAGGCGAACCGGAATTCGATACGAATTTCAGGAAAAATTCGATTCGCGTCGAATCCGAATATTTGCCTACTTCGGGTGCGCGAATCGGATTTTTCCCGATCAGCCGGCAAAAGTGTCCCTGCAGAGAGCTCCGCTATTTCTGACAGTTCTCTGACAGAAGGAACACATGTACAGCGGTTGAAACATTGTATCTATTTGTTTCCATTTAGGATACAGATGTTTTTATTCGGAAACAGATGTTTCAACCGCTGTACATGTGAAGGAGCTGTCAGAGAACTGTCAGAAATAGAGGAACTCTGCAGATACACTTTTTGCCGGTTTGGAATTCTTATTTTCATCCTACTTCTTCTTCTTCTTCTTCTTCTTCTTCATCCTCATCCTCATCCTCAGAAGAAGAAGAAGAGGATGAGGATGAAGAAGAAGAAGAAGTAGGATGAAAATAAGAATAATTCCAAGCCGGCAAAAAGTGTATCTGCAGAGCTCCTCTAAGTGTATCTGCAGAATAGAGGAGCTCTGCAGATACACTTTTTGCCGGCTTGGAATTATTCTTATTTTCATCCTACTTCTTCTTCTTCTTCCTCTTCATCCTCATCCTCTTCTCCTTCTTCTGAGGATGAGGATGAAGAAGAAGAAGAAGAAGAGGAAGAAGAAGTAGGATGAAAATAAGAATAATTCCAAGCCGGCAAAAAGTGTATCTGCAGAGCTCATCTATTCTGCAGATACACTTAGAGGAGCTCTGCAGATACACTTTTTGCCGGCTTGGAATTAATCTTATTTTCATCCTACTTCTTCTTCTTCTTCATCCTCATCCTCATCCTCAGAAGAAGAAGAAGAGGATGAAGAAGAAGAAGAAGAAGTAGGATGAAAATAAGAATAATTCCAAGCCGGCAAAAAGTGTATCTGCAGAGCTCCTCTAAGTGTATCTGCAGAATAGAGGAGCTCTGCAGATACACTTTTTGCCGGCTTGGAATTATTCTTATTTTCATCCTACTTCTTCTTCTTCTTCTTCTTCCTCTTCATCCTCATCCTCTTCTTCTTCTTCTGAGGATGAGGATGAAGAAGAAGAAGAAGAAGAAGTAGGATGAAAATAAGAATATATCCAAGCCGGCAAAAAGTGTATCTGCAGAGCTCCTCTATTCTGCAGATACACTTAGAGGAGCTCTGCAGATACACTTTTTGCCGGCTTGGAATTAATCTTATTTTCATCCTACTTCTTCTTCTTCTTCTTCTTCATCCTCATCCTCAGAAGAAGAAGAAGAGGATGAGGATGAAGAAGAAGAAGAAGAAGTAGGATGAAAATAAGAATAATTCCAAGCCGGCAAAAAGTGTATCTGCAGAGCTCCGCTAAGTGTATCTGCAGAGCTCCGCTATTTCTGACAGTTCTGTGACATTCACTCCATACAGCGGTTGAAACATTGTATCTATTTGTTTCCATAAATGGATCCATTTATGGAAACAAATAGATACAATGTTTCAACCGCTGTATGGAGTGAATGTCACAGAACTGTCAGAAATAGGCTATTTCTGACAGTTCTGGGACATTCCCTCCATACAGCGGTTGAAACCGCTGTATGGAATGAATGTCACAGAACTGTCAGAAATAGGCTATTTCTGACAGTTCTGTGACATTCCCTCCATACAGCGGTTGAAACCGCTGTATGGAGTGAATGTCACAGAACTGTCAGAAATAGGCTATTTCTGACAGTTCTGGGACATTCACTCCATACAACGGTTGAAACATTGTATCTATTTGTTTCCATAAATGGATCCATTTATGGAAACAAATAGATACAATGTTTCAACCGCTGTATGGAGTGAATGTCCCAGAACTGTCAGAAATAGCCTATTTCTGACAGTTCTGGGACATTCCCTCCATACAGCGGTTGAAACATTGTATCTATTTGTTTCCATAAATGGATCCATTTATGGAAACAAATAGATACAATGTTTCAACCGCTGTATGGAGTGAATGTCACAGAACTGTCAGAAATAGGCTATTTTTGACAGTTCTGGGACATTCCCTCCATACAGCGGTTGAAACCGCTGTATGGAGTGAATGTCACAGAACTGTCAGAAATAGCCTAAGAAATAGCGGAGCTCTGCAGATACACTTTTTGCCGGCTTGGAATTCTCCTTCTTCTCATCCTTCTTCTTCTTCTCATCCTTCTTCTCATCCTTCTCCTTCTTCTCATCCTTCTTCTTCTTCTCATCCTTCTCCTTCTTCTCATCCTTCTTCTTCTCATCCTTCTCCTTCTTCTCATCCTTCTTCTCATCCTTCTCCTTCTTCTCATCCTTCTTCTCATCCTTCTTCTCATCCTTCTCCTTCTTCTCATCCTTCTCCTTCTTCTCATCCTTCTCCTTCTCCTTCTTCTCATCCTTCTCCTTCTTCTCATCCTTCTCCTTCTCCATCTTCTCATCCTTCTCCTTCTTCTCATCCTTCTCCTTCTCCTTCTCCTTCTTCTCATCCTTCTCCTTCTTCTCATCCTTCTTCTCATCCTTCTCCTTCTTCTCATCCTTCTTCTCATCCTTCTTCTCATCCTTCTCCTTCTTCTCATCCTTCTCCTTCTCCTTCTTCTCATCCTTCTCCTTCTTCTCATCCTTCTCCTTCTCCATCTTCTCATCCTTCTCCTTCTCCTTCTTCTCATCCTTCTCCTTCTCCTTCTTCTCATCCTTCTCCTTCTTCTCATCCTTCTCCTTCTCCTTCTTCTCATCCTTCTCCTTCTCCTTCTTCTCATCCTTCTCCTTCTCCTTCTTCTCATCCTTCTCCTTCTCCATCTTCTCATCCTTCTCCTTCTCCTTCTTCTCATCCTTCTCCTTCTCCTTCTTCTCATCCTTCTCCTTCTTCTCATCCTTCTCCTTCTTCTCATCCTTCTCCTTCTTCTCATCCTTCTCCTTCTCCTTCTTCTCATCCTTCTCCTTCTCCTTCTTCTCATCCTTCTCCTTCTTCTCATCCTTCTCCTTCTCCTTCTTCTCATCCTTCTCCTTCTCCATCTTCTCATCCTTCTCCTTCTCCTTCTTCTCATCCTTCTCCTTCTCCTTCTTCTCATCCTTCTCCTTCTCCTTCTTCTCATCCTTCTCCTTCTTCTCATCCTTCTTCTCATCCTTCTCCTTCTTCTCATCCTTCTCCTTCTTCTCATGCTTCTCCTTCTACTCATCCTTCTTCTCATCCTTCTCCTTCTTCTCATCCTTCTTCTCATCCTTCTCCTTCTTCTCATCCTTCTTCTCATCCTTCTTCTCATCCTTCTCCTTCTTCTCATCCTTCTCCTTCTTCTCATCCTTCTCCTTCTCCTTCTTCTCATCCTTCTCCTTCTTCTCATCCTTCTCCTTCTCCTTCTTCTCATCCTTCTCCTTCTCCTTCTTCTCATCCTTCTCCATCTTCTCGTCCTTCTCCTTCTTCTCATCCTTCTCCTTCTCCTTCTTCTCATCCTTCTCCTTCTCCTTCTTCTCATCCTTCTCCTTCTCCTTCTTCTCATCCTTCTCCTTCTCCTTCTTCTCATCCTTCTCCTTCTCCTTCTTCTCATCCTTCTCCTTCTCCATCTTCTCATCCTTCTCCTTCTCCTTCTTCTCATCCTTCTCCTTCTCCTCCTTCTCCTTCTCCTTCTCCTTCTTCTCATCCTTCTCCTTCTTCTCATCCTTCTCCTTCTCCTTCTCCTTCCTCATCTCCAAGGGCATTTAAATTAAAGGTACAGTGTTCTGCACTAATTTAAAGGCTCTCTGAAGCCTAGAAACCCTTTTTATAAGTTAACTTCATAGCGAATAAATTCGCATCGAATCGAATTTCTTCCTGAAATTCGGCGAATCAGCCGAATCGAATTTTTGAATAATTCGCTCATCTCTAATTTTAATGTCCCAACATTGTTAGTTATACAGTTCAAAAACATTTTCAAGTGTAATATTTCTCAACATGTTTTGTCTACTTCAAGCTCCTTCAGGAGGTATTTATATAACACTTACAACAGATTCATGTTGATTACAAAATATACCAACAGATTACATGTACTATATGCATGTATCAAAATAAAACAAGTTAAAATCTCTAAAAATCATGTGTGACATGTTTCACACATATACAGTTAGGTCCATATATATTTGGACACAGGCACAATTTTAGTTTTTTTCAGGTATTTACCAAAACATATTCAAGCTATAGTTATATAATGGATATGGGCTGAATGTGCACACTCAGGTTTAATTTGGCTTTGCTCTCAAAATCCTTAAGATTTGTGCAATTCCGTTTAATTCCTAAATGTTGGCTATAAGGAATGCTAGATATGCTAGATATGTGAACTCGTGGCATGGGGAATGGTGCTTCCCGCCAACGGTTTCCTGTAGAGTGGGAATCAATGCTTCCATCAATATTCACAAAAATTGTAACATCAAGAAAAATAATAGCTTTTTGACCACAATTATTGGTAAATTTCATATTTAATTGGTTATTGGTCATTTTAGAAAGGAATGATTGTAATTCAGAAAAAGTTTCTCCCCAAATAAATAGGACATCATCGATAAAACCATGCCAAGTTATTATTTTACCTATGTCATCCTGCAAGTCTTCTCTTGAAAAAAGTTGATGCTCCCACCCCCCAAGGTAGAGATTGCATAGGACGGGGCACACCGAGTCTCCATAGCAACACCCTGCACCTAGAGGTAGTGGGAGAGCTTGAATAGAAAAACGTTATGTAGCAAGATAAACCTTAGAAGTTCTAAAACAAATTGATTGTAATGGTAAACAGATTGGCCTTTTTCTGACAGAAATTGTTCAACTGCTGTTATCCCTAAATCATGAGGAATGGATTTTTATAAGGCCTCCACATCTTCGGCAACTAGCCATGCTCCCTTTGGGACATACATGTCCTCTAAAGTTTTTAACAAATCAATCGAATCTTTGACATAGGATGTTAAAGAAATCACATGTGGATGTAAATAATCAATTAATTGTCTCACATTTTCAGTAAGACATCCTCTACCGGATACTATTGGATGACCTGGGGATGTTTGAATATTTTTGTGAACTTTGGGTAGTGCATACAGGGTAGGAGTTTTAGGAGTTTTAACATTAAGGAAAGTTAATGTACTCTTATCTATAATTCCCTGGCGATAAGACCGATTAATAATGGCTTTATATTCAATAACAGTGGAAATAACTTGACTCAAGGGTATTGGTTTGTACCATGCTCAGTGTGAAGGAAAGCGGCGTCTGACCCCCGCCCTTCTCACCAACCCGTGACCGAAGGACCAGCCGATCTTGCACCGCAATCTTAGCAGTAACACTATGATATTAGCAGAAGCGTCTGTAATACACACTGTCACCACAGTCAGATATATTCAGAGGATTATTGCATACAGTAGCACTCTTCAAGAGACAGGGATTCTTTAGTTTGCATTAAAAGCTTTAGAGACAGTTTCAACACTTTTCAAAATAGGATGTATTACTAAAAAGGTCAAAATGGTGCAATTAAAATATTTACAGAAAAAGATGTTACAAAGATATAAGGAGAATAATAAAACAACAGAGAAATAAAAGAAAGGAATTCAGAAGGCAGAATACTTGCAATGTCCTTGGTTTAAGCAGAGTCCAATTGTCCGAACAAAAAAATGGGTGCTGTAGGTATTTCAATGGAAGATTGAGACTCATTAAATGTATTGATGGGCACATTGCCTACCTTCGGGACTGTAGAGGCATTAGGTAGATTAGTGGACATCCACCATTAGAGACTAGGGTGGAATTTGTGACTGGTAATACATCAGAAGATAGTGAGGGTGAAGAAGTGCCACCCATAGTGTGCTTGGGTTGAGAATGATTTTGTTGTCCAACAGATTTCGGGCGATTAAATTGTAAACTGTGAGCCTATTTTTTCTTCTATGTGAGGAGTTTTCCTCCTGTTTCTTTGTGTATCTTTTTTTCTCTTCTCTTGATATTTGTTTTAATTTGTTTATAAGTTTTATAAAAATGTTAAACTCTAAAGGAACTCATAGACAATAGATGACAGATCGAGTGACAATCTAATGTTTTAGGTAATACAGGCATTGCCAGCTGAAACTCCACAGGGCAGATAGTGATCAGACTTGTTAGAAAACTTGACTGATCACTATTTTCTATCACCTGTGAAAAGCTGGTAATGAAAGTATGTCTGCAGCACACCTCCTCCCCTCTAAGTATATTTCCAGCCAAATTGGGATAACACCAACTTTATATTTTTTTAAATGTCCCCACTCACATAGCAAACATTTCAACATCCTTTTTTTTTAATGCTCTATTCTGGACCCTCCAGGAAGAAAAACATCCTAAGTAGTTCTCTTTTTTTATGAGGGGGTTGGAGAGCTATGTTTATCATAATTAAGACTGTCTGTACTGTACAGGCAGATCTCCATAATCAATTTTAACTACATATGAATGTTGTCTGTTCTAACAAAGGAATAAGGGTGTAGAGGGTGGCTTCTTGCATTGTATGTTAAGGAACACAGACTTGGGAAAGGCTCACTCTAACATTGTTCAAAAAGCCCTGCAGTCAGCCATGACACCTCCTCCTGGGAAATATCTAAAAGGTAAGAAGTAGTTTTAAAAAACTAATTTTAGGCATGTTGTGTGAATAGGAACAAATAACTAGCGTTTAGAGGGGTTTTCTCAAAGTTTCTGCAAAAATTAAATGCACTTTGAATGTAATACAATAATTTGCTCAAGGTTTCTATTCAGGAAATTGAGCACAAAACAACAAATAAAGGAGCGCTCCCAATTCTGAGAGAGTCAATAGAATCACAAGCCCAGAAACAGATACAATCAAGATTCACATTAATGTTGGATTAAAATGCATGACATGTGGAAGTGCCCAGATTGATACATCACCAAGCCAGTGGAGAGGAGAAACACATATTCCCAGAAGTTGAAGGATGTCACATGATCCTGGACCCAACAGTTGGTTGCTCAGCCCAGGAGTCTCAGGACAATGGGAGGAGTGTGTGGATGGCAGCCACTGGGATCACTAAGACGGCACGTCCCCTGGAAGTCACATGTCCCAGATTTGGTTGTAATGTCATACACCTGGTGAGAAACCGCCTGAACAAGGGCTGGTGAGGGCAAACTGGAAGCCTAGGAGAGTACTCAAACGATGTTAAACCAAAGGAGAGAAGCTGATCATCATGATAACATGTTCTAATTACATTTTATCTGTTCCTTGTGACTCTACTAACTTCCACAGGGTTGGGAGCGCTCCTTTATTTGTTGTTTTGTACTCAATACTCATTGCTGGCCAGATGTGTTGTTGGAGCTGCCTATATTGTGGTTATTTACATATCCCCTGGAACCTCATTGTGCTTGGTATTTACACCTTTATTCAGGAACATGCCAACCAAAACAGATGATTTTAGGGTGGTTGGATTGTACCTGAACTTCTGATGATCTTTTGCTGTCTATAACCATGCTAAAGAAAGTATAACAGCTGTAACAGATGATAAAAATTTTAAAAAGTAATGTTGATGACTACTCATAGAAGGCACCATGTAATTTCTGACCATGCCTTACCATTTCTTTATAACAAGATATTTCAGCAGATTCTTTGGTAGATTCTGGGGAAATAAATCATCAGTTGCCTATTTTTCTCTATTGGAAAGATGCTTGTGCTTGAGGTCTTGCTTCTTCACATGGGATGTGACTACTATGTGTGGTTAACACTCGTCTAGTTGGGTTATATTTCACACACACACACACACACATATATATATATATATACACACACAGTTTCCGGAAGAACGTCATCTGATAAGCATAAGCGCGGTTGACATGATCAACTGACCAAGACAGACAAAAGGACATTACACAGGATTGTGACCCAGAATAAGAAAACAACTGCTGAGAAAGTGACTGCAGAGCTCAATCGCAATCTAAAGCCTGTGTCCACAAAAACTGTGCAGAGGGAACTCCATAAGCATAACATTCCCTGGTGAGCTGCAATTACCAAACCGCTGATGACCGATGTTAATGCTCAGAAGAGGAGAGAGTAGTGCAACAAACATAATTCCTTGATCAATGGAAAACTGTAATATGGTCCGATGAATCATGCTTCACACTGTTCCTGTGTTTACGTGTGGTGAACACTGTCCCCAAGCTTACGACCAGGACTGTCTTGTGCCAATGATAAAGCATGGTGGTGATGTAGTCATGGTTTGGACAACCATATCTTGGTATTCTGCAGGCCTCATCATCACCTTGAAAGGTAGAGTCACTGCCAGCGACTATGTACACATTTTGGCTGGCCATGTGCTCCCCATGGTGCAGATATTGTTTCCTGAAGACAGCAGTGTTTACCAAGGCAATAATACTCCAATTCACACAGCTGGTGTTGTCAAATTGTGGTGTGATGAGCATGCAGATAAAGTCTTACACCTTCACTGGGCAACGCAGTCGATGGACCTCAATATCATAGAACAACTATGGGTAATTTTGGAGAACAAAGTCCAAGCTTCTTTTCTGCCTCCAGCATCTCTGCAAGAACTGAAACTTTTGCATGAAGAATGGTATCAGATTCCATTATCCACCATCCAAGACTCCATATTATATAACAATTTTGCTCTTTTACCTGGTGTTTCCATAATTTTGGAAAATTTTTTGTTGATACAAGAGATACCCAAAGAGCCCAGGAGAACAGGAACAAAGTTGGACATTATAAAATGTAGATGTGACGGAGGGTAAGCGGGTCAGAACACACAAGGCAGACGGCAAACACTTAAAGCTTTATTAAAACAGACAACAGTCACTCAATGGGGAGTAGTGCAGGTAGGGAGAGTCTAAAATACTTGTAGTCCAGCCCCAAGGCAAAGTTAAAGTCTCTACAGCAGTTTATAATCCGAACAGGGGGGTGGTGTGAGTCTCTGTAGTAGTTGTAATCCAACAGGGAGGTGGAGTGGGAGTACAAGAACAGTTCAGGGAAAACAGGAGAGCATAAACTCACAAGTCCGACAGGGATGTCCTGGTTCACAGCCGACGGCAGCAGGGGTGACCCTGCTCAGCACACAGCAACAGCAGGTAGTTCTAGCACACAGCCGAGGGCAGTTGAGGCAAAGAGAGCCCGGGCACAGCAGAGGGCAATTCAGGCAGGCAAGGTAATCAGGGCCCACAGCAGAAGGTAGCTCTGGCAGGCAGGAGGTCTGGGCACTCAGCAGAGGGCAGTTCACAGGATAGCGATCCAGGAACTCACCAGCCAGCAGTGTACAAAGAAAAGTACAGTTCCAAGCATCTCCTAGTTAAGGCTCAGGCAGGAGTAGCCCTGTCCATCATGACTCCAGCTCTCCCAACAAAGAGTCCACATGGCCCTGCAATTGTCCCCACCCCCAACTTCCTGCTAAGAAGTGGCCTGGACTGGTTTTCCCCAGCCACACAGAGCCATGCTGCCTTTTTTCTATATGGGGATACATCCCGTTTCCCCTTCCCCCTGTGAGGCCCAGGAACTTCAGACAACACACAAAAAAAGAATATTTCTGCTGTCTATCACAGTAGATCTTGCTGTTGGAGCATTAAAGGCATTTAATAAGCCTTAATCTTTGAATCTATGGTGCTCCACCCACAGGGAAATATATATATATATGTGAATGATACACACTGTATATACAGTATATAATATGCTGTTTATATAATATACAGTCATGGCCAAAATATTTGCACCCCTGCATTTTTGTCAGATAATACACCACTTCGCCCAGAAAATTGTTTATCTCTTTTGTTTGTATTGGTATTACACAAAAAAGTGGAGAAACAAAAAGCCAAATCTGACACATTCCATGCAAAACCCCAAAAATGGACTGGACAAAATTATTGACATCCTCAATTTAATATTTGGTAGCACACCCCTTAGAAAAAATAATTGAAATCAATCGCTTCCAGTAACCATCAGTGAGTTTCTTACACCTCTCTACTAAAATTTTGGATCTCTTCTTTTGCCAACTGCTCCAGATCTCTCAGATTGGAAGGGTTCCTTCTCCCAACTACTGTTTTGATGTTTTGTTGCTCCACAGGTGCTCTATGGGACTAAGATCTGGACTCATTGCTAGTCAGTTCAGTACTCTCCATGCTTTATCTGAAACCATTTCTGGGTGCTTTTTGATGTGTGCCTTGGGTCTTTGTCCTGCTGTAAGACTCATGACCTCTGATGGAGACACAACTTTCTGATGCTGGACCCTACACTGCACCCCAGAATTCTTTGGAAGTCTTCACATTTCATAATGCCATGCACACGGTCAAGACATCTAGTGCCTGAAGGAGCAGAGCTCCAACATGTTTGACTGTAGGTACTGTATTCTTTTATTTAAAGGCCTCATTTCTTTTTCTGAAAACAGTAGAATGATGGGCTTTATCAAAAATCTGTAATTTTGTTTCATCTGTCCACAGCTCATTCTCCCAAAAGGATTTTGACTTCCTCAAGTAAGTTTTGGCAAACTCCAATCTGTGTTTATTATGTTTCTGTTTCAGCAGTGGGGTCCTCCTGTGTCTCTTACAAAAGCATCCCTTTTCATTCAGATGACAACATATAGTGAGAGCTGACACAGTTGTACCCTGTGCCTGAAGGTCAGCATGAATTTGTCTGAAAGTTGATTGAGGTTCTTTAGCTACCATTTGAATAATCCTTCAGTGAAATCTTTGATCAATTTTTCTCTTTTGTCCACGTCCATGGAGGTTAGCTACAGTGCCATGGGCTGTAAGCTTCCTGACAATGTTTCACACAGTGGACACAGGAACAATAAGATCTCCTTGAGATTGTCCATGCTTGTCAACAATACTTGTTCCCAAATCCTCAAACAATTCTTTGCTGCTCTTTCTCTTTTTCTGGCACACAGAGACACACAACAAAAATGTTGGGTCAATTTTTCACCATTCTAACTGGTTGCTGGTGTGATTTCCAGATTGTCTGTGCCTGTTAATTGATACAGGTGAATTTAATTACAAATTACAGAAGCATCACAAACTTAGAATGCAATAATTTCTTACAGTTTTGAGAAAGTGCCAATAATTTTGTCCAGTCCATTTTTTGAGCTTTGCATGGAATGTGTCAGATTTTGCTTTTTTGTTTCTCCATTTTTTTGTGTCATACCAATAAAAACAAAAGAAATAGACATGAGAATGCCAAAACATTTGTAATTGGAAAAAGTTTTTGGGAGAAGTGGTGCATTATCTGACAGAAATACAGGGGTGCCAATATTTTCAACCTTGACTGTATGTATTACAATCTGGATTCATTGTTCTTTTTTATCATCACTTCCTAGGTTAGCACATTTGGTCTACACATTGTTTATGTTCTTTTGCTAGTTTCCTGTATTAGCATGAATTATTTGTGTGTCCAAATGATCAAGAAGGGCCTAAACTAATTTTATCTTTTATGATAAAAGTAATTCTAAAAACAATTTTATCACCTACTGTAGTTATTGAGGCGATTTATAATTTATTTACCATTGTCTGGGAACAAAAATCGAATATTGAGTTCAAACAGATTGCTAATCTGTTGGTGAATGATGTATACTACTGAGCCTAAATATGGTCTACCTTTGTTCAGCAATAAAAACCGAAATGCTATTAGCATTTTAATAGACAATTACCAAGCAAAGCAGACCACTATTGATAAAACGGCACACTATATGAAATAAGTAATAATAGGTAATAATAGTGCACTAATCTATCTAAATCTTCATTTTACCATTGATAAATTAATCAACATTAAAAAAAGATTTGTTTGCAGAAGACATACTGTAAATCTATCATTATGATCTTATGTAAGACTGCTTACCTATCATATACATTGCAATAAAAATGTAATACAGTGTAACTAAAATCTTTAAAATTTGTATGTATTTTTTCTTTTCAGTTTCACACACGAAAGAGATAACTGTACTGTGTCTTTTCAGCATATGTTTATGTCTTAAAATGTTGTGTACAGTTTGTAATAATCTACATATTTGCTTGAGGGCTGCTTTTTTTATCAACATATTTACTACAAATTGAAATAGACACTGCAGTATTGATTGGTAGTCAGAGACCATATGGCCCAAGCTGTATATGTTGGTATGATAGGAGTAAAATGCTCAAATAGCAATGTGATTTGGTAATGCTGATGTTCTTTATTGTATGTACTCTCCAGCGCCTCAGGATATGCACAGACAAAAGGGAAGCCAAGGGTACCAGGACAGCGACAACCAAAGAAAATGCTTCAGGGGTGCAGCCCTCCTCAGACGGGGAAATCAGCCACTGAATAGAGTGAAAATAGGTGGCACACACACCTAGTGCATTATCCAAGGTTTATTGTAGGAGTGAAAGAATAATAAAAACATACTCACAGACGAAGCATGTATCTAAAAAGCATAGAAAAATGACAATGGCCAAAAGGGCAGGCAAGGTGTTCTCACTTTCAGTGCGGTCAAACTGACGCGTTTCGGGGACGAATCCCTTTCCTCAGAGCTGATGACCAACCTCTGATGCTGATGTATGATGAATGGAAAGTAAGAGCCTTGCCTCAACAGCACTCCTTTCACTCCTACAATAAACCTTGGATAATGCACTAGGTGTGTGCGCCACCTGTTTTCTCTCTATTCAGTGATGTTCTTTATTGACCTATGTAAAGTGTGAATTTTAATGATAGGTCCACGTAACAAATCATAGCATTGTTTCCTATTAAGGTGATCTGATACTTAATTCTCTATTCTTCATATTGCAAAGGTCCTTTATTCCTAAGAAGGTGCATGAGTCTCTGATTCACAACTCGATATATGCTGCTAGATAGAATTCTTGGTTATTGGGCCAGCTTCTCCTGACAACTTTTTGTTTTTTTTTAGGGTACCAGCTGCATGTCAGAAAGTGGAACACTGCTGTATGTTACAATTAAAGATGTTGGGAGAAAAAAAACACAACAAAATTCCCATGACTTCTAACTTTTCTGATTCTTTTCTTTAACAAATCCAGTAATATACTGAGATACTTGGGAACAGCAACATCCAATGTTTGACTTTTATTTCTCCAATAGGGACTAAGGTCTTTCAATTACATAGTCTTGAAGAGTCTTGTTGAGTGTGTCTTCTTGATGAATAAAAGGTGGTGGAAAGAATCTTTGGTAATATTCTACTGAAATATTTCTATGCTTGCTATGTGGAGACAGTCAGGGCACAAGAGGCATGCAGTTACATCATACTCTATATCAGCCTTTCTCAACCTTTTCAACACAGAACTTTCTGGCCTCAGGGAACCCCTGCTAAAAACAACTGTATCTATATTTAATGACAGAATAGTGTGATGGTCAGTGGGAAGAATGCTCCTTACACTTGTGAATATTGGAAAGAATTACCCCTTTACAGATAGCTAAAAGAATGAAAGGTGTCAGCTGGAACTTATCTGATAGGCAGAAATTGCTCATTGCTCAAGGATCCCCTAGCAACCTCTAAAGGAACCCTAGGGTTGCATAGAATCCTTGTTGAGAAACCCTGCTATCTGTAGCATCTTTTCCTATTAGGAAAATTGTCCAGGGTGGTAGCTGAGGTCACGGAGAGATCAAAAACTTTTCAGTCAGTATCCAATACTGCCAGCTGATTTAGGGCCATGGTAAATGGTTGATTCTGTTGCACGTGAATTGCCATAGTGAAGTTGGGGCTTATCCCTTAGAGTTGCTTTCCCACTGGCTTAAAACTGTGCACTTCCTAGAAAGGGAACAGTGAAGGAGTGACATCTTGCAGGGCTGACAGCTTGTAAGTGACTCCGTAGGAAAAGTTATCGTGCTACTTAGGGATCCTGTTGCTGGCAAGTTGTTATTGCTCATATGCCATGGTCATACTATCAGATAGTATTTAAGAATATCTTTATTAGAGATGAGTGAATTATTCAAAAATTCGATTCGGCTGATTCGCCGAATTTGAGGAAGAAATTCGATTCGATGCGAATTAATTCGCTACGAATTTAACTTATTAAAAGGGTTTCTGGGCTTCAGAGAGCCTTTAAATTAGTGCAGAACACTGTACCTTTAATTTAAATGCCCTTGGAGATGAGGAAGGAGAAGGAGAAGGAGAAGGATGAGAAGAAGGAGAAAGAGAAGGATGAGGAGAAGGATGAGAAGAAGGAGAAGGATGAGAAGAAGGAGAAGGATGAGAAGAAGGAGAAGGATGAGAAGAAGGAGAAGGAGAAGGAGAAGGATAAGGATGAGAAGAAGGAGAAGGAGAAGGATGAGAATATGGAGAAGGAGAAGGATGAGAAGAAGGAGAAGGATGAGAAGAAGGAGAAGGAGAAGGATGAGAAGAAGAAGAAGGATGAGAAGGAGAAGGAGAAGGATGAGAAGAAGGAGAAGGATGAGAAGAAGGAGAAGGAGAAGGATGAGAAGAAGGAGAAGGATGAGAAGAAGGAGAAGGAGAAGGAGAAGGATGAGAAGAAGGAGAAGGATGAGAAGAAGGATGAGAAGAAGGAGAAGGATGAGAAGAAGGAGAAGGATGAGAAGAAGAAGGATGAGAAGAAGAAGAAGGATGAGAAGAAGGAGAAGGATGAGAAGAAGGATGAGAAGAAGGAGAAGGATGAGAAGAAGGATGAGAAGAAGGAGAAGGATGAGAAGAAGGAGAAGGAGAAGGAGAAGGATGAGAAGATGGAGAAGGATGAGAAGAAGGAGAAGGATGAGAAGAAGGAGAAGGAGAAGGATGAGAAGAAGGAGAAGGATGAGAAGAAGGAGAAGGATGAGAAGAAGGAGAAGGAGAAGGATGAGAAGAAGGAGAAGGAGAAGGATGAGAAGAAGGAGAAGGATGAGAAGAAGGAGAAGGAGAAGGATGAGAAGAAGGAGAAGGATGAGAAGAAGGAGAAGGATGAGAAGAAGGATCAGAAGAAGGAGAAGGAGAAGGATGAGAAGAAGGAGAAGGATGAGAAGAAGGAGAAGGAAACAAATAGATACAATGTTTCAACCGCTGTATGGAGGGAATGTCACAGAACTGTCAGAAATAGCCTATTTCTGACAGTTCTGTGACATTCACTCCATACAGCGGTTTCAACCGCTGTATGGAGGGAATGTCACAGAACTGTCAGAAATAGGCTATTTCTGACAGTTCTGCGACATTCACTCCATACAGCGGTTTCAACCGCTGTATGGAGGGAATGTCACAGAACTGTCAGAAATAGCCTATTTCTGACAGTTCTGCGACATTCACTCCATACAGCGGTTTCAACCGCTGTATGGAGGGAATGTCACAGAACTGTCAGAAATAGGCTATTTCTGACAGTTCTGTGACATTCACTCCATACAGCGGTTGAAACATTGTATCTATTTGTTTCCATAAATGGAAACAAATAGATACAATGTTTCAACCGCTGTATGGAGGGAATGTCACAGAACTGTCAGAAATAGCCTATTTCTGACAGTTCTGTGACATTCACTCCATACAGTGGTTTCAACCGCTGTATGGAGGGAATGTCACAGAACTGTCAGAAATAGCCTATTTCTGACAGTTCTGTGACATTCCCTCCATACAGCGGTTGAAACATTGTATCTATTTGTTTCCATAAATGGAAACAAATAGATACAATGTTTCAACCGCTGTATGGAGGGAATGTCAAAGAACTGTCAGAAATAGCGGAGCTCTGCAGATACACTTAGCGGAGCTCTGCAGATACACTTTTTGCCGGCTTGGAATTCTTCTTATTTTCATCCTACTTCTTCTTCTTCTTCTTCTTCTTCTTCTTCTTCTTCATCCTCATCCTCATCCTCTTCTTCTGAGGATGAGGATGAGGATGAAGAAGAAGTAGGATGAAAATAAGAAGAATTCCAAGCCGGCAAAAAGTGTATCTGCAGAGCTCCTCTAAGTGTATCTGCAGAATAGAGGAGCTCTGCAGATACACTTTTTGCCGGCTTGGAATTCTTCTTATTTTAATCCCACTTCTTCTTCTTCTTCTTCTTCTTCATCCTCATCCTCAGAAGAAGAGGATGAGGATGAGGATGAAGAGGAAGAAGAAGAAGAAGTAGGATGAAAATAAGAAGAATTCCAAGCCGGCAAAAAGTGTATCTGCAGAGCTCCTCTATTCTGCAGATACACTTAGAGGAGCTCTGCAGATACACTTGTTGCCGGCTTGGAATTTCTTCTTATTTTCATCCTACTTCTTCTTCTTCTTCTTCTTCTTCTTCATCCTCATCCTCAGAAGAAGAAGAAGAGGATGAGGATGAAGAGGAAGAAGAAGAAGAAGTAGGATGAAAATAAGAAGAATTCCAAGCCGGCAAAAAGTGTATCTGCAGAGCTCCTCTAAGTGTATCTGCAGAATAGAGGAGCTCTGCAGATACACTTTTTGCCGGCTTGGAATTCTTCTTATTTTCATCCTACTTCTTCTTCTTCTTCTTCTTCATCCTCATCCTCAGAAGGAGAAGAAGAGGATGAGGATGAAGAGGAAGAAGAAGAAGAAGAAGTAGGATGAAAATAAGAAGAATTCCAAGCCGGCAAAAAGTGTATCTGCAGAGCTCCTCTATTCTGCAGATACACTTAGAGGAGCTCTGCAGATACACTTTTTGCCGGCTTGGAATTCTTCTTATTTTCATCCTACTTCTTCTTCTTCTTCTTCTTCTTCTTCATCCTCATCCTCAGAAGAAGAAGAAGAGGATGAAGATGAGGATGAAGAGGAAGAAGAAGAAGAAGTAGGATGAAAATAAGAAGAATTCCAAGCCGGCAAAAAGTGTATCTGCAGAGCTCCTCTATTCTGCAGATACACTTAGAGGAGCTCTGCAGATACACTTTTTGCCGGCTTGGAATTCTTCTTATTTTCATCCTACTTCTTCTTCTTCTTCTTCATCCTCATCCTCAGAAGAAGAGGATGAGGATGAAGAGGAAGAAGAAGAAGAAGAAGAAGAAGAAGAAGAAGAAGTAGGATGAAAATAAGAAGAATTCCAAGCCGGCAAAAAGTGTATCTGCAGAGCTCCTCTATTCTGCAGATACACTTAGAGGAGCTCTGCAGATACACTTTTTGCCGGCTTGGAATTCTTCTTATTTTCATCCTACTTCTTCTTCTTCATCCTCATCCTCAGAAGAAGAAGAAGAGGATGAGGATGAGGATGAAGAGGAAGAAGAAGAAGAAGTAGGATGAAAATAAGAAGAATTCCAAGCCGGCAAAAAGTGTATCTGCAGAGCTCCTCTATTCTGCAGATACACTTAGAGGAGCTCTGCAGATACACTTTTTGCCGGCTTGGAATTCTTCTTATTTTCATCCTACTTCTCCTTCTTCTTCTTCTTCTTCTTCTTCTTCTTCTTCATCCTCATCCTCATCCTCTTCTTCTTCTTCTGAGGATGAGGATGAAGAAGAAGAAGAAGTAGGATGAAAATAAGAATAATTCCAAACCGGCAAAAAGTGTATCTGCAGAGTTCCTCTATTTCTGACAGTTCTCTGACTTTCACATTTACAGCGGTTGAAACATTGTATCTGTTTCCGAATAAAAACATCTGTATCCTAAATGGAAACAAATAGATACAATGTTTCAACCGCTGTACATGTGAAGGAACTGTCAGAGAACTGTCAGAAATAGCGGAGCTCTCTGCAGGGACACTTTTGCCGGCTGATCGGGAAAAATCCGATTTGCGCACCCAAAGTAGGCTAATATTCGGATTCGACGCGAATCGAATTTTTCCTGAAATTCGAATCGAATTCCACTTCGCCTGGTTCGATTCGCTCATCTCTAATCTTTATATTACAATATCCATTTATCTTGTTACTTGATAACGTTTTTGGTAAAATCTTTTATTTATATGACAATAGAAGGTAAGGACAAAAGGAAATATTTTGCTCCTTGAATCTGCTTGCAGGAAGAATCTTTAGCTTTTATGAAAAAAAAAAGAGAGAGAAATAACAATCAAAGGTTGATGAGATGATCCCTGCAGGCATGTTCTGTAATTAGCTGGTGAATTTTACAGTGCTTTGCCTTACTCAAAAGGCTGGTATTCTGCTTCACTGCCTTCAAGCTAGAAGTAATTTCCATGGTATTGGTTTAATACAAAATATCTTTTAGTCAACACAAGGTATTTGAGATATTATCAGTTTCAGCTGCAAATGACATATGCAGAATACATTTTGGCTTAAAGGAGAAATGCTTGTTTCAATGTTTTTAGCCTATAAGACATAAACAGACAAATATTTTTTTTTCATTTAAATAATGTGAATAATGTGAATAGTGTGGCATTTATTTCCACCCATCAGTTTTTTTTTTAAATTGAGCATTCATATGTTTGTTTACCAAACATAAGAAATAATAAATGGGTTTTAATCATGTTGGGCAGTAAGTGCCAAGTTCTAAGTGAGTGGGACTAATGCTTATGTTTTTCTGGAACTGATTTGCTCTGAACTGTGAAAACTAAGCCAGAAGGCAGTACAACACATGTAATCACATAAAATGCTCCAAAATAGTCAGATACCCCAGATTATTTAATGCTTTATAAATTATTTCTAGTTGGATTCTGTTGAACATTTGCATGATATATATAAGTAGATTTGGAAGGTGGTCATGCTTCAGAGCCATTTGGAGCCTTACTGATACCAACTCACAGTGGTGGGACAAGGTCAACTAGCTCCCAGGGCAAAAGAACCAAACTGTGCCCCCCCTTGCATTATATGCAAGCTTACGGGGTGCTATCCCCAGCAGTCATGCACTTGTAAAAATGCGTGTGTTAGAATGGGCTCACTGGTGCCCCCAAATCATACAGAAATCTCTGCGCCCAGGACAGCCATCCCTCCTGCCCACTCCTTGTGACAACCCTACCAACTTAGTTAGACCTGGCCATGGTTATATATTATGGTTGGTAAATGGAGATGTGTGGCACCTCCTACCAATTGGCCTAGACCAATCTACCATCTCTTACAGTTTTGCTTTGTACTCCATTTTGTATTATATTAGTATTAACAAAAGGATTTTCATAGATTTAAATTTACAGTGTTAGGACATCTTGTGTGTTTAGCCTAGATAAATACATTAGGACATCTTATGTGTTTATTAGGCAAATGATCCTCCATTTTTTTGCATGCTAGTCTTGTATCAAATACAAATGGGTCACTAAAGTTACGAAAATTCTCGTAAGGCAGAATTCAACTCTGTAAGCGATGTAAAGTATTGTATCGTATTATATTCTTTCCTTTCCGAGCATGGTCTTGGTCACTTTTTTCATACAAATACTATACTAATTACACGAAAATCATTCATTCTGTTGTCTTAAGAAAAAAATGCTTGTGCTCTCGAAACCGGTGTACTAACGAATAGATCATTGGACGATTGCTCCAAAGGCGTTTTCGACATTCTCATCGTGTGTTTTAGGCTTTAAACAATACTCTGTGTAAATGGGAAATTTACAATCTCCTGATACCTGTAAGGCAAAGGAGGACAAGTTTTAAAGATAGAATCTAGCACAACTGTACTTGTTAAGAAGCAAATAATATAAACCTGACCAAATATGGTTTTATTGCTGTTTGTTCCTCATGTGGGAAGAATTTCCCTCATTTATTTCACAGTGATGATGGTCCCTGAAACTAGGATCCCAAACATACAAAGAAATACTTGTGTCACAAACACAAATTTAAGCTATAAAGTTGTTGTGAACCTCATACATGAAAAATGAACAAACCCCATCCCACTATAGTGTGTACTTACTTGAATTCACAGCACACAGTCTGGTTCTTCTCTGATCTTTCCTCTCTCTGATCCCTCCTCTCTCTGATATCCGCATGAGTCATTGAAAGAACTCAAAGCCGACACAACAGCCTGCAGGGAAACAGCCCACCCCCACCTCCAGCACACAGCAGGTGCCTCAGCTCTGTATGTTTTTTCTATGAGCCTGTGTACAGGGGGTGTATTCCTTCCTTCCTTTCAGTTATGAGATTAGTACTCATGCACACTGGGCATTTTTACAGCTGCTGTTTTTGGCTTTTGACTTTTTTTCTACAGCCAGTAAACTCCCCAGCAGGGGCGGACTGACAACTCATGGGGCCCCCGGGCAATAGGGGATCATGGGGCCCCTGTGTCCTTGCCCAAACTCAAAAAAGCCTATGAAAAAGGTACCAGGGGCATCTCATGGGGCCCTCTACTAACCCCGGGCCCTCGGGCAGTGCCCGAGTTTCCAAATGGTCAGTCCGCCCCTGCTCCCCAGCATGTTATCCTATGTGTTCATACACACATGAACTGTAATCAAGGTTTTTTGGCAGGAGCGTTTTTTGGCTGGAAAAAACCCACAGAACTAGTGGGTTTCTAGAGGATTTTTTTTAGCTGTAAAAATGCTCTAATGCGGAAAAACGTGGCAAAATGTGGTAAACTGATGTAAAACTCGGTAAATCATCGCAAACCAGCGTTTTTGAACTTTTTTGGCCACCCTAATTTTTTTGGGGGGGTCAAAAAACCTCTAAAAAAATGCATAAAACTGCAAACGTGAAAAAACGCAGAAAAACGCCAATACAAAAATGCCAAAAAATGCTGAAAAACTAAAGTTTTTAATGTGACTTTACACAGCTACCGTTACCAGTGTTATTAAAATGCCCAGTGTGCATGGAGCCTTACACTACAGCTGAATACTCAAGCTCTTCAGTCTGTGTGAAGTCAGATCCCCGTCTCCTGCTTTCTGCTGCTGAGAACTCCTTTAATCTGTGTGTTTTTAGAAGGCTCTAAAGGGGAAATGGCTGCAGATAAACAGGTAGGAGCTTATGTGGGAGGATTTGTTTCATCCCTGTGTATCACCAGAGGCTAGCTACTTTACTGGGTATATATAAGGGTTTACAACTGCTTGAAATCAGTCAATCATAGACATGGGTCTGCAAATTCATCTTACCAATTCTACATGGGACAGTGTACCATTAACCATCCTTCTACTGAGTTGATTAAACTTAATAGAGCCCATAAAGTCCTTAGACACCTTGGTCCATGATCTACCAGGGGTCTCTAAACTATGGCTCTCCAGGTGTTGAGGAACTGCAAGTCCCATGAGGCCTTGCAAGACTCTGACAGCCACAGGCAATACTCCCAGAGGCAGAGGCGTGATGGGACTTGTAGTACTTCAACAGCTGGAGGGCCATAATTTGTAGACCCCTGATCTAGGCCAAAAGACATTATCTGCACAGTACATAATGTTGCTCTGAAAGAAGAAATCATGTGCACAGCCAGAAAAATGCATTCCATAGAATTTGATGGGGAGCACTACAGTTATTCCCAGACCTCTCCTGGATCACTTTGAAGCAAAGACATACCACTCAACCACTAATTTCTGTTGTGAAAGAAAATTATGTTACCTATCAAAGAAGGTTCCCATTTTTTTGACAGCTAAGAGAAATGGCAAATTTTCTACACTATGCTTTTCAGAAGACCTGTCCTTTTTTTGTAAAGATTTGAACATGCCATGTCCCAGAATCCAAAGTTGGAACCCTCTTTATATTTTTTCTCCTGACCACAAGCCCACTGACTTTTCTCCCTTCTTTTGAGTAGGATCTCACCCATAACTCACTCACATGTTACTTCTAAAGCTATGCTTGGACTGTGAAGTTTGGATCCACATCTGATATTGATCACATGCAGACCAACCAGGTCTCTGACATAATCATCTTCTTACACAGTTTTTTTTCCTCATTGTTCAGCTTCTATCATGCAAAACAATGCATTGTATTGATGACACCTACAGTATGTCCACTTGCCTTTTATAGCATGTTTGACATCTACAGCTAATTCAGGGAATTATTGTTATTAGTTTTTGTCACAGGTTAACTTCAGGCAGACTGGAGTAGTGTTATGTAGGGCGCACTCACCGTGGATCCACTGTGGCTTCTTTTATTGCCCTCTTTTTTGGGGCCTGGACCCCTCAGTTTCATGGTACCTTGAGGAAATCTAGAGGACCAGTTTGGATAACTTTGGATATACTGAAGCAGTTTAGTACCTCTCCCACTGAGGACACAGCAACTATTAGATTCATAACCCAGTTCCATAACCACCATGTACATGGAACATGTGATACGGAGACACTGACCAATACTACTACAGGATCCCCATTTAAGATATTTCATACCTGACATACCCAGATTTTCATACAGAAAAGCATGCAATATTAAGAGTAGAATAGCACCCAGCATATTGACATCCAAAAAACAAAACTTCGCCTCTCTTAAATTTTCTTCTATCATATGTATGTATCAATGTCATAAACCACTCTGTCTGATGTGCATGCTCATCAAACAAGGCCAAAAAGATTTGGAGATAAAATGGAAAACATACAAAATCAAGGAGTTCTATACATGCTCAACAGAAATTGTGGTGTACTGTTTAGCATGCCCATGTGGCTTACATTACATGGGTAGAACTATCCGCACACTGCAGAAGCATTTTGTGGAACTTCACTGCCTTATGGATGTCGGTATAGACACACATAGTGTCCGCAGACACTTCCAGCAAGGAAACGAAGCATCCTTACAGAGGAAAATGAGGAGGGAAAAGGATTAATGGATCCCAAAAAGAGAAGACTCTAGTTAACAACAGTATCTTTAACCTTAGCAATGTTTCCCTCACTGATAATGAATTAAGCCTGTTAAATAAAGGATTGAAATTTGCTCCAAACAAAAAATTGGACAAATTGCATACATATATAGACATACACAAGTTTACCCGTAAACTGGCGCTTTAAAGGTATTTTCTTAATACTCCTCTCACATCCAATTTAACCAATAGTACGTGTGGAGACATAAAGGTTTCCAATTTAAAGAACGCTTCATTATTTAATCCACCTGCACATTCACAGATTAATATTTTTAAGAACATGGTTTTAAGCGATTTAGAGAAGATAAAAGTTAGAAATTGGAATAACCAGCATTTGATCAACAAGGGTATTAAATCACTTCTGTCAATAAAGACCTTGTTATCCGACCGATAAAGGTGGTGGGGTTGTTGTAATGGACAAAAAAGACTATATGATCCAAGTCCACAAAAGTCTTGATGATATGGATACATACAAACCACCCCCAAAAAATCCCTTAATCCCGTATAAAAAAGAACTTAAGAAACTGATTAATCAAGGTTTTGATGGGGGAGTGATTAATAAGAAAGAAAAGGCTTTTTATGTCCAGCAGCCCCAAGATTACCTGTCTTATACTGCCTCCCCAAGATCCATAAGGATCCTGTCTGTCCTCCTGGAAGACCAATCATTAGTAGCATTGGGTCATTATGTTCTCATATTGGAGAATATATAGATTTCTTCTTGCAACTCCAGGTCACCACTACTCCTTCATATCTGAGAGATACAAAACAAATCTTGGTTGACCTGAAAGATTTTAAAGTCACTAATAAGACATACCTAGTTACAGCTGATGTTTCTGCCCTGTACAGCAACATCAAACATGAGGACTGGATGGAAGCAGTTAGGTTTTATTTTGATATGACTACAGATATGCCCAGGCGACAAAAAATTTTAATTTTAGACTTGCTTAATTTTGCTATGCATTGCAACTACTTCTGGTTTGACCATGTCTTAATTTACAAATCACTGGTGTCGGGTTGGGAGCGAAATTTGCTCCCAGCCTAGCAAATTTGTTTATGGCAAGGTGGGAGGAGGACCTTATTTATTCTCGTGATTGGCCCTCCTTAATATTTTATCGCCGGTATATAGACAACATTTTCCTTTTATGGCAAGGCGATGAGTTTTCATTGAATAGTTTTTTTACAACTCTTAATTACAATGATCTTAATATTAAATTATTTTTTCAATATGATTTTAAAGAAATCAATTTCCTTGACCTGGTCTTAATTAACGATGGCACTAACATTATAACAAAAACCTATTTCAAATACACGGATAGGAAGAGTTTTCTGCCCACAGACAGTTGTCGCCATCCGGTATGGTTAAACAATATACCAAAGGGACAATTTCTCAGATTATGGAGAAACTGTGCCAATCTATCAGATTACCATAACCAAGCAGGTATTCTCAAAACCAGGTTCTTAGAAAAAGGTTACAGTACTGAGGTTCTTAATAATACTATTGAAGAAGTTGGTGCCCTAAACAGATCTGATTTACTTACGTCAGAGAGAAAAATTAGGTCTGAACGTGTCTGTCCATTTATTACAAACTTCTGCACTCAGTATAAGGAAAGGATGTGGCTAAAATTATTAAGAAGAATTGCACAATCTTGAAGAATTTTAGGGGATGTGTTACCCGATCACCCAGAAGTCACCTTCCAGAAAGCACCATCCCTGAGACACACACTGGCACCCAACGTGGTAGATCCTCCTAGAAGCATGACATCATCATTTGGATTGAATGGCTTCTTTCCATGTAATAGATGTGTAGCCTGCCAATACAATGGCTCTCATAAAAGAAAGATCGTTGAATTTAAGTCTAACACCACGGGAAAGATCTATAAAATTAACCCACTCATTACGTGCAACAGCACGCATGTAACAAAGCTGTACACCATACTGCCCCGAACTACATCACCGACATAATATCCAAGTACCACCCAACACGCACACTCCGCTCCTCACAAGACCTCCTTCTCTCTAGTTCCCTGGTCTCCTCCTCCCATGCCCGCCTCCAGGACTTCTCCAAGGTTTCACCCATCCTCTGGAACTCCCTGCCCCAACCCATCAGATTATCACCTACTCTCCTCTCCTTTAGGCGCTCCCTGAAAACCCACCTCTTCAGGGAAGCCTACCCCACCCCCTGCTAACTTGCCGACCTCCTCCACTCTTCCTACCACTCCATCCCCCACAGCTTTCTCCTCCTGTGCCACCATCCCCTCCCTCCTAGATTGTAAGCTCGAAAGAGCAGGGCCCTCGATCCCCTCATGTTTTGCATTGTATTATATTGTTATTGTTCTGTCCCCCATTGTAATATACAGCGCTTAGCGAACTATTGGCGCTTTATAAATACTGTATAATAATAATAATGTAGTTTATCTACTGGAATGTTCTTGTAACAAGCAGTATACGGGTAGAACCACAAGGAGAGTGAGGGATAGGCTCCGAGAGCACTATCATAACATCAAGAAGGGCTATAAAGAACACTCACTTTCTAAACACTTCCGTGACTACCATGACAGAGATCCTACCCATCTGTAATTTACAGGTATTGATCTTATCAAGCCGCAATGGAGATGGGGACATAAAAGGAGAGCTGTTTCTCAATTGGAAACAAAATAGATCATTGAACTTAAATCCCTGTCAACATATGGCCTTAACATAGATCTAGACATTAATTGCTTCATTGATAATAGCTGATCTATGTTACTTCTACTCCATTCTATTCTATTTCATTTTGTTCTCATCTTAAGATCAATTCATGTTTTAAAGATTTTTACTTATTTTATGCACCCTGCACTTTATCTACCTATGTGTAGGGATTGTATTTATCTTCTACGGATTAATCTAATTTTGTGCAATTATCTTTTACAATTTTATCATTATTTTATATTTCTGAATGCTCTTATATATACCCATGAGTCATTATGCTACAGTTGGATTTTAGTAATAATTTTATTACATTGTTCATATATGATTTTAATCCAGATTATTTATGTAATATTCTGTTATATGCGCCTCAGCAGCGCTCACTTTTTATTTGTTATTATTGTGTACTATATATACATATAGTGCAGCGCTGAAAAAGTATAGAAATGAAATGTGTAAAATATATATATATATATATAAAAGTCTTTCTTATGACAATATAGTCAAATATGTGCAGGTCTTCTCCTCATTAGGTGACTGGAAAATAACAAGATTGCGCACTCACCGACCGCACATTTAAAATGCGCCTGTGTATGATATATTCCAAAAGACCAGCCAGGTATACAGCTCCAAAGACCACACGGATCCTCCCTCTCCAACACTCTCGTTTGCCTTGGGTGTAGCAATATCTCCAGATCCAAAGGTAGAAAGACAGAGATCCCCCTTCCTTGGTTCCAGACACCCCAGGAATGGAAGATGTGTATCTGCACTCTCCAACAGGAGAGTCAAAGAAAAAGGGGAACGCCAATAGTGTGGTACTATCAAAAACTTTATTGGAGCAATAATGCCTGGGTCATATGCACACATATATCCATACACCATAAGCCAATAACGGACAGGTAGGTATGAAAGGAAATAGTAGTACTAACCCGGCAATGGCATAAAAACAAAGACCACCAGACCTCCTCTTGGTCCCAGTGGTCTGGAAGTCACACTTGCTACTTGGCTCCTCCTGAGGCCTTTCGTGCAAAAAGCACTTCTTCAGAGGATGGAGCCAGAGGTGGCGTCCATCCTCTGAAGAAGTGCTTTTTGCACGAAAGGCCTCAGGAGGAGCCAAGTAGCAAGTGTGACTTCCAGACCACTGGGACCAAGAGGAGGTCTGGTGGTCTTTGTTTTTATGCCATTGCCGGGTTAGTACTACTATTTCCTTTCATACCTACCTGTCCGTTATTGGCTTATGGTGTATGGATATATGTGTGCATATGACCCAGGCATTATTGCTCCAATAAAGTTTTTGATAGTACCACACTATTGGCGTTCCCCTTTTTCTTTGACTCTCCTGTTGGAGAGTGCAGATACACATCTTCCATTCCTGGGGTGTCTGGAACCAAGGAAGGGGGATCTCTGTCTTTCTACCTTTGGATCTGGAGATATTGCTACACCCAAGGCAAACGAGAGTGTTGGAGAGGGAGGATCCGTGTGGTCTTTGGAGCTGTATACCTGGCTGGTCTTTTGGAATATATCATACACAGGCGCATTTTAAATGTGCGGTCGGTGAGTGCGCAATCTTGTTATTTTCCAGTCACCTAATGAGGAGAAGACCTGCACATATTTGACTATATTGTCATAAGAAAGACTTTTATATATATATATATATATTTTACACATTTCATTTCTATACTTTTTCAGCGCTGCACTATATGTATATATTGTCTCTATTATGAGGTTTAGTGATTCCTTGAAGTGTTCCAGCAGCTGGTTTTTCTGAGCGCTCGCTTTATTCATTATTCATTATTGTGTACTATATGTTATTACTCAGCACTTCATATTTGTTACTATATAAATATAACTATGGGTGGTTGTTACATTTTTCTTTCAGTAGACATCATCTTCAAGTGAGTACGCCATTTATAAAGAGTGTATTACATTCAAGTCATGTTCATGATGCGGTTCTTCTTTCTAGGTTATTTTCATTATAACACCTATGCATAATAGTTGTTTTTATGGTTGTATTCTATTTTATAGCTCCTGGCACCCACTTGCAATTTTTGCTTAATTTTGATAAGTGTGTAAGACATCTGCTTTTATGGGTATACTATCACTTAATAATTTATTATGCCACTTGAAGTATCATTCTTGTTCCATTGTGCATGGACCCTGTCAATGGGTAGTGTCTTAACACCACTACCTTGATAAACCTACCTTGATAAACCTAACCCTTACCGATAACTACTTAGCTCCGTGTTAACATAATATTTATATATTTATTTTAATGTTTAATGCTTAGCAAGTACTGTAGTCAGCCACTTTGTTTAGTTTTTTTTATCTGTTTTTATAGAGATGGGTGTAACCACTCCCTTGATGCCACCTTAACTTCGCCCTCCTATTACATGGCTCCACCACCTTGGGGCTTGGTCTTGATGAAGAAGAGAACTACGCATTATCATGGTTGCCCGATCACCACCCTTAACATGCGACAATCCCACGACCGCGACGTCCAATAATACGTCACGCTCGCGGCGTCAGATCTTCTCACCCCAGGTCTTCTCACAAAACTCGTGACCAAAGGACCGGCCGACCTAAAACCGCGATGTGACGTGCGTAACAATGCCACACTCAGCTGCGCCCTGCACAATGATTGTCCAGCTAATGGTCTACAATCTGTGCCTGCAGCCTGAATGCGCTTGTTACTGGGTCGGGTTAGTTACGCAACTAACCCTCTACTGCCACCACCACTTTTTGTACAGAGAAAGGGGAAACTCTCTTTATCAAATATACACTGTAATGGTTGAAAAGTCGCCTGTCCAATATGGCCACCGCAGGCCAATTGGGCAGAGGACTAAACAAACACAGTAGCGTCTCTTCAGAAGGCAGGGATTCGTAAATTGCAATTAGGCACTTTAAAAACAGTTTAACACTTTCAGAAAGAAAGATTTATTACTAAAAGAGTCAAACAGGTGCAATAAAATATTTACAAAAAAAAATGTAACTAAGATATATATATATATATGCATAGAAAACAGCTCAGCACAGAGATAACAGGGAGAAGTTAAAAGGTTAAGTTACTTGCCATGTTCAGCCTTAAGGTAAGCAGATCCAAGTTGCAGAGCGAAAAGGGTCTTTGATCTCCTGCTGTTACGATGTTAAAATTAGGAGATCTCTTTAGCTAGCCTCAGGCCTACAGCCTGTGCTTTTTACAGTCCCCCAGCAGGGGGGTGCCTTTGAGTAACTGGCCAATACTCTGTTTAGGGAGGGATCAATACCTTCATAATCCATGATATGAAACGCAGGGGACAAACTGACTTGAGGAATGTTCATTTAATTCTGTCACCTTAAGCTGTTAGGTTTTATGAGGTTACAATCTCTTTCAATTCCTGGGAGAAGCTGCCTTATCTGTTTTATGATGTGTGAGCCTACACAGGTTCTTGGGTCAGTGCTTCCCAATTCTCTGAGGAACACTAGCCTTATCATGACTTAGGTGAGGAAGGCTACACTTTCGCAGACTGCTCGGCACTGAACTAAGGATGCCTTAACCTGCTATTGACCCATAACCAGCACACACATATCTGTCACTGTGCCTCTCAGGAAGGGAGGGGGAAGGAGAATAAAGGATTGAGGAATACTTCTGATAAAAAAGGGGAACTCCGTGTCCAACTCTGATGAGTAAATTTGCTACACACATGCTTTTCAATGCCTCACCATCCCCTTTTGACATCACTTAAGTTCCTTGCACTCCACGTGGACAGCTTGTGCTCCACAGAGGTCTGGAAAGAGCAGCAGCCATCCTGCCACTAAACCATGAGATCTCCCTCCAGCTGCTGGTCAGCACAGCAGATTTGAACACAGTGACAGGAGCCCTGCACAGAAGTCTACCCATTGAGCCTTTTATTTACATACACTTTGTAAGTGTTTTTAACCGTATTTCTATTAAAGCCTTTATAATACTACACTCTGAAGTGCCTATCTACTACTGTCAACCAGCAGTTGCAGGGAGAGTTCAGGGTATGATGGCTAGGGGAGGAGAAACAGCATGACACTGAACTTCCCAAAGAATGGCTTTTCAGGAGGGGTGTTTGAGCACAAGTATGATCATTGGAGGAGAGCAGTTCTCAGAACAGCTAGAAGACTGATCATGCTGTGGTTTCATGCCTAGTGTGGTCAGTTTTATTAGGAAAAATGAGGGACTGGCAGGAACTCCAAATATTTCACACAAAGGAAGCAATAAAAAGAGAATAGGATACCTTTTCATATAAGTACATGGTACAGCAGGCACATATCAGGGATATGAAATGTTGGGTTTACATATTCTTTAACGGATTTTAGCAAACCACATATGTATATAGGGGCGTGTATTTTGTTTCTATATATCAGGAATGCAGGCATAAGTCACCTTTAGCAGGTGCACAATCATTGAAGACTTATACTGTTTCATTGGAATTTTGTCAACATGTAATGAATAGCTGATGCAGGGGCGGACTGACCTTTTGGAAACTCGGGCACTGCCCGAGGGCCCGGGGTCAGTAGGGGGCCCCATGAGATGCCCCTGGTACCTTTTTCATAGGCTTTTTTGAGTTTGGGCAAGGATACAGGGGCCCCACGATTCCCTATTGCCCGGGGGCCCCATGAGTTGTCAGTCCGCCCTTGAACTGATGATATCTAACCACAGGTCTACAGATGTCAGTTAGAGGGTTAGTTTGCGAGCTTCGGACCAGAATACGGAAAATTGTTGTCCCATACTTACCGTAATTTTCCTTACCTGGTATATTTTATGGAAAAGCACCAGAACTCAAAAGCAGTAAAAGACTACTTTGTATTCTTGTTCTTAAAATTGATCAGTAATTGAAGACTAGGTTAATGGCTCTAGTGATTTGTGCATTTGTAAGAGTCATGTGAAGCTCAGATTTCCATTTACAAATGTAGGGATGAATGTAGCCTTTGGGTGGTGCATTGAGAAGCTTATAGAGAAGGCACAGTAAGTGTGCCCTATAATTAATATTAACGAAGTAAAGGGAGATAGAGGTTTAGTGAGGAGGATGTTTTCTGATGTTGACTTTAGGAATTGTATGACCTGGTAGCCTGCCCAGACATCCAGAGGAGTCGAAAGAAAATTTTGTATTGCCTCTTGGAACAGCAGCCCTTTGGGGCCATATACTGTAGATAGTGAGATTTATAGAACTACTACTAGAAGATGTTGTTGGCTTTTGTTTTCTGTGTCTGGAGAAAGATTTCTAGTACTGGGATCAGTGGGGAGGGATGGGTGGTTCCTATGGTTGCATCTGATTTTAGAGTTCTATAGTGTCTTACTATAAGCCATGGAAAGAGGCTAATGCAAGTGGAGATTAAGTTTATTCCACCTGTACCCATAGTTGTTTGCTGGAAAGGTACACTAAGTCACTACCCAGAATGATGGAATGGTTTGTACTATTGCAAATCAGGTGGTATTTTAATGAATACTGGAGATTTTTAAAAAATTGAGCAAGCTCTGGAATGAAATTATTATATAAAAGCTTATATGAGGCTTGCATGATTGAGTTGATATATACTTTACCGTCTGTAATAACCTTTCAAAAATATTTTTGAAAATATCAAAGGGAGATTTTATGTCTGCTATTAACATGATTGCTCTAGATTAGTGAATTTTCAAGTAGAAAAAATGTAAGTATGGTAGCCCCTCAGTCATATGACGCCTTGTAAAAATGTTAAAAAACAGATATTTATTGGCTTGAGCTTCTGATGAGCCTTTGCTGTGCTTAAATTTGAAATGTAGGCTTGCCATATGCATTGGAGCCATATGCACCATAGCAAATAACCACAGGCATCTGATGAAATTTCAGTGGGTAAGAAAGAAGAGGCAAAAAAACAGTACGCATTGCATGGCAGAAAGCATAAAGTCAGCGTTAGTTCATATAAACAGGTCTATAGTTGACAGGGTTACAGAAAAGTGAATGAGGACGAGCTGTGGAGATGATTTCTGGTAAGAGTGTAGGAGGATGGGCAATGATGTTGAAAGTTTAGCAATAGATTAAAAGAACATTTGCTCATAATCTGGGATTTTTTGGGGCTTCATTGGTGCACAACTGTTACAGTACATTTTCTTTTTTCTAGTCTGAGTGATGCAAGTCCCATATAGTGTCATAAAAGTTGCATACAAGTCTATGGTAGGTAAACCTAAGTGGAGAATAATACTAGAGCATTGCATGCAGGTGCTGATCTTTCAGACATCCACCCAGTCAATGGACAAGTAAAACCTAGTAAGTGTTCAATAATAGAATTAGCATCACAACCCATGTTTTTTTTTTTCATTACTACATTTTACAATTGCCTATAAAGAAACACACCATTTTCCATTACTACATGCATTTATGAATCTTTTTATAGCCATAGCTATATGTAGATACTTTTTATACTTAATTAGCTTCACAGAGCAAGGTAGGAAACTGACAGTCTACATGGAGATTCCTTCAATTTACCACAGCTTAATAGATTTCAGACCTGAGTTTGGGGGTGTTATAAGCATGTCTGTTAATTGGTGCTTTTTGCTTATACAAAATTACCCCTGATTAACAATCATTAAATAAAGGTAGACTGGTTGTTTTACATGTAAAATGTGCTATCTCCTGCTATGATCAACAGAAAGCATCATTGGAATGATTGATACTGGAAATTAATCCAACTACTCCTAACACAACCAGAAAGTACTTCTCCCATTGTGAGGATAAATTGCTCTCTCCCGAGGTTTCACTTCACATTTCTCTGATTTAGATTTGCAATTACGAGGAGTCTTGCTCTGATTTAGATATTACATTTTACTTTACATAGCCTGATAATATAAAAAGATCCAAGATTTTCTTGTGGCCATCATGTTATTTGGCAATTTGAAAACAAGCAATTTTTAACATAAGGCGCAAAAGTAATTGCAAGATGAGATTTTCTATTGCATTTGCATGGGTCCTTACAAGATGTCTTGTGAGATATTTGCCTATCAATGGTCACTGTAAAATGTAATCTGCATTACCAGGTAGTACCCACTAACATTTTGACAAATCAAGGTTCTCTTTTTTTATATCCTCATTGAAGGTATATGCAGAACAGCATCTTCAACTATAGTAAACTTCCAACTCCAGTTACAGTAAATATCCTCCATTGCAGTGGGGCTGCCCTTACACTGCAGGAGTTAATTGCTCATTTAGGTCTAGGAAGCAGAAAAGCAGTTTTACTTACTTGATCCTCCACTTCCCAGGTATATGACACTATGCTCTGTCAATGGACTCTCCCTTGGTGTTCTGACATCCAGTCAGTCTTGGTGACATCAAGACTGCATCTGACCACTAAATCGCAGAGGAGTAGAGTTTGTGAGGACCAGTCTTGTAGGGCCAAGGAGCCTAAGGTAAGTAAAAATGCTTTCCCTGTCCCCTAGACATAAACAAACATTTTATAGTTTAATTTTAAAAATGATTACACCAATTTAAATAGATTGTCCTTGCTAGAAAATTTCAAAATTTGATAAGTGTTACCTTGTATTTCAATGGTTTTTATTAATTTGTAAACATTTCAACAAGACTTGAGCAACAAGACATGTCCACGCATGGGCTATCAATGGCATATAAAAAGTAAAGAAAACAGTGCTCTAACACCAAAAGAGGAAAAGGTGCACCCACGCAGGGGCTATCAATAGCACATAAATTACAAAAACAGTGACATAACACTGACAGTAGCTCAAACCAAAGGCAGCTATCCACCACCTCATGAAAGGCAAGCAATAATAGAAAGGAAAAAGAAGTAGAAAAGGAAGAAGAAGACAAGACCAGGAGCAGTGGTCCGTGAACGCCAATACCGGACAACATCAAAAATCCAGACTAGCTGGGGGGAGCGTGGGAAAAGCATATGTCAACCATGGCTCCCATATCTTCAAAAATTTCCGTTGGGAGTCGTTACAGATACTCGACATCTGTTCATTGAGCATCAGAGTGGTCATACAGTCCTGCACCCCCTGAAGAGGGACAGATGGACTCTTCCATGCCTGAGCAATTGTTCTAGTTGCTGACAAGGACAAATAGGAAGCCAACTGCTGCTGGTGAGCCAACAGGCCCAGTATGGGACAACGAAGCAAAGTGTACCGAGCGTACCGTGCATCCAGGCGTATGGAGAGATGGAACAAGGTGAAAAGAAGGCCAAATACACGAGACCAAAAACAAATAAGTTTTGGGCATGACCACCAATATGCAACATATCTCCACGATGACCACAACCCCAAAAGCAGTGATCACTGCCGGCAGGGTTCGCCTGGGCCAAACTAGCTGGGACCCAATACCAACAAAACAATACTTTGTATGCTGCCTCCTGCATGGTTGCATTAAATGAACATTTAGCTATAAACAACCAGACCCTATTCCAGTCCTCCAGATCCATGACCACCCCCAGGTTGCTCTCCCACTGAGTGACATATGAGAGAGAAGTACACGTCGAGCGTCTATTCAAAAATGCATAAAGTAGGGAAATAAGGACCGGGGCACACAGACGCTGTTGGAAAAGCTGTTCAAAGGCAGATTCGGAAAGTAGAAGTGCCCCACAGTGAGGTCAACCAGTGCTGCAATTGAAGGTAAGGAGAAAATTCCTCCTGAGGGACATCCCGTGACTCTTGAAGAGTATTCCAGGTGGGGAAGGACCAAGAAGTCAAAAGGTGTTGCACCTGCGAAAAACCATTGGCCACCCACCAAGAGAACGCCCTTGGTTGATCTAAATCTGGCGGGAAGAGAGGATTGTTAATAATTGGGAGCAAAGGTAGGAAAGGCGACATCAAGTCACTGGAGTAGTGTACCAAGTCCCACACTTGTAGGCCATGGAGCAAAATCGGACTCAGTGTTATAGTGCGTAGGGCAGGGGGGAGCCATAGAAGCATCGATGTCACAATAGGGGCACAAATAAGTAGTTCCAGCAGGACCTAGAGAGGAACGTCAGAGGAAGCATGCATCATAGACAGTGGGGCAATCTGGCTCTACTGATAATACTTAGTTACATTAGGCACCCCAAGACCTCCCTGGAGTCTATGGACAAAAAGCGTATTTATGGAGACTCTGGAGCGCCTGTCAGCCCAGATAAATTGCATAATCCTTACCTGAATCAACCAAAGGTAATGAGGAGGAACCTGCACTGGGAAGGTGCGAAAATAGTACAACAATTTAGGTAGGATGGTCATTTTCACTTAATTAACCCATCCTATCCAAGACAGGTTCGGAAATTGCCAGGAGTGTATAAGAGAGGACACAGAGCACAGCAATTGATAATAATTTGTAGCAAACAAAGGGCCATAAGTGGGGGTAAGGGATTGCCTTGGTATTCAAGTGAAGAGGAAGCTCATTTGTAAGGGAAGTGGGCTTGTATGCGTGAAACTAAATCTGTGGTCAGTGATATTAAGAGCAACAGTCTTATCCAATTCAATACGGAGACCCAAAATCAAGGAGAAATGCGCAAGAACCTGTTGCAAATTTGGGAGCGGCATCAGGGGATTAGTGAGAGTCAAAAGGGCGTCATCCACAAAAAGGTTCAACTTAAATTCCTGTCCCGCATATAGAACACCTGATATATTACAATCAGCCTGGAGCGCTAAAGCTAAAGCCAGCGGCTCAAGCGCCAGGACAAAGAACGCCGGGGACAGGGGTCATCCCTGTCTCATCCCTCGCCAAATAGAAAAAGGATCTGAGAACTACCCAGCGTATTTAACCAAAGCTGAAGGGGAAGAATAAAGGGCTTGAATACAAGAGAGTATAGAGTCCCAATTAGACAGCACAAACTGTAGATATTCCCAGGATAGAGAATCAAAAGCTTTATATATGTCTAAGGACAGTAAGAATCCCAGGATTTTCCGCTGTTGTAGAAGGTGTATAAGGTAGACCACTTTACAAACGTTCTCACCCGCCTGCCTCCCTGGGATGAAACCTACTTGGTCCCTGTGGACCAGACTACGCAAATATTTATTTATACGAAGACTGAGGATCTTACCCAATATCTTCAGATCTTCATTATTATTATTATTATACAGGATTTATATAGCGCCAACAATTTGCGCAGCGCTTTACAATATAAGGGAGACAGTACAATTACAATACATTTCAGTACAGAAGGAATAGGAGGGCCCTGCTCGTGGAGCTTACAATCTAAAGGAAGGGGGAGGTGATACAAAAGGTGATAGCTGTGGGGGATGATCTGGCAGAAGTGATTCAAGTACAGTTCTTAGGTGGAGGTGGGGTAGGCTTCCCCGAAGAAGTGAGTTTTCAAAGATCGCCTAAAGGCAGACAGGGTGGGGGCTGACCGGACATGCTGTGGTAGGGAGTTCCAGAGGATGGGAGAGGCTCTGGAGAAGAGAAAGAGAATTAAGAAGAGAAATGGTCCCAAAGGCTTGCGGCTCCTGCACATCCTCTGTTGTCTTAGGAATCATTGAGATTTGAGCTCTGAGCGAGTCTGGAGAAGGCAAAGAGCCCTGTTGTAACTCATTGAAATAATCAGCCAAAAAGGGCGCCAACAGGGTCGCAAATTTCTTATAATAGAGACCTGAAAAGCCGTCAGGACCCAGGGCTGCGGTGGACCATAGAGATTTGATAGCTTAAAGCACTTCTAATATGGTTACACTGGCGTTGAGGGCCATCTGTGCCGCTTCAGACAATCCAGGAAGTCAGAGATCTTGAAAGAATGCCTCTGCCTGAGCTACAGGGAAGGGATCTGGTTTAGCGTAAAGGTGTCAAAGGAAGTCCATGAAACTGGAATCAATCTGCTGGGGATTGGAAGTACAGCCTCCCACAGGAAGTCGCAACCGGACCTGTTTGGGGGGTTTCCCAGAATTGAGTTTCCTGGTCAGCATCAGACCTGGTTTATTAGCACAGGATTAAAAATTATGTTTGGTTCAATGCAGGGCCCGTTCAACCTCTGAAGAAGAAAGTGGGTCCAACTCTGCAGCCAGAGTGTCCTGTGTGCGTTTATGGGCCATGGATGGGAGCTACTTTCAACAAGCACCCGCAGAGGCCAGTAGAAAGTGAAGATCCAAAAGACAGCAATCCCTCTCCCACTTCCGAGCCACCACCAGTTGTATAATGTGACCCCGCACCATGGTTTTATGTGCCTCCCATAAGGGCACTGCCGAAGAGACAGATCCCGAGTTTTCCACAAAGTAAGTATGTAAGAAAGATTCTATTTGTTGGCTGGTAACCTATGTGGTCAATAAAGATTCGTTAATGCGCCAGTGAAAGGGGCACCATACCAACTCCGAGAAGGCAAGATGTAGAACCAGGGGATCGTGGTCTGACCAGGGCGAGGAGGGGATAGATATCTGCCTGACCAAGGGAAGCTGTTGGACATGCATAAATACGTGGTCAATTCTGCAAAAACTGTCATGGAGATTTGAGTCGAATGTAAAGCCACACTCAGTTGGATAAAGTTCCCTCCAAACGTCCCCCAGCCCTGCCATCTGCAAGAGAGAGCATATACGTTCCTCCAGCACTAAGTCGTGAGAAGGGGCCGCCCCCCCAGGCATAGCGCCTTTCTAAGGTGGAATGCAAGGTAACATTTGAATCTCCCAAAAGAAGAAGACCCTTGAAGTGTCGGGAAATGATGGTGCAAAGATAAAAAAAAAATTTATACTGAAAGTGATTGGGGGAATAGTAAGAGACAAAGTACCCTCCTGGTCCCAGAGGATGCCCTGCAGGAGCAAGTATCTGCTTGTGGGGTCTGCTATATTCTGAGCACAAACAAAGGGAGATTGCGTTTGAACACTGTCAACACACACCCCAACATTTCTGAGGAGCCGAGGCCGTGTAAAACGTGGGATAATGAGGCTAAAGATACTGAGAAAACCTGGTTTCCTGCAATCATACCACATCAATTTGTTGCGATTTGAGGTGATGAAAAACTTTAGACCGCTTCTGAGGCAAATTGAATATACTTTCCAATGGGGTGAGGCCTTAGGCAGGATCAAAGTAGCATGCTCAGCAGAAAAATCATACGTCAGCCAACAATTTCCACTCCCAAGGATGGTTGGACCATGGCGTCTCAAAACCCTGCATAACACAAGAACAGAAGGACCAGAAAAGAAAACAAGACAAGGAAAGAAAAGAAAAGAAGAAGAAGAAGACACAAGGAGTATGTACAATAGCACAGCTTTACCACCGGACACATGGCTGCAAAAGGATAAATCAAAAACATAAGCCCTCATGGGGCAAAAAAGCAATAAACACAATATAATGGAGTCCCACAGTAATAGAGGTATGAGTCTCCAGAAGTGGGTACATCCGCGGAAGCCTCCCCATTAGAAACCCTGTAAAACTTGGGGGCCCAATCCCCTCCAAGCGGACGACTACAGGCCGCCATGGTACCCAAAGAACACAGCCCAGGTGGTTCCCTACCCCAGCTTCCCAGCAGGGCCAACATCCTTGCACCAAACTAGGGCCTACCTGAGCCAACCTCCCTCCCTGCAGCCCGGGGGAACTTTCAGCCCATTCCACTAAGGGGAACCCAACCAATGTTGCCTGGACCCGTGGCAGTCTGCAATGGCAAAAAGTCATAGACCTCAAGTCCAAGAGGTGACACCCCACTCAAACACAGAACCCAAGGTAGCTGTCCAGACCAGGCCCAATCCTGGAACACTATTAATCTGGGAATGCCTAAAAGGCCAAACTCATGGTCCCGTCAGGAGAGTCCAATGGTGAAAGACAATGAGGGAAGTCCTGGATACAGCTTCAGCCTGGAGAAGAGCAGGATGGACTTGATCGTAGAGGGGTCCGAGGGAAGGCCCTCTTCCTGTTGGATGTCTTCTCCCAGAAGCGGGCCAAATGAAGTGGCCTTGCCGGGGATCTGGATGACTGAGTTGGGCTCTGCATAGCACCTCCTGGTGGAAGAAGGTGTAAATATTCTAGGGGGGCAGGGGCCTCCTCCGGCATGGCAACAGAGTGGCTGCAGCCCTGGTAGTTGAAGGTGAGGTGGAATGGAAAGCCCAATGCGTATTTAATTCTGCGATTCACCAAGACCAAGGTGAAGGGCTTCAACTGGTGCACTTCTGAAGAGTGATCTGGGAGAGGTCCGCGAAGAGCTGGTTGCGATGTCCCTGGAGGCTGAGGTCTGGGTTGTTTCTGGCCGCCAAGAGGATAGTTTCCTTAGTGCGTTAATAGGTAAATTTGATGATAATGTCTCTTGGGGGCCCCTCTGGTCATCTGGGACCCAAAGCATGGTGTATGCAGTCAAATTCGAGTCAGTCAATGGGAATAGCAGAAGCCTGCTCCTGAATCAAGAAAGTAGCGGTTGAGGTGAGATCCGTGATGGTTTTCAGAATATGCCGTAACCGTAGGTTGCCGCGGTGGGAATGGTTCTCAAAATCCTCAAGTCAGAGCATTGTGTCCGCCAGTTTTTTCTTAAGGTTGCACAGAGCCTGTTCATGGCTTTCAATGACTGTGGCCGCAGCATCCATTTTATCCTCAAGATCATTTGTCCAGTTGCCCAACTCCCGAATTTCTCGTGAAAGACACTGTGACAGCTTGGAAGTAGTAGAGGACAACTCTGTCTGTAGCAATGACTTGAAGTGACCCAGGAGTCCAGCATCCCTTAGAGCTGGAGCGGGGGACTGCAGGGGTGCCTCCAAGGCAAAATCCACCCCATTGGCGGCATCTGGCTCACCCGCGAGTAGCGCCGACAGGGGACTCCAGTGGGTAGGCTGCAAACTCCGGCGCGGCCTGCCAAGTTTTGGAGGCACAGACGGCCCTGGTTTTTTTGCCCATCTGGGCGGTGGGTAGCAGCGATCAAGGGAGGTAGGTGATGAAGCTGGTGGTCCCCCTGAGAGTCGGCAGGTCGACCGATGTGTGCGGTGGGCGAGGAGCGCGCCTATCGAGCAGCCATCTTGGACGCTGCTTACGAGCGCCACCCCCTTCCCCCCGATAAGTGTTACCTTGGATGTAGCTATAGCAGACAGTAACTATTTTCTCACCTTGATGCTGCTCACAAAAGTGCCACCTCATTGCTAAGTCAGTTACAAGTTGCACAGTTTGAAGGAAGAACCAGAGTCAATCCATTCTCTGTCCTTCTAGTTGCATCATAGGCAGCGAAAAAG
The DNA here is from genome assembly GCF_062004578.1 of Staurois parvus. Classification (NCBI taxonomy): domain Eukaryota; kingdom Metazoa; phylum Chordata; class Amphibia; order Anura; family Ranidae; genus Staurois; species Staurois parvus. Next base: position 12,624,313 of record NW_028317815.1, read on the forward strand.
GTGAGCTTTTCCCAGTAAATACCAGCTTATACTGTCTTTGAGCATGCCCAAAAATGCAGTTAATTAAAATACAGAACAGAAGGTGCATTACATCTTATCACAGAGCAAATGTAAACTAATTTTGAACTGTGATCCTGCAGTGTAGATAAGAAATATGTCGTTTTTAAAGCACAGAAGACTAATAAAGGTATGTAATATGGATTTGTCTATGTGCATACAACACTAGTAATATTTAGATGTGTGAAGCATCTCTTCAAAATTATTTTTTTTTAAATAATGAGAACTAATTACAATAAACTGTAACTTGTTCCTTTGTCTCCATTATAACAAAATGTTTAGTAATGCGCAATAAAATTGATGCCAAGGGAATTCAATTTGATTGCCAATTGTGGGCCTGAGTCAGGTGTGCTGTTGTCTCAGAAAACAAATTCATCCCTCACAGCTGCAGATACTTTTAGAAATTATAGAAGATGAGAGCTCAAATTGTTGTAAAGCTGATAAAAGTTTGTGTTTGGAGAATTTTTTACACACATGCTGCTCCTGGGATACATGAATAATTAATATTTTTTTTCTCCTGGCCTAATTTTGTTATAGAACTAAGGTCACTTTTTGTGCAAATCTACAGAGATGGAATTATTAGAGAACAAAATGAGAAGATCGTCCTCATTATATTGTTATTTTTCAGGTGTTTTATATATAAAGCACCCCTCCACTGTGCTTGAACAGCAAAGAAAGTGTTTTCATATTTTTATAGGATACTTTAGCCAGTAGGAATCTTTGTATACATTTATTACAATATGTAATTCAGGTGACTGTTGTAGTGCAGTATAAATTTAAATTCTTCAACTTTCATATGTTATTACAGCCGAAACAAATGCTGAATTCCTACAGTATATTTAGTTACTCTTAAAAATAGCTTTATTGAACACATAATTTCTAAAATGTTACCTTCCTAGATGCATAAGAGAATTGAGAGCTGGCTGGGAATTGACATGGAACACTCTTGTTTGCATGATGAAAATGATAAAATTTCAAAAACAAGTACACGTTCTCTAAGACTTGGTTCACACCTATACTTTTTACTTTTGATCCATTTTTTACTGCTTTTTGTATTGTGCTTTGCATTTTTACACTTGCGTTTCGCCACAGTTGTACATCGCGACCAATCAGCTTTTCCCTTTAGAGAAAGGGGACACATGATTGAAATCTTTAAATACATCAAGGGGGTGAATAAGTTTCAGGATGGCAGTATTTTCAGCATGGAACCAAAATCAAGAACATGGGGACATGACCTTAAACTAACTGGAGGAAAGTTCAAAACTAATCTCAGAAAGTACTAATTTACTAAAAGAGTAGTTGATGCATGGAAAAACTTCCAGCAGAGGTAGTGAGCCAGTCAACAGTAAACAGCTTAATGCGTGGGACAAGCATAGATCTATATTCAGGCAAAAAAAATTAACAAAAAAACAAAACAAAAAAGAAACACTCCTCCCCAAACCCCCCCCCCCCCCGCCCCCCCCCAAAAAAAACCGGGCAAACTTGTTGGAGCACTCAGTCTTTTTCTGACATTACTTTTCTATGCTTCTATGTTTTAGCTTCTGCATGTTCAATTAAGTTATTACAATAAAATCTAGAAGCTGATTGGTTACTATGCACAGCTGCACCATATTCTGTGTGCACCAGTTTTAGTATACTGTATCTCCTCCATAAAGAAGTTTTAGTAAATCTCTTCCAGAGATTCTTCTTTGCCCCTTCTTTGCCCCTGGGCAAATAAACAACTCTCCTTTATTGGATATCCCTGTTCTTTCATCTATTTGCATGCCCACTTGCATTGGCACTGTGTAACCAATTTGTCTCCATCAGGAAACCACAGGGACTGTGCAGTATTTTGGATCTAAGAACACAGCTGAACATTTTATTACTGTTTTCTGTCACAGCTCACCCTTCACTGCTCTAATGACATTGTCATTGGTTATGTTATTGGAAATGACTGTAGCCAGAAGAGCCAAAAGACCAAATCTCAGATTAGGCATTCTAAAGTCTCATGCACTTTATTATTATTATTATTATTATTCAGTATTTATATAGCGCTAAAAGGTTTGCTCAGCACTGTACATTATAGTGGGGGACAGTACATGAGACAATACAGTAACAAAATAGAACATGAGGGATTCAAGGGCCCTGCTCTTTTGAGTTTACAATCTAGGAGGGAGGGGATAGTGGTACAGGAGGAAGTGGCTGTGGGGGATGGAGTGGTGGGAGGAGAGGAGGAGATCGGCTGTTAGGTGAGAGCGAGGTAGGCTTCCCTGAAGAGATGGGTTTTCAGGCTGCGCCTAAAGGTGAGGAGGGTAGGTGACAGTCTGATGGATTGGGGTAGTGAGTTCCAGAGGATGGGGAAGTCCTGGAGAAGTCCTGCAGTCGGGCGTGGGAGGTGGAGACCAGAGAGCTAGAAAGTAGGAGGTCTTGTGAGGAGCGAAGATTACGGGTAGGGTGGTATTTGGGTATCAGGTCGGTGAGGTAGTTTGGGGCAGCATTATGAATGGCTTTGTACGTCAATGTTAGTAGTTTGAATTTAATGCGTTGGGCAATCGGGAGCCAGTGGAGGGAATGACAGAGGGGGGTGGCAGAAGCAGAGCGGTTGGTGAGGTGGATGAGTCTGGCCATTGAGTTCAGGATAGACTGAAGAGGGGATAGTCTGCGATGAGGTAGGCCAGTGAGAAGGGAGTTGCAGTAGTCCAGATGTGAGATAATAAGGGAGTGAACGAGTAGTTTAGTAGTGTCTGGGGTTAGGAACGAATGTATTTTGGAGAAGTTGCGGAGGTGGAGCCTGCATGAGTTTACCAACGATTGGACATGGGGTTGGAAGGACAGGTTTGAGTCTAGAGTGACACCTAGGACTTTGGCTTGTGCGGTGGGACTGATGGTGGCGTTGTTGGTTGTGATGGAGAGGGTGGGGGGGGCGCACGGGCTGGGGGGAAAATCAGGAGCTCGGTTTCGGAAAGGTTCAGTTTGAGGAAATGGAGCGACATCCAGTCTGATATATCGTTCAGTAGGTGGGTGATACGGGCGGAGACTGAAGGGGTGAGTTGAGGGGTGGAGAGGTAAATTTGCGTGTCATCGGCATAGAGGTGATAGTTGAAGCAGTGGGGGTATATCATTTTGCCGAGGGAGGAGGTGTAGATGGAGAAGAGAAGGGGCCCGAGGACAGAGCCTTGGGGGACCCCAACAGAGAGGGGGAGGTGGTAGCGTTATAGGCAATGCTGAAGGAGCGTTGGGATAGATAGGAGGAGAGCCAAGAGAGAGTGGAGTCTCTGATGCCAAGGGAGTGTAGTTTATTAAGAAGGAGGGGGTGGTCGACTGTGTCGAAGGCCGCGGAGAGGTCAAGGAGTAGGAGGACTGAGTAGTGGCCATTAGCTTTGGCGGTTAGCAGGTCATTAGTGATTTTGAGTAGGGCGGTTTTGGTGGAGTGTAGGGGACGGAAGCCAGACTGTAGTGGATCGAGGAGGTTGTTGTCAGTGAGGTGGGCGCTTAGGCGATTGTAGACTAAGCGCTCAAGGAGTTTGGAAGTAAATGGCAGCAGGGAGATGGGTCTAAGGTTGTTCGGATCGGTGGGGTCCAGGGAGGGTTTTTTGAGTATGGGGGTGATGTGCGCGTGCTTTAGGGGGGAGGGGAATGCACCAGTAGAGAGGGAGAGATTGAAGATGTGGGTGAGGGAGCTTAGGATGGAGGAGGAGTTGTGTGGGAACAGGGTCAAGGGGGCAAGTGGTGAGGTGGGCTTCTGAGAAGACCTTAGTAACCTCCTCAGTGCCATCTAGCATAAATTGCAGGCATATTTACACACCCGAGAAGGAGAGCTGCAGGATACAGCCACCCACAGAAGTGAATGGGTGTTTGCTAGCTGTATGCGAGAATATTCTATCATTGCATACACTCATGTATCTGTGTAAATCCCTTCATGAATAAAAGCCATGTTTAGAGATTTAGGCCCTTATGTGAGCATACAGCTTTTCATTACTATTGGATTGCTGTACGCTGTAGCTGTCTCTCCTAGGCAAAGAAATATGCCCACAATTTACACCAGGCCTAACTGGGCTATGATATCTATGCAAGAGTATCCAGAATCGTCTAGATCAGCGGTGTCAAACTGGTGGCCTTCCAGCTGTTGCAAAACTACAAGTCCCATCATGCCTCTGCCTTTGGGAGTCATGCTTGTAACTGTCAATCTTGCAATGTCTCATGGGACTTTGGAAACAGCTGGTGGGCCTCCAGTTTGACACCTGTGATCTAGATGATCTGCAATAAAAATGTGCCCTCCTCCAGGCTGCTTACCTCCCCCACATAGGGTGTCTCCTAAATAGACACTGTGGGGGAAATTTACTAAAACTGGAGCACTCAGAATCTGGTGCAGCTGTGCATGATAGCCAATCAGCCTCTAACTGCAACTTGTTCAATTAAGCTTTGTCACTAAAATCTGAAAGTCGATTGGTTTCTATGCAGATTTGCACCAGCTTTTCCACTCTTCAGTTTTAGTATATCTCTGTGGATCAATTCACCCTCAACAAACCATAGGTAAAGCACTGAAGTATTTGTCTAAATCTGACCATAGATTAATCAATTGTTTTTCGTTTAGCAAGAGGGCCGGATGAAAGAAACTAATAGATTCTTCCATCCACACAAGCAAGGTGGATGGAAGAATCCTCCCAGTTGTGCCACTGTATTCCTGACAGCGGGAATCCTCCACTATTAGAATACACTGATTAACAGCTGCAGCATCTAATGAATAAAAGTTTGAAAAACTTGAGAACAGCCAGAGAGAGATTAAAATTTGTCCAGTTGGATGAATGTATCAGTTGGATGAATGTATCAAAATTTGTCTCTGAAATAATTTTGCACAGAGCTGCCACAATCGTCCTCTTCTCCATTCCTCCTCGGGCACTTCTGTATCCTCCCCCCACGGAGTGCCCCCATTGCAAGCTACTGGGGTCTCTCAGTCTTGCCGCAGATAGAACATCATGCAGATGTCCCACTTCACAGGCATCCCCAAGCATGAGTTTGAATTTTGCATTTTTAATGTTTCACATTGAATATTATTAAAATGTTTGCCCCCCCTGACCAAATGGAAATTAAAACTTTTTTTGATGTGTTATAGGTTTCCTAGGGCAGTGCCCATACCCCATGCTATTTGTTTGACAATCCCTTGCCCAGAAAATAGCCATTACATTTGGCTCCCATAGAATTAAATGGGGTTCAGATTTGGGACCCAATGTTCAGTTGTTTACTGAATGCCCTCAAATTGAGTTACATTCTCATCCATGTCAGTCAGCATTTTGTCTGGTGATTTCAGATTCTGAACCATACCAGCAGAGATTAAATAATCCCTTGATGTCCCTGTTTGTAAAAAATACCTTTAGGCTCCATGCACACTAGCATTTTTTAAGTTCCTAGAAGCTATTATCAGCATATTTTTTTCTGCTCCTAGAAGCTAAATAGTGTTATCCTATGTGTCCATGCACACTACTTTAGGCTATTAGCATTTTTTGAGCATCTAGGAGCAGAAACAAAATTGTTTTGTAGAGTTTTTTGGAGCGTGTTTTCCAGCAGAAAAAAAAACGCGACTAAAACACTACTAAAATAACGCTATTACCAGCATTTTTTATACAGCGTTTTTCCCAGCATTTTTTTTGTTTAAAAAAAAAACTAGAGTGCATGGAGCCTTAATCCTTGGTAAATATCTAAACCAGCTAATCCATCAAGCTCACAAAGGCGTACTACAGCATACACTTCTGCGAGAGCTGTGTTTGGCACACAGGGATTCACAGGTGTCTCGCACATCAGTCCTATTCATTTCAATTGGGATGCAGCTTCTGCACGGACACAGTTGCTGCTCCCAATTTGACATCTGTGGGTGCACAGCCCTGAACGGAGACAATGTACAGTTGGGGCCATGCACCCATACCCACACAGCAATCACATTGGGAGCAGCAGCTGTGTCCATGCAGTAGGCTATAGTAGGCTGCTATGAATGAAGCCTATCTCTCACCAGCAACAAATATTTTATGTACATATAGTAAATCTATCCTATTGAGCATTTAATAACTTTTTTTACTTTGGCAACTTCAGACTTGGTGTTGGTGGGGGGGTATTTATACATGTTTTCACCCAAGATTCACACATTTCCTTAGTGGATTCCATTGGATAAGTGTGAATCCTTGGTGAAATTTGTATTAAAACATTTAAAAACAGGCCCCTTGGTATTTTGTTGTTAGAAATACCGCTCAATTGCAACGTTTTCATATACAAACAACTTTAAAAATTCATTTTTAGGAAATTATAAATTATATCTAAAATATTTAAAGCCAGACTTTTTAGTTAGATTGAATGAAGTAGGGAAGGGTTAAAACTCCTGAAAATTGTGTTTTGCTGCTTGTGTTCATATTGCGGAGAAGTGTCAAGAAAAACCTCTCTTAGATTGCTGTCACTGGAACAATTGTCCCAATTAGAAGGTATGCCCTTACTTTCAGTTCTGGTGACAACTGTAAAATTGTGGATGTCCCATCATTTTTTGTCCCATTTGCTGTGGTCATGAGGACAAATAGAGAAGGTGAATCTCCACAGCAAGAACACGGTTATTATTATTATTATTATACAGTATTTATAAAACGCCAATAGTTCGCTCAGCGCTGTACATTACAAGTTATAGAAAGCTTTGCCTTTACGCACGTTTCCCAATAATAAGCAGACATTCTAGGTACCTGTGCCTATCAAACACAGAACAAAAATGCATCTAAAAATGTTATGTTAAGAAGGCATTTGTCATGCTAAATATTTTTAGCAGCAATACCTGCATTCCATTCTTCAGTTTCTAACATAACACCTCTAGCTCTGCCTTATCTTAAGGCACAGATTTCTTTGTATTCTTGAGCTTTTATGTTAATGCACATTTTTGTAGCCTTTTTTTGTTGCACAGAAAAATGGACATAAAAAATTATAGAATATTCTAGTCACTGACATGACTGGATAAGGCTTCAGTATGTAAATAGAAGAGAGAAGTGAGTGGATGACTGGAATGTGCCACGAACATTTTTTTTTCATACTGTGTCTGGGCAGACGGCCAAAATCCTTTCAAGTATGTAATAGGCAAGGTAACACTTTTGCCTAACAAGCAGCCCCCACAGTCTGCCTGCAAAATAAAGCTGTCAGTAAAATAGAGAATAGCAGTGAGATGAATGCATTTTAGTATCCACTTATATATGCCAGTAAGCTGCAACAGTTTAACCAATATATTTATGGAACAAGAAGTTTTTGGATGAACCAGAGATAGTGCAGCTCAATAAGTGAGGGATGAGAGAGAGAATGTTCCTCCTTTAAATAAAACAAAGACCTTTCATAGTGATTCCAAATAGTTGCATGCCAGTGCATAAGTATTTAGCTTGTTTGCAAAAAAAGACTTTTAAAGTTCATGCACATGGGGCTTTTATAGGCATTTTATACTGTATATGTCTAGTGTAATTTCCCCTGGCTTCCCTGCGCTCAACCTACCATACAAACTTGTACTCTTGCAAACACTAATGCTTCTTTCTATCAACATTTACCTGTGTGTGCTTGTGTTGGACGTATTTCCTGAATGCAAATGTTTTTCATTCGCAGGTCAAAACCAATGGAACGCATTGGCGTTACAGGAGTATGGCCATGTACAGACATTCAGCTGTAACCTGTAAGGCAGGTTATATGTGACACATGAGGTTCACCACAAGTGGGGAAGCATCAGAAACCTATGCTGGGCATGTAAAATGCCTGTATATGCTCTGTGTGCATGATCTGAAAGTTAAAGTGACCAAAATAAATAAATAAATAAAGACCAACCTGTAGAAAAAATGGACCACACTGGATTACTGACTAGTTTATCAACATGTTGTCATGTTTTTATGCTGGTAAAATTTTACCAGTTAGGTTTTAGATGCATTATAGACTTATAGGGGTTTATTTACTAAAGCTGGAGAGTCCAAAATCAGACTCACTTCTGCATAGAAACCAATCAGCTTCCAGGTTTCATTGCCAAAGCTTCATTGAACAAGCTGAGGTTAGAAGCTGATTGGTTTCTATGCAGAAGGGAGTCTGATTTTGGACTCTCCAGCTTTAGTAAATAAACCCCATATTGTCAAATGACCTCAGTCACCTCAACCATGGGGAAAGTTTTCATTTGGATATATTTTAAACCATTTTGCTAGTTTGTCATTATACTTCTGAAGAGGGAGCAAATAGTGTTTTGAAACATGTTTAGTATGACAAATAAGAGTTTTGTTTTTTAGAGATTTATATCCCAAGTCGTTTGAGAGAGCTTTCTTCCTTTTGATTACCATGCGTGTGTAACTGGGGATGTAGACCCGACATTAATTCAAGGTGAGCCTTTCCTTGTGAGGGTGAGATTTTTATTGATATGCTTAAATGGTCCTATTATCAGGTATACAGTTTGAAGATCCATATTAAGTGTTATACAGATTGTGAGTACTGCTCCCATAAAGTCCGTTTACCAAGATACACAAAGTATACAGATCATGAGTGCTACTCCTATAAAGTTTGTTAACCAGATTACACTCCCTGTGGTATTCCACCTACTGAAAGAGGTTAGGTTCCGAGTTTTAACTTTACTTCAGTTGGTTCTGTAGAATACTTCACTCTTCTAATCAAGCAACCTGTAAAAGAACAGAGTTAGTACTTAGCTCTCTCGCTACCCTGTGCCACTCTTCTTTTATCTGTTGTGGATCTACTGTGTTCAACATTTCCAGAAGTGTCATATGTGATATGTTTGGTCCCCCTCTGTGATCTGTGATTCCTTCTACCAAACTCTATGCTACTATAGGACATATTAGTTATATAGGGACTGCTAGACGTTTTGTATGCAGTAGATTCTTTGGCAGTGGTAGAGAATGGGATAAGGAGTACAGGTAGTGGAATGGATACTTGTGTTCTTTTGTAGACCTTGCTCTGTTTAACTTTTTTTTTCATTCAGGGTTTGTTCTGCAGAGACCTTCAGTTTTCTGCAGCAGAAAACCGCAGGTCTTGCAAGACACATAGGAAACAATGGTTTCCTATGTGTCTCGTTCACACCAAAACAAAGGTGTGATGTCCGGTGTGGAGCTGTGTGGGATTATGCAGCATGTCTGCAGTTTTCCTCACAGCTCTGTTCTGTATCACAGGCAAAATGGACAGCACTGACACTGATGGTGGGGACAGATGATGGGGCACTAATGGTGGGGGACAGACGAGTGGGACACTGATGGCAGAGAACAAATAAGGGGACACTAATGGTGGCGGACATTGATGGTGGGGGTTAGATGAGAGGGCACTAATGTTGGGGAACAGATGAGAGGACACTGATGGTGAGAGACAAATATGGGGGCACTACTGGAGGGGGACACTGATGGTGGGGTTCAGATGAGGGGGCACTAATGGTGGGGGTCAGGTGAGGGGACACTAATGGTGAGGGACACTGATGGGGGAAAGATGAGGGGACACTAATGGTGGGGGACACTGAGGGTGGGGGGCAGATGAGGGGACACTGATGGTGGGGGACAGATGAGGGGACACTGATAGTTGAGGACAAATAAGGGGCACTACTGCTGGAGAACACTAAGAATGGGTAAAACTGATTGTGGGGGACAGATGTGGGAACACAGATGGTGAGGGACAGATGAGGGCGCACTAATGGTGGGGGGAAGATGAGCGGGACACTGATGGCAGGGGACAAATAGGGGGCAGTAATTGTAGGGGACACTGGTGGTGGGGGTCAGAGGAGGGGCACTGATAGTGGGGGGCTGATGAGGGGGCACTAATGGTGGGGGACAATGATGGTCGGGAACAGATGAGGGGGACACTGAGGGTGGGGGACACTGCTGGCAGAGGACAGATAAGGGGAGACTGATGGCGGGGGACAGATGAGAAGAACACTGATAGCAGTGCCCCCAATGAGGATTTTCTGATGAGGGGATCATTGATGAGGGAGTCTATGATGGGGGGAATGATGAGAGGAACCTGAAGAGGAGTCTCTGAAGTGGGGATCACCAGTGAGGGGGGCACTGATGAGGGGAGGATGACACAGGATGTTATGTCAGTCTGTGCATAACAGACCCGCATGAAAACTGATGTCAATGTACATGAAAACTGAGATCAACTGATGTGAAAATTATGTAAACTGATGTCAATGCAAGTGAAATCTGCGCAGTTTTCCGTGCGCAGTTTTGCATGCACGTATGGTGTGAACGAGCCCTTAGGGCTCGTTCACACCATGGTTCAGAGACATCAGTTTTTCTGGATGCATTCTGCAAGGACCCAACAAAATCAATTGTTCTTTATGTGTCCTGTTCACACCACAACACTGGTATCAAAGGCAGATTTTTTTCTATGCAGGAATCTGTAAAAAAAACTCATTACAGTGTGCATGGAAACTGATGTACGCTGATGTCTCTGCAAGTGAAATCTGCGCTTCAGCTCCCATCAGTTTTTCTGCACTTATGGTGTGAAAAAGGCCTTAAAAAAAGTATGGGAAGTTAAAAAAGAAACATTTCTATTCACCTATATGGATGCAGCATCCGTCCACCTCACACCAAGAACCGAGCAGTTACATGACCACTAATTGCTCAGTGTTTGGTCTTCAGTGAGCAGAGAGTGGTGACTGTCAGTCGCCATAAGCCACATCCCTGCTCCCTCCTTACAGGAGTTTGACTGACAGCAGCAGGATATTATAACTCCCACTGCCCTTTGTGTCACCGGAGAGACCAGGAAGTGAGAGGAGCGGGACTGCAATCGAAACAGTGCTGGAGTGGTGACAGAAGCCAGTTCTGTGTTTTGGGACGGGGGAGGCTACAAGAGTGTTAGATATTTTGTATCTTAAAGCAGAGAATGCATTATGGTAGAAAAAAAACTTTCAGACTTTAGGACCACTTTAATCATTAACAGGAATCTGTCATACATAGTAGCAGTAGGGCTCCTGCCAAATGAGTAAAACATTCAAGTAAAAAACTGAAAAGGCAACTCTGTTCAGACCAAACGCTGAGACCATCCAAAATAGAGAACTAGGACTTTGCTCATGACAGTTTCTTTACTTATGGCCATGACCTGATAACTAACGGGGGAATACTGTAGAATTTAAAGGAAAGGTTCAGAAAGCACAGATCCACAGAATGCATGAATTAGAAGGGAGAGTTTTAAACTGTAAGTCCTCAGGTACAGCTTCATCCTCTAGCAGGAACACTGAGCAGCATGGTAATGGCAACACCAAATCTCACTCCAAATCTTGTAAGACTGTCAATCAGAAGCACAGTGCTTTAGATTTCACACTGCACATACATAGTTATGATGCTGTAGGCACAAGAGGTACACAGCTATTTTTCAGCGGAATTTAAGACAAAAAGTACGTTCCTCAGGGTAAGTTTTAGGCGCTATTACTGTTTCTATATGTTTCCTATAACATAGCAAATCTTCATAGTTCGAGCTAAGGTTCACGCAAGTTAAGTTAACTTATTAAAATTTTTCCGAAATAGTTTTTTTAACCCTTGATATACCGTATTTGCCGGCGTATAAGACGACTGGGCGTATAAGACGACCCCCCTACTTTTCCTGCTAAAATGTAGTGTTTGGGCTATACTCGCCGTATAAGACTACCCCTCTTCCAATGCACACCTGTGGGAGGAATAGTGCCCCATCATTGATGTCAGTGGGAGGAATAGTGCCCCATCATTGGTGTCAGTGGGAGGAATAGTGCCCCATCATTGGTATCAGTGGAAGGAATAGTGCCCCATCATTGGTGTTAGTGGGAGGAATAGTGCCCCATCATTGGTATCAGTGGGAGGAATAGTGCCCCATCATTGGTATCAGTGGGAGGAATAGTGCCCCATCATTGATGTCAGTGGGAGGAATAGTGCCCCATCATTGGCATTAGTGGCAGGAATAGTGCCCTATCATTAGTATCAGTGGAGGAATAGTGCCCCATCATTGGTGTCAGTGGGAGGAATAGTGCCCCATCATTGGTATCAGTGGCAGGAATAGTGCCCCATCATTGGTATCAGTGGCAGGAATGGTGCCCCATCATTGGTATCAGTGGCAGGAATGGTGCCCCATCATTGGTATCAGTGGCAGGAATAGTGCCCCATCATTGGTATCAGTGGCAGGAATAGTGCCCCATCATTGGTGTCAGTGGGAGGAATGGTGCCCCATCGTTGGTGTCAGTGAGGGGTGGAATAGTGCCCCATCGTTGGTGTCAGTGGGGGGGGGGAATAGTGCCCCATCGTTGGTGTCAGTGGGGGGGAGGAATAGTGCCCCATCGTTGGTGTCAGTGGGAGGAATAGTGCCCCATCGTTGGTATCAGTGGGAGGAATAGTGCCCCATCATTGGTATCAGTGACACCAATGATGGGGCACTATTCCTCCCACTGAGACTTGCTGACCCTGTTCTCGTATGGTGCTGCTGCAGCCAGCATATGTGGTTGCAGCAGCACCTCTACACAGAACACTTACCTGCTGCTCCGGCACTCAATTTTCGCGGGGCCGCTCGGCTCCGCCCCCTCGCCGGTGATTGGCCGCCTGTGTGCCTTTCCTGAGCTACAGTTCTGGCGGCCAATCACCGGTGAGGAGGCGGAGCCGAGCAGCCGCACGAACATCCAGTGGCCGAACTGAAGGAGACGCCACGCTTCCTGGACCGGATCGTCGTGGGACTGGATCCAGGTAAGAGACATCAGCCCCTGCAAACCCCTGTACTTAATGCCGCAGCCCCCCTAACATGTGTACCGGCGTATAAGACGACCCCCGACTTTTGAGAAGATTTTCAAGGGTCAAAAAGTCGTCTTATACGCCGGCAAATACGGTATATATATATATATATATATATATATATAAAGAGAGAGAGAGAATATATAGACACCCACTGTGCACTCCCTTTAGTGACATAGATATAAGCTTGTTTTTATGTTGTGCTAATGCTGACAGCATAGAAAATGGGTAACTTAGGAAAACAGTGCTCGTATAAACCCTTTGGACATTGTGTGTTCCCTAGAGCTTATATTTAGAAGAGTAGCCATTTATAGAACATTGACCTGGGATAAAATGCTGCCAGAATCAGCAGTTCTGAAAGCGATTTTCAGAAGCAATACATTTTAATGGATGTTGCACCACTTATCTTGCTATTACTATCACATCACAGTGCACAGCAAATTACTGTAGAGGTCTTAAAGATTTTTAACATAGGAACACAAGATTACATATGTTACTTGAATATTGCGTGATTGCTTAAAATGTATGTATGGGCAAAATAGCAAAATGACATAAATGATGCAGTCTTTCATTAACATTAACGCAGCAGTCTGTTTTTCCTGAGCATCCCCCCCCCCGTAACAAAGTTTTATTACCCAATGATCCTACCAGTAAATCTGTTATTTATTAACTTCCTTTAATAGACCAAGCTGTCAGAGGGCTGAGACAAACCATTTAACACTGACAGGGATGCTCATCAGAATTTATTCATTTATCCAAAAAGAAAGCAGAAACCCAGCTTACCATAGAGATGATCGAGGATTGGAACATCCCTGATCATCTCTATGGTATAAGACATAATACCATATATAATAAGTATTTTGTCCCTTTTGCCAGGATGTAAACAAGCCATTACTGGCTTGGGAAAGCATCTCATCCAACCAATCTTGGTTTGATAGAAACATCGAAAAGTGATGGCAGAAAAAGACTGAGTGGTCCATCAAGTCTGCCCTTTTTTTGGGGGGGGGGGGTTGTTTGTTGGGGGGGGTTTGGGGGGGTTGTTTTTGTTTTTTTATATTTTTCAGTATAGATCTATGCTTGTCCCACACATGTTTGAAGCTATTGCTGTTGACTGGCTTACTACCTCTACTGGAAGTTTATTCCAAGCATCAACTACTTTCTGAGATTAGTTTTGAACTTCCCTCCAGTTAGTTTAAGATCATGTCCCCGTGTTCTTGATTTTGGTTTCATGTTGAAAATACTGCCCTCCTGAACCTTATTCACCCCCTTGATGTATTTAAAAGTTTCAGTCATGTCTCCCCTTTCCATTCTTTCTTCTAGACCAGGGGTGTCAAACCAGCAGCCTTCCAGCTGTTGCAAAACTACAAGTTCCATCATGCCTCTGAGAAAAAGGAGAGAAGCGCCTCTAAGTGCAATAAGTCTTTTTATTCAAGTCTAAATGTAGAAACACTCACATGTGTGAAGTAATCATAAGCTTAAAAACCGTGGTTAACAATAGTTAACGGTGGGGTGGTAACCCCTGCTTGAAAAAGGAGTGCACTTCTGCCTTCCACGGCCAGTGCATGCTCCAAAACGCGTCACAGTGCACCCTGGGATCTGACATCATCACGGCCACACCGCCGCTACGTTCCAGCGTGCGTTCCAACCGGCTCTGAGGGAGGATGTGCATGCCGGCCGGCCTCACCGCTGTTTCCCTCCAGCCACCATGCTGTTCCAGCCGAGAGCTGACCTCCCCACATCGCAGTAAGATGACGGCTCTTCACCCGGGTTACCACCCCACCGTTAACTATTGTTAACCACGGTTTTTAAGCTTATGATTACTTCACACATGTGAGTGTTTCTACATTTAGACTTAAATAAAAAGACTTATTGCACTTAGAGGCGCTTCTCTCCTTTTTCTCATCTACAGAAGTTGCTACAGCTTATTTGGAAGCCTTGCCCTCAGTGCCACACGGAATCCTACGCTCTTCATACAGTAGCCACTAATACCACGATCACCCCATACTACCATTTCCCAGGACTTTGCAGTGTTTGCGCTGTTACAACCCTTCCTCATTTTTCCATCATGCCTCTGCCTTTGGGAGTCATGCTTGTAACTGTAAAGCTTGCAATGCGTCATGGGACTTGTAGTTTGGAAACATCTGGAGGGCTGCCAGTTTAACACCTGTGTTCTAGACTGTACATATTAAGTTCCTGATGTTGCTCTTGATATGTTTTATCCCCCAGACCTTTCTCCATTTGTGTTACCCATCTCTGGACTCATTTTATCTTATCAATTTCTTTTTGTAAGTGAGGTCTTCAGAACTGGACACAGTATTCTTAATGAGGTCTAACTAAAGATCTATATAGGGGAATCAGGACCTCCTACCTCCTGCTGGTGACCCCTCTAGTGATCTAGCCAGTCATAGGAAGCTTCTATTAGAAGAGATTGAATAAAATGATCAGTTAATGGTCCAACAACTATACCTCGAAGTTCTCCTGGAACTCTGGGATGAATGCCATCAAGTCCTATTGCTTTGTTCATTTTTAACCAAGCCAGTTCCTCTGCTACCTCTGTCTCCAGAAATCCTAAAAATGAACCATCATTACTAGAACCAATATGATTTCCCAACTTATTATTGTTAGTATAATTTATTTCTGAGAAAACTGAGCAAATGTAATTAAGTGGTTTGCTACATCTGCGTCTCCCACAATATAAGTGTTGTGCCCAGTTTTCATTTTAGTGATCCCATTGTATTTTTTCTTTCTATCTCTAATGTACCTAAAAAAAATGTTATCTCCTTTTTTAATAGATTTTTTGATGAGATGCTTTTAAGGGCACAGGAGAGATATGGGGTCTAATAGACCCCAGATCTCTCTATACAGAGGATCTGCTACTGTTCAAGCTAGGGACAGTGGGACAGTGGGAAGTGTGGATTTTACTGTGCCCAACACAATGCAAGAAAAAGATATCCATGAAAAGTACAAATTTCATTAGCATATTAAAAACAATGAGTCATAAAACTACAGCTACAGTCTGAAATTAGGGGTATCTATCAAGGTTTAGTGTAAAGAGTAGACAGGTGGGTCAATGTGTGTCGCTTAAAGAAAGGGGAGGCCCTGGATCAACAACAAGTAAAAACGAGAGTCACAGACTGTTGTTAATTGAATATATGTTGTATATTAGTTCTTGTTTCCATGCAACAATGGAATGACCTACTGTATGTTTGAGCTGGAGAGCTTATTTGGGATGGAGAAGGAACTGTCATTTTTAATTTACATAGGTTTTTAATTTTGTTTTGATATGTTTTTGATTAAGTTTTCAGATGTCTCGGATTTGTCACCCACAATACCTATCTCTTAACTTTTATGTTGTTGGGTTGTTTTGCCTCTTGTTTATGGGATCTTTTTTTTGTTTTGTTTTTGGAGATGTATTTTTACAGACTATTGGTGACCTCTTTTATGGGGTTCTATTTTTTATATTGTTGATCGTGGTTCACTGCCTCCTGTATTGCCCTTCCATCTGTCATCTGTGTTATGGTTGGAGTGCATTGCACTCCCACAGTTTTGCTACATCCAGAAGAGGATGATGTCATAGTGCATCATCTTTGTAGGGGAACATCCCACCATCTGTCCTGCTGTTTTTCCAGTGGGGGAAAACAGTGGGTGGGGGCGTGACAACCTGTCCCTTCTTAAGGCTGGCTTTTTGTGCAGACATGTGCTGCAGCCATTGTGCCCACCTGATATTTCACTGTATTTATGCTGAATAAAATAGACATTTCCTGTATTTAGGGTAGGTTATTTGCCATGTAATTTTTAGGTGGTTTTGAGCCTGTCCAATGCTGCTATATTGTTATGTATTTGGGGCTTGCCCTATTACTGGGGTGCTTATAATCTAATGATTGATTTATGTTTCCCTTTCTTTTTGCTTTATAGTTATATGCAGCAACTCCATCTGGTGAACAGCTGCTTTAATCTAGTATACCTATGGGAATCACTATTTATGAGACTTTACTTGAGTCTAGCATATCTTTTTGTTTTTAGCTTCATTTCTATTTTTGTGAACATACTATGAAAGGTCTGGAATTATTTTGGGTGAGTTATCTTGGATATCTATAGGGAACTTGATATAGGTCTGTGGTGCCCATATTTCTCCAAATGAATAAGTTGTTGGTTTGCTCATTATATAATTTCTGTATTCATTTCTGTAGGGGTAACATATAGAGAGTGAGTGTCAGATTACACTAATTGGACAACCATGATTGTGGATCCTTCAGACGTATACACCTTTTGTTAGACTGCATTTTACTGATCTCCTTGTAAGTTGAGAGATGTGGTACTGCCATTATCCTACTTGCTACTCCCCCCTTAGTGTGTGACTCATGTTTCTTCTGGTAGTCAATCCAGCCCCCCCTTTTTTGTTGTCTTTCCCTGTCTGTTGTTGCATGAATTAATTAATTTGCTTTACTTTCATTTATATTTTTTTTTTTTGAGTGAATTTGATGTAGTAAATGTATATTATTAAATGACCTTACTATGTTTTTGTCAGTTACTGCATTATCAAGTGAAGACACTAAAGTGGATCCTGAGGAAGCTCCCTTTAGGTGAAACATGTTGATCCACTTGTCTACTCTTTACAATTAATCTTGATATATATCCCTAATTTCATACTGTAGCTGATGTTCCATAGTTTTATGACTCATTGTTTTTAATGTGTTAATAACAATTAAAATTTTTATGGATTTTTTTTGTATTGAATTGGGCACAATAAAAATCCCCTCTTTTATAGGTAGCTTAGTTTGTCACTGTTCCACAAGCGTACATGATTTTAAACTGTGATATGTTAGGTATCTGTTTACCCACTTGGTAACCGCGCTATAGCCGAATGAATACAGCGCGGTTACCTAGTTCTGGGAGGGCATCATATAACGTCCTCCCAGAAAGCACCCTCCAGCATGCCTCCAGCGATCTCCGTGATCACTGTGTCCTATGGACACAGCTGATCACGTGATGAGGTAAAAGGCGAATCACAGTGTCCTTTTACCCCATGATCAGCTGTGTCCAATGACATGTGAGGAAAGTACTGCCGATAACCAGCAGCTAGCACAGAGCAGATCTGCACTGATCATCAGGACACTGATGATCAGTGCCCTGCAGTGCCGCTCATCAGTGCCACCCATCAGTGCCTAGCAGTGACTCCCACCAGTGCCCAGTGCCCAGCAGTGCCTCCTACCAGTGCCACTCATCAGTGCCCATTCGTGCCACCCATCAGTGCCCCCCACCAATGCCACCCATCAGTGCTGCCCAGCAGTTGCACCCATCAGTGCCCAGTAGTGCTGCCAGTCAGTGCCATCAGTCAGTGCTGCCAGTCAGGGCTGTCAGTCAGTACCACCTGTCAGTGTCACCCATCAGTGCCACCTATCAGTGACCATAATTGCTGCATATCAGTGCAGCATCATCAGTGCCTTCTCATCAATGCCCACCAGTGCCACCTCATCAGTGCCATCTCATCAGTGCCCATCAATGCTGCTCATCAGTGCTGCCTATCAGTGCAGCCTCATCAACGCACATCAGTGAAGGAGAAAAATTACCTATTTGCAAAATTTTATAATAGAAACAAAGAAAAACATTTTTATTTCAAATTTTTTGCTCTTTTTTTGCTTATAGTGCAAAAAATAAAAAAAACAGTGGCAACTAAATACCACCAAAAGAAATCTCTATGTGTGTGAAAAAAGTGATAAAAATTTCATATGGGTACAATGTTGTATGATCACGCAATTGTCATTCAAAGTGCAACAGTGCTGAAAGCTGCAAATTGACCTGGGCACGAAGTGGGTATAAGTGCCTAGTAGGCAAGTGGTTACATCATCTCTTATAATTTAGCAAAAATTGGATATTACTGTATATTGTGTTTTTGTTCATTACAATTCATTGATTCCTTGGCGCCGATGGTATGCAAATATATGGCCTCTAGGACAACTGGGTCTTGACTCTGAGAGGCCGCATAAATGCCCACCCAATGTAAGCAAACATGCCGAGAGCGTGCGCCCTGTGTGCTACCGACACATTTATTGGCACCTCACAGAAAGGTCCTGATCAATACTTACGATCGAGAACTTTCCGATGATGTGACTGCTGTGACAGTCAAATACGGTGGTCACATGACCCTAAACCCCACCCCACCTCCCGGCATCACAAACCGCCTAAAGGACTGGGAGGCGCTGGCGCAAAGGGGTTAAAGTGTATTTTTTAAAAATTGAAATCCACTGCGCAAATACCGTGTAAGATGAAAAAAAAATTCCAACACCCACCATTTTATTCTCTAGGGTCTCTGCTTAAAAAAAAAAAAATATATATATATATATATAATATTTGGGGGTTCTAAGTGATTTTCTATGAAAACAAAGCTTATGCTTACATGCTGGAGAGCAGCGTTAGTATAGGCTTGAGGCTGAAGTGGTTAAACACCACACTAGAGTCATGAACATTTCATTTTAAAAGAACACATTTTTTTCAAACTAACTATGTAATGTAATCATTAATTAAATGTTTACATTGTCTGGACAATTACCAGAACTGTATTTTGTTATGGTAATGTACAGGTATTATATTTTAAATTAAGTAAATATTTTATAAAGAAAAGGTCATTTCTTTTTATTACTTAGTTTTAACTTTAAAAAGTTATAACTTTTATTATTACTTTTCATATAAATTAAATTTATAAATTAGTGGAACTGGTCATTACATTGGAGAATATCTCACCAGTAGCATCTACAATAGAGACATAGTAAGCCAGCTTGTGATTTAGATTGGCAGCAACCAACAAAGAATTATTTTAGATTGTAAGCTCTAATGAGCAGAGCCCTCTGATCCCTCCTGTATTAATATGCATTGTAATTGTACTGTCTGCCTTTATATTGTAAAGTTCTGCGTAAACTTTTGGTGTTATATAAAACCTGTATAATAATAATAACAATATTTTTTTTTTATAAAAATAAATCAAATAAATGAAAAAAAAATCATCTTTACTTAGGATTGACCTTCAAAGAATATGTTGCCCGAACATTTCATATTCCTGATATGTGTCTGCTGTACTATATGAAAAAGTATCCTGTTCTTTTTGTATTGCTTCCTTTGTGTGAATTTCATGGTGTTCCTATCAGTTCTTCTGCTTTCCTATTAAAAACTGACCTCACTAGACATAAGAGCACAGCATGATCAGTTTTCTGTCTGTGCTGGGAACTCAACCTGCTCTCCTCCAATGATCAGACTTGTGCTGACAGCTTCCCCCCCCCCCCATTCCCTTACACACACACACACACCCCCATTCATTGGGAAGATAAGTGTCATGCTGTTTCTCCCCCTAGTTCTCTGAGCTCCTTCTGCAACTGAGAGTATGTGATCACTTATAAAAAAGGAAAAAAAGAGGTGTTTATATATTTTTTTTATATGTATACACATATATTTTGCCTTACATTTCTATTT
This sequence comes from Staurois parvus, assembly GCF_062004578.1. Taxonomy (NCBI): domain Eukaryota; kingdom Metazoa; phylum Chordata; class Amphibia; order Anura; family Ranidae; genus Staurois; species Staurois parvus. The sequence goes on from NW_028317815.1 coordinate 12,644,541, forward strand.
TAAACTGAATGGCTTGTTTTACAAGGTGAGGGTTTACATATACTTTAAATAAGGTTATAAAATTACTCATTCTTGAAGGTTTAGCTGATTCTATATAGAGGTTAAACTGGCAATGACCTGCATCAATAACTTTCCAATATTTTTATTTTGATAGAGGAAAGCAATCACATGAAATTAGCCATTACAGACGTGGTGATAAAGGAACACTTTGACTGCCACCTGATATACCCCATTCAGTGCAAAGCAAGTGAATGTTACATAAGTGAAAGAAATTCCAAAGGTTTCATTTATAATTTAAGATGCTCTAAGTGTTTCAGATGAAGCTAAAAACACATTTCATTATTATTGATGATTATGAGTCGCGCTGGCATAAAACATGAAGTCACATTCCCATCTCTATTATTTATGATACAGTATGTATGCATGAGCAAAACGCACTTCCCTGATTGCATATTTATGAAACTGAATGTCAGATGAAAGAGAAATGTAAACACCTAGCTATGCCTTGTTCTGTGTACAGTGCATTAATGAAACTGTTTTATTTTGTTAATTATGATGCTAATGTAAAGTACACTTTGTCCTCAAACAGACAGTTGACTGAACAGGGTAATCTTGGAATGAATAGCAAAACAAATACAATACGCCTTTTCAAGTCTCGTAGATCGAAATATTTCACTAGAAGTACATAATTTGCTGCCAATCATTAGATTCATTAGAGGTTTTAAACTGTAATGTCAAGCAAAAAGTAAAAAAAAAAGAAATGAGTGAGTTACTAACGCTATCAAGTTTACACTCTAACTACTCTGAAGTTAGAAACTAGTTTGAATAAATTACCTTAATCTGAATACTCTGTATTCAGATAACTGTAGCCAAAATCTAAAGAGTATTTCTCAAGGTCAGTAGGAGGGCAGTATGAATGTTCCTTTCTCTTTGCGTCTTGCATCACCATATTCAAACTTCCTTTGAATCTGATCTTTGTTGTTGACACACTTCTTACATTGAGTTTTATAAATGTGACAAGGAACCTGCAGTTGGCTTTTAGCATAAAAAGCATGTAGCACCCTCCTAGTTAGCTAGGGGAAGCTAGAATCTAATTGTTAGAAAGGAGGGCTGAGTAGCAGCCTGGGTGTAATTGTCAGGAGGTCAAATTTGGGTCAGGAGCTAAGAGGCTCTGCAGACCAGCCCTCTAGAGATTCCCCCTGCTCTAGGTCTTTGGAGAAATGCCTAGAAACTGTGGGTGGATCTGAGGGGGGGCTGGCCTGAATTCTTCAAGGATCCTGGCCAATCCCCAACAGGAGGCTTGGAAAGGGGCTGGGAAAACCTTTAAGAGTCTCCGAGACTGCTCAACTGCAAGAGAGTTCGGGTGGAAGACAGTGAGGAAGATGTGAGGCTGAAAGCAGGAGCCTGGGAGGGAACCCAGATAGAGAGAGGCTCACCTATAGGCAGCAGAGCTGGAAGGGAAGAAAGCTCAGAGCTTCACTGGCCCCCAGAGCGAGGACCGCCTGTACAGTGGGGATCAAATGTTTGGGCACCCCAGCTAAATATTTGTATTAATGTGCATAAAGAAGCCAAGGAAAGATGGAAAAATCTCCAAAAGGCATCAAATTACAGATTAGACATTCTTATAATATGTCAACAAAAGTTAGATTTTATTTCCATCATTTACACTTTCAAGATAACAGAAAACAAAAAAATGGCGTCTGCAAAAGTTTGGGCACCCTGCAGAGTTAATATCTTGTACTGCCCCCTTTGGCAAGTATCACAGCTTGTAAACGCTTTTTGTAGCCAGCCAAGAGTCTTTCAATTGTTGTTTGAGGTATCTTTGCCCATTCTTCCTTACAAAAGTCTTCCAGTTCTTTGAGATTTCTGGGCTGTCTGCACGCACTGCTCTTTTAAGGTCTATCCATAGATTTTCAATTATCTTGAGGTCAGGAGATTGTGAAGGCCATGGCATAACCTTCAGTTTACGCCTCTTGATGTAATCCCCCGTGGATTTCAAGGTGTGTTTAGGATCATTATCCATTTGTAGAAGCCATCCTCTCTTTAACTTCAGCTTTTTCACAGATGGCATCAAGTTACCATCCAAAATTTGCTGAAATTTTATTGAATCCATTTTTCCTTCTACTCGTGAGATGTTCCCTGTGCCACTGGCTGCAACACAACCCCAAAGCATGATTGATCCAACCCCATGCTTAACAGTTGGACAGAGGTTCTTTTCATTAAATTCTGTGCCCCTTCTCCAAACGTACCTTTGCTCATTCCGGCCAAAAAGTTCAATTTTAACCTCATCGGTCCACAGAACTTGTTTCCAAAATGCATCAGGCTTGTCTATATGTTCATTTGCAAAGTTCAAACGATGATTTTTGTGGTGAGGACGTAGAAGAGGTTTTCTTCTGATGACTCTTCCATGAAGACCATATTTGTACAAGTATCTCTTTATAGTGGAATAGTGTACCACAACTGCAGTGTCTGCCAGATCTTTCTGGAGGGATCGTGCAGTCAAACGTGGGTTTTGAATTGTTTTTCTCACAATCCTGCGAGCTGTTCTGTCGGATATTTTTCTTGGTCTTCCAGATCTTGCTTTAACTTCCACTGTTCCTGATGACTGCCATTTCTTAATTACATTCCGAACAGATGATATTGACATCTGAAAACGCTTTGCTATCTTCTTATAGCCTTCTCCAGCTTTGTGAGCGTCAACTATTTTCAGTTTCAGTTTTCTAGACAACTGCTTAGAAGAACCCATGGTGCTGATTGTTGGGGCAAGGTCAGATGAGTCTGGGCATTTAAAACCTTTGAGACTGACATCACCTGGTCTTCCCAGACGATGATTGAGAACAATCCATGAAACTGGCAGGTCTCAGCTTGCAAAGGGGGCAGTGCATGCTATAAATTCTGCAGGGTGCCCAAACTTTTGCAGACGCCATTTTTTTGTTTTCTGTTATTTTGAAAGTGTAAATGATGGAAATAAAATCTAACTTTTGTTGACATATTATAAGAATGTCTAATCTGTAATTTGATGCCTTTTGGAGATTTTTCCATCTTTCCTTGGCTTCTTTATGCACATTTAATACAAATTTTTAGCTGGGGTGCCCAAACTTTCGATCCCCACTGTATATCAGGGAAGGAGCGGCCCAGCTAAAAGGCATGGTAGCAGCCACAAACCCATAGCAGTACAGGAGAGGATTTGAGTGAATACCCCTGCAGCCCTTGGGCGGATAGGGGAAGGAGCACTCTGGTGAGAAACCAGGTTCGCTACCTATCTGGGACTGTCCACTTTTAAAGTAACAGACACCAGATGCCCTGTTCAGGGATACCTCCAGATTGCTGGGTAAAGAAGAAGAGTTCATCTAGGGTCTGGGATGGTACATTAAGAAGACACTGGCTAGCTCTCCAAGATTGTGTTGCAGTGAAGGCTTGTAAATAGTTCCAGGAAGTTGTCATCAGTTCCCTTGGGCATCCTGTACACCCCTAACCCTGTCCCAGTTCAAATGCCCTAAATAAAAATAATGATATCAAAGCTCCAGGACTGATTTCTTGCTTTGGATGCAAGCCTGAAAGAAGATGCGTGCTGCCTGGCTGTGCAGGGCTTTAGGGGGACCCAAATCTTCAGCAACTCCTAAGGGGGTAGTGCTAAACGCAGGCATGCTGTTGGATGACTTTTAGGGATGAGCAAAATTTCGAGTTTTTGCTTCACTAAAATGCCAGAAACAATTGGGAAACATAGAAAAGGTTAGCTTAAGTGAGTTTTGGAGGTTTTCAAAGTGACACTAAACTGGTTAAAAAAATGATATTTAAGTATGTATTCCTAATTCAAAGTAGTACTGTCTATTGCTCTCAGCCTCCTCCAAATCTGCTGTGATCTGATTTCCTGTTAGAGAGTGGTTATGTTTATTCTCCATTGTCCCACTGTATGTAGGAATGAAAACACCTTCTCTTGCTTGCTCCTGAGATGGACTAGGTGCTATGGACTATAGGATTTGTAATGTAAATAGAGCAGTGCACATGACCAAAACTAACCTGCACTACTCATCCAAATAAAAAGAAGTTAGGAGGAAAAGGAATGTTTGGGGGCTCACTGAGGGCATTACAAGGAGGCAGAGTAAAAATATGATACCATGATAACATGAAACATAGATTACATGGCCATTAGGTAATGGAAGTGTATGGGTTATGTCAGGGACCCCAGATCTTTCCGCGATCGCGCATGTGCGGTGTGGTGGGCCGCGTTAGCATGCAAGCTTTAGGACCTGGGCACCCGCGACAGCAGCGGTTGTCACGCATGCGCACTCGCGATCGTGGACACGCGCCTGGCACCAATGAGGGCGCAGGGCGCTCTATTTAAATGTCAGGGCAGGGCTGTGGAACGGACAGGTAGGCCTAGTGGCAGGGTAACGCACTGGCTGACAACAACCACCACCAACAGACCGAAGTCCCTCAGGGCGCGGAGTCTAAGTCCCAGGCTGCCCTTCACCAGGGCCCCTGATGGTGGGGATGGACTTGACGCAGCCAGGAATCAGGTCGCGGCCCCCGAGACACCCCGGCTGCGGTAATGGCCGCCGCCAATGGCGTGTAGCTGGTGAGAATGACAATAGCGTAGTCAGGCAAGCCGGGTCGACAACAACGGGACAAAACAGTACAGAACAGTAGACAGAGAATCACAGGTCACGGGCCGGGTTCAGCAACGGAAGGTCAGATCGAAGGAAAACACAGAGAATGGTCTTAGTCACAAGTCGAGTCAGAATACCAGAAGAGTCACGAGCGTATACACAGAGCTGTAGCAAGACCAAGACACAAGACACAAGTGCAAAGAGCATGTGCGGATCACAGGTTTATATCTACTCAGCCACACCCCTCTGGGGGATGGACCTCAGAGACCTGAAGGCATAAAAACTTCCCACCATGCTCAGCCGAAATCCGAGATGGATGCCAGCACATGGAGTAACATAACCTCTGGGAAAAGGTAGGACCTTGACAGTACCTCCTCCTCAAGGGCCCCTCCCCCTCCACGGCTCAACAAAAGGTTTCTGAGGAAAGCGGGTATGAAAAGCGCGGAGGAGGGCAGGAGCATGGACATCCGCGGAAGGAACCCAGGAACGCTCCTCGGGACCATAACCACGCCAATGAACCAGGAACTGTAAACGACCGCGCACCAATCGAGAGTCCATGATCCGGCTCACCTCATACTCCTCATGACCGTCAACCCGAATGGGACGGGGCCGAGGCAGAGAGGTAGTGAAGCGATTGCAGATCAGAGGTTTCAACAGTGATACATGAAAGATATTGGAGATCCGCATCCCAGGTGGAAGGGCAAGGGCATAAGCCACCGGATTCACCTTGCGGAGAATGCGAAAAGAACCGACAAAACGGGGAGCTAGTTTGGGTGTGGGCACCCGAAGATTGAGGTTACGAGTAGACAACCACACCTGATCGCCGACCTGGTATGAAGGAGCGGGCAACCATCTGCGATCAGCCTGGAACTTCTGACGCTGAGCCGAGTCCCTCAAAGCCCTCTGGATCTGCCCCCATGAAGAATGCAGGGCAGCAAGATGGTTCTCCACAGCCGGAATGTCCTGTGGTGAGAACCTCTCAGGTAATATTGCGGGTTGGTACCCATAGTTGGCCATGAAGGGAGACTTCCCGGAGGAGGAGTTGACCGCTGAGTTCCTGGCAAACTCTGCCCAAGGCAGGAGATCGGCCCAATCGTCCTGATGGTCCGAGATATAACACCGAAGGAATTGTTCTAAGGCCTGATCGGAACGCTCTGCAGCCCCATTGGACTGCGGGTGGTAGGCTGAAGAAAAGGAGAGACTAATACCCAACTGGGAGCAGAAGGCGCGCCAGAATCTGGACATGAACTGACTCCCGCGGTCCGAGACAATCACCTTGGGCAACCGATGCAGGCGAAAAATCTCCCTGGAAAAGACCGTGGCCAGTTCTTGCGCTGTTGGTAATTTCCTGAGTGGAATACAATGGCACATTTTGGAAAAACGATCGACGACCATGAGAATGACCGTATGACCCCGAGACACAGGGAGGTCTACAATAACGTCCATGCCCAGGTGTGACCAAGACGTTCCTCATTGGGAATGGGTTGCAGAAGACCCATTGGAAGATGCCGTGGAGATTTATTCTGGGCACAGATCGAACATGCCGCTACATAAGAGGCGATGTCGGCACGGAGAGTTGGCCACCAGAACAACCAAGAGACGACCCAAGACAACTGGTTCCTCCCCGGATGCCCAGCAGTTTTGGAGTTATGGTAAGTACGCAGCAGACGGGTGCGCAACCCCTCGGGTACAAAACATCTACCCTCCGGTCTCTCGGGAGGAGCATCAGTTTGAGCCACCAAAATCTGCTCCCCAAGGGGAGAAGTCAGACTGGTGCGAATGGCAGCCAGGATCTGATCCGGAGGTATGACCGAGGTTGGCTCAGAGTCCTCCCTGGACAACTCAGAGTATTGCCGCGATAATGCATCAGCCCTGACATTCTTGGAACCAGGCAAATAGGAGACCACATAGTTGAACCGCGACAAGAACAAGGCCCATCTGGCCTGACGGGGTGTCAATCTTTTGGCCTCCGAAAGATAAGTCAGGTTCTTATGATCGGTAAGAATGAGGACCGGAACCGCGGAGCCCTCGAGCAGGTGCCTCCATTCCTTGAGAGCCAGAATGATTGCCAACAACTCCCTATCTCCAATCTGGTAGTTGCACTCTGCAGAGGAAAGCTTCCTGGAGTAGAACCCACAGGGAAGTAGGGGTCCATCGGGTGACTGACGTTGAGACAGGAGAGCGCCTACTCCCGTCTCGGATGCATCGACCTCAAGGACGAAGGGCAATCCAGGATTGGGATGAGACAGTATCGGAGCCGAAGCGAAGGTGGATTTCAGAGCCTCGAAAGCTACGATCGCCTCGGATGACCACTCGTGAGGATTACTGCACTTCTTGGTTAGGTCTGAGAGAGGCTTTGCCAGCGTGGAGAAATTCCTGATGAACTTCCGATAGTAGTTGGCAAAACCCAAAAAGCGCTGAATGGGCCAAAGACCATTGGGACGAGGCCACTGCAGAACCGCCAAAACCTTCTGAGGGTCCATGGAGAATCCCTCCACAGAAATGATGTAGCCTAAAAAGGCAACTTGGGATAGATGGAATTCACACTTCTCAAGTTTACAAAAAAGTTTGTTCTCACATAATCGTTGCAGCACCTGCTTGACATCCTGGATATGGAACTCCATGGAGGCAGAGTAAACCAGGATGTCATCCAAGTAAACTACCACACACTGCTGCAACAAGTCACGAAGGACATCATTTATGAATTCCTGAAAAACTGCGGGCGCGTTACACAACCCGAATGGCATCACCAGGTATTCGTAGTGGCCGGTTCTGGTGTTAAACGCGGTCTTCCACTCATCCCCCTGTTTGATCCGTACGAGGTTGTACGCCGCCCTAAGGTCAAGTTTTGTAAAGACTGTTGCCTCCTTAAGGCGGTCGAACAACTCAGTAATCAAGGGAATCGGGTATGCATTCTTAGTGGTGATTCGATTGAGACCCCTATTGTGAGGGACCGCCGAGCGGCACCACTAGCACTCCACCGGTCAGGCGTGCCCAGAGCGCGGAATCTAAGCCCCAGGGTACTTGTTCACCAGGGCCCCTGATGGTGGGGATGGACTTGTAGTACCCTGAGACCAGGTCGCCTCTACTGAGCACACCTGTCAGTGGTAGGGGTGTCCGCCAGGGGTTCCAACCAGGGAGAGCCAAATGTGAGGAGGTCGGGTGACCCTGATGGGATGGATGGATGGATGGCTGAGCAAGTGCGTAGTCAGACAGGCCGAGTCGGTAATGTAGAGGACGGTAAGGTACAAGGGAGCAGGCAGAGAATCGTCGGGTCACACGCCAGGTCAGCAACAGGAGGTCAGATCTACAGAGGGGCATCCAGGGAGAGAGGTCAGGCAAGCAAGGGTCTGGGCAGGAGAAATCAGCAAGGTCAAGAGCAATCCGGGTCAATAACTTACAGGATACAGGTTCACAGGATCAGGAATGCAGGTAAGACCAGAAGGCAACGAAATGACAGCTCAGGGACCTTTAAATATCCCGCCCTGCGCTGCCATTGGTGCCCAGCGGGCGGCCGCGGCTTCTACTGCGCATGCGCGAACTCGAACGCCGCGGCCGGCCCGGACCTAGTGCCCGTGTACTGGGAGGAGCAGTGCGCCTGCGCCGGGACCATCGAGGGACGGATCGCGGGGATCCCTGACATTGCCCCCCCCCTACGGGCAACCTCCGGATGCCCACCCGATCTCTCCACCACGGGTGATCACAAAGAAACCTCCGGACAAGCCTAGGTGCATGGACATTATGGGCTGGTTCCCACGAATTGTCCTCAGGGCCGTAGCCCTTCCACTTGATGAGAAATTGGGTCTGGCCCCCCCTTCGACGGCACTTCAAGATTGCCTCCACCTCGAATTCCTCTTCCTCTTCAACCGTTACGGCCTCCGGGGGCCTGGATTCCCGTTCCGGGAAGGCATCAGGGACTACCGGTTTCAACAGGGACACGTGGAAGACAGGGTGGATCTTGAGTGTGTCAGGGAGAACAAGTTCATAGTGTTGTGGGCTTTTGAATCATGTCTCAAGAATATGACTTTTATCAAGACATAATATTATATGGCAAACAGCTCAGCAATAGCCGGATGCTAAGAGTTAATTTTGTCTTGGTTGAACCATCTAGCTAGAGAAATGTAATGGGTAAAGGGATTGTTTTTCTTTCCTCCTAGAGACAATACTATTTTAAAGTTCTCAGGTGATCAAACACCATTATTCAGACTTCAATAAGCAGGTAAACATATACAAGGTCTGGACATGACAATAGAGGAACCAAACTGATTGTCTGAGAGCTTAACCAAAACCTGTAGAGTGTGATGAACCAACAAACCTCTGAAACTATTACTATCTACTATTGTTCACCAAGGGTGAAAGCATTAACAATTGTTTACCATGAGTCAAATACAAGGGCTAGGCAAACAGAGATTTTTTTCCCTACACAGAGGGAATGTTGATGCTGAAACCAAGGGGTGAAATTCAGGACATTTAAGTTTAAAAGTTCACTGTATATCATTACAAAAATGTACTACAAAAACAGATTATAAATAAGATGTCATAGACTTTAAACACCACTAAATACTCAGCAATGGGAACTATATATCACTAACTTGAGTATTGAGATGATGGGAAGTAAGATGTATTATAAACTAGCATTAGTTACATGTCTTATCAGGAAACAAACAGGATGATACTTCAAGGAGGAATAACCGAATATACACCTATATTCCATGGTCCCTATTTAGAATATCATAGGTATGATCACTGCTATATCTGGAAAGTGCTGTATATTTTATTCCTGAAATTACCTGAAGATTCCACCCAAGATATGAGTCATATCAAATACTCACATTGTTCTGTGATACATGACCGCCACCTGGCGGGCAGGTGAGAAATAGCTTATGTACACACATTTCTCAACTAGCCAATCAGGAAGCCTGGTGGGAAGGTATCTTAGAACAATGGACTAGTGGATATAAAAAGCCCATGTGCTGTAACATAAAAAAAAAAAACCTCATGAAAAAGAAGAACCCTCATAAGACCTCATGGAAAGACCTGACATCTGAAGAAGATCTCTGCTGAAATAACTACTCTTCCATCTTTTCAAACTTCCTAAAACTTTAAACCTCTAAACTTATAACTTCCTACATTCTCCCCTATTGAATCTATCACTTGCCTATATATCAGTCTAAAGGCGTTCCACTGCCAGCTAAATCCACGGGAGAGTTGCCTAGTCTGACGTCCGGGTGTGGTGAGATGTTTATTTGATTTTGTATTAATTATTTCCTCTGTTGTGTAGAATCATAAAATTACCTTAGTGTATTACAACAATATTGGATAGTTAGATATATGTAGTCAGATACTGTGTTACTGTTAAAAAAAAAAAATTGTTGATTGCCATATTAAAAATTTTTCCATATTTCATAATTTATTGAATATTAATAACCAGAGTATCACATATCAAGGGCTTACTTCTTGCAAGCCTATGGCCACGGCGTGTAAGAATATAACCCTTGAGATATTCGAAATTATTAATTATTAATAAATTTAATAATTATCATATCATTTAAAGTTTGTGATTGATGAAATTAGTTAGAGACCTTATTATTGTGTCTTACATTGGTAGGATATATTTTTGATTGTGTGTACCAATATTCATTTATCACCAGTCTTCTGTGTTTTGTGTTAATATATATATAATTTTTGTACATAAATAAATTTTTATATTTATCTATTATAAGGCAAATTTTGTGTGTATGGTACGAAATCATATTGGCTAAAAGAATTCAAGGTATAATAATAAGTGGTGATCGAATTATCAAGGTGTCCAAATTATTGGTTTACTAAATATTTGCCGTATTTTAACGGCTGGAGGCACTGTAATATTTCATCTAAGGGAAAGGGACACGCCCTTTATAAATAATATATCCTTACATAAACCACCACAACATAAATTTGGAGGCGCTGCTGAGATCCATAGAAATCGTACCATAACACAAAACGCACTGGTGATTGTATATTTGTACACGTTATCAAACATATATTTTGTATCAAAATGGCATCCAGTAATCACGGATCCACCTCTTCCAAGCATAACGAGGAAAATATGGCGGCCCAAGGTATTGAGGAAGAAACTCTGAAGCCAGCCCGGAAAGCTGCCGGTGCTTGGCAGAATTATGTTGAATGTGGAGTAATAGATTATCTCCGCAAGAGATTAGGTCTGGGGGATAGCCATAATGAGTTTGTGGATGAAGAAAAAAAACAGGCTATGAGCACCTTTGAGGACCTGTTTAACCAAAAGGGCCAGGTTGTTGGGTTTTTAATGGCATTTGCTGGAGCAGAAAGTGATAGAGGCCGTGACAGACTTCTCCTAGAAGCTTGGCCCATGTTATGGTTCATGACCGCTGGAGCTGCCCAGCGGACCATGACTCTAAGGGAAGAGTTGTCAGAGGCCCGCCTCTTGTTAGAAAGCAAAAATCAGGACATTGAGTCTTTGAAAGGGAAGCTTGGTCATGCCGGTATTCGTTTAGACGAATCCGAGAAACATTATGATAGATTGGTCGGAGACTTTCGAAGTGCTCAGGACCTGTATGAAAGAAACTTTCAGGAATTAAAACAACTTCAAAAGAAGTATCAGGACTTGAAAGATGAAGTGGAGTACTTCAGATCAGAGAGGTTATCTCCTGTCAAAATTAAAGTTCACCCAGGGGATAAGCATGACCAGTCAGAACTTACCTTGATAAAATCTGAGCAGAAAACTCTGGAGGAGCAGATTATAAGGTTGACGGCCCAAATAAATTCTGGGGTCCAAAGACGGACCAACCCAGTCAAGCCAGAGGCTGATGAGCGGAGATACCCGCATCACAGCGAAGTATCTGATAGTGAGTCAGGGTCAGAATATAGGTCACCTCCTAAGCTTTCAAGATACACTCCAGAGCGCTCTGAAGAAAGATATGAGGTTTCATATAGGCAGGAAGGGAAATCCCAGGGGTCATTCAGGAGATATGACACCCCAAAGGTCATTAAGTTCCTAAAGGACACTGTTCCTATGTTTTCTAAGAAAGGGTCCCTTGAAATCACCGAACACATGAAAACATATGAACAGACGTTAGAGATTCTGGGCATTAGAGATGACCACACCAAAATAGAATTGCTGCCATGGGTGTTTGAGGAGAAATACCGGCAATTCTTTGAGACCTTGAGGGCCTATTCCAATCAGTCCTGGAGAGAGGTTAAACATAAGTGCCACATGGAATTTGGGCCTTATAAAACTGTAACCTCTGCCAAGGCTGCGGCCTACAATTTAAAGTGTGGTCCTCACCAAAGCCCTGCAGAATTTCTGGCTGTCCTCAGAAATGCCTATTTCCTGGCTGAAAAGGATCCCAATCCTAACCAGCCAGAATTCAAGACACTATTCTATGAAGCATTACCTGCTTACATAAAATTGGGACTTGCAAAGGATTACAGAAAGGGATGCTCTCTTGATTGGTTGGTGAGAGAGAGTGACTATTTATTCTCGATCCAACAGTCCAGTGAGGGCGGGATAAAAAGAGAACCTAAAAATAGCCCCAAGATAGTAGCAGCCACTACCGTTTCCCCTCCAAATCCAAATGTGCAGGCAGAGAAGAAATCATATGCGGAAGTAGTCCGTGGGGGTAAAACCAATGGTTCCCCTAGATTTGTACCTCAAGCCCAGCAAGTGAAGGAGGTCCATAACTTTGCACCCCAAAACCAGTGGGTGAGAAAGGATAGACAAAAGCCAGGGAACTACGGTAGTGGAAGTGAGAAGAATAAAAAGTATGGTAAGGGTCAGTATAGTGATGAGAATCAAAGGAGGCAATGGTATCCTCAGAGGTTCTATTATCCTCGCCAAAACCAACATGGGAATTTTTATGGGAACCCCAATTTCAACAGGCCCCATAATTACAATAAGAATCCCAATTTTAATAAAAACTCCGATTTCCAAAGATTTCCTCCACGCCAAGAACACCCTCAGGCTCAAAGGGGGGATACAGTACCCCAGGCTCCCTTTAATAACAGGGAGACCCCAAAACCTCAGAGAGAACAATGGCGTCGGGACCAGAGCAGTAGTTCTGACTCTGAGTCTCATTACCAGTCTCGTCCAAAATACAAGCGCAAGTATAAGAAGAGGGAGAATCAACAGAATGACTCCTCTGAGCGTATTGGACAAATAGAGGCACAGGTCAGCAAAATGGCTGAACAAATGGACAGGCTTGTCACTCAATTTCCATCCAATCCTTTTTTAGGAGCAGCTCCTGTGACCAACCAAGGGTCACAGAATTAACAGGCAACCAAGCCTTAAACCAACAGGGGAGGACACTGAGTCAAATGACAGGAGATGTGTGCCCCGTCCCTGACACGCCTACTAATGGAGAAGCTAGTTCTCAGGCAAAGGGGGACCAGTTGTTGGTTATTAATGATTCTCCTGTTTTTCAGTGTCCATCTATTGCCCCTAATATAGTCGCAGCATCGGAAGTCATCAGGATTGACAAGCCAGACGGAGCACCAACTTCTAGTTGTGCTTCTGTCTTGAGACAGTCCAAGAATCCCACCAGGGAGGATAAGGGTAATGTGTCCACCACATGCGGTGAGATAAGAGCCAGTCATCGGTTATTGAAGGGCCCACAGATCTTCAACCACACTAATTTCATGTGTGAGCTGACTGAATCTGATGGGAGATATTATGCCACGGTGCAGGTGCAGGATGCCAGTGATCTTTCGATTGTCGGCTTAATAGACACTGGATCCCAAGCAACCATCATGTCACAGGAACATTTTGACAAAGTGGCGAATGTCATGCCCACCAAGCCGAGACTTAAAAGTTTTGACAGCTCATTGATTGGTGTAGGTGGAGACCCGTTACAAGTCATGGGTACCGCCTGGCTTAAACTGAAACTGGGTAATAAGGAACTGAGACACCCCATCATCATTGCTAGCATATCCCAGCACCACATGATAATTGGGATGGACTTCCTAAAAAGGCTGAACACCATAGTTGATTGTGTGAACCAAGTCCTGTGGTCACAGGTAAATACCCCAATTAAATATGGGAAACTTAAAACTCCCCATTCCCGACAACACTGCCACCTGGTGGAAGAAAGGCCTGGATCATTAGAAATCCATTTCAGGAACAGCCAACTTCCTGATGTAACGGTTATCAAACCTGATGACTGTAACCCTATCAGAAGAGATGAGGAACACATTTTTAGAATTCCCCAAGATAAAATAAAAGATATTTCCCTCCAAGATGACATCCTTACGATATCTTTTCATCAGGAGGATAAACCAAGAAAAGGGGGAGATCACACCCAATTCTTGACAGGTATTGAAAGGGTTAACAGCGACTTGTTTATCCCCATCCGGATAAATGGTCTTAATAGGTCAAAATATGCCAAACTAGATTTGAGACAGGAACACAGCTTTGTAAGCCATGGGTTGATAAAACACCTGACCGAAATGGAAATGATCCGTTTCTCCACACCTCAGCGTCATTGGATTTCAGACTCCCTTGATGACTCTGATGATCACAATTCAATGGCTAGGTGTCTCTTAAACGTCACTGTAGGAAACAAAACAGCCGCCCATGTGTTCCTAGTCTTGGATAATTCCCAAACTAAAATTTATTTTGGCAACGATGTATTACATCGCTTTGCAATGCAAGTCGACCTAATTAATGACTGTTTATGGAGTCGACTAAAGGGGGACCCCGAAAAATACCAAAATCTGGACTTAGCTTTAAAATCCCAGCAACAGATGCCTTATGCTGTTGAAGTCCAGGTAGCCCAAAAGATTACAATTCCTAAGGGCATAAATAATTTCATACTCCCCATCCAAGTTAAAAAGGGACATAGACTGAAGGGGTCAGATGCATTAGTATGCCTCTCCCATAAAATGCAGGGGGAGGGACTGAACATTACACACACGCCCCTAGTCAACACACATCAATCCCCGATGTACATTTACGTACATAATCTGTCCAATCAGGACATCGTCTTACCCAAAGAGACCCTTATTGGTCTAGCGGTAGAGACTGAATATTACACCTTTGGGGTCACTAACCAGGTGATTGGACTCATCCCCGATGAATATTTGTCGGAGGAACAATTAATTGAACAAACATTCCATTCATTACCAGAGGGTATTTTCACCATAGAGTCCATTTATCCATTCGATTCTAAAGATGGCACCTGTCGAATCGAAGAGACATCAATTGTCTTTGATCACCCAATCAAAGAACAAGAGTACCCCAAAGAACCTGGATGGCAGGAGAACACACACACACATCACATACCCAATGACCTCACCACAAAACTTGAAGAGGCATATGAGATAGGTCAGCCGGAAAGCTTTCCTGGATTCAAGGAGTTAGTGGAAGAGATGGTGGCCCTCGCCGACGCGTGTGCCAGTGATCTCGACCGACAATTGCTCCGAGAGCTTCTCATTGAATTCCAAGAGATCTTTGCCAAGGATTCTTACGATTGTGGGACTACTGACCTACACATCGCTAGGATCCAAACAGATCCAGATGCCCCACCAGTATTCGTAAGACAGTATAGGTTACCATTAGCTTCCTATGAATCTCTAGCTGAGATTATCAGGAAGTTACATGAAAGGGGTATAATTAGGCCCATCCACAGCTCCTACAACCACCCGATCCTGGGTATTTTAAAACCCAATGGACAATGGCGTTTATGCGCTGATCTCCGTCAGCTGAACAAACGTGTGTACATGTCAGGATGGCCGGTCCCATACATAGACCAGTGTCTCGCCCAGCTCCAAGGATCCCAGGTTTTCACAGCTTTGGATTGTGCACAGGGGTATTGGACCATAAAGGTGAGCGAGGAAGACCAATACAAACTGGCCTTCAGTTTTGGGAATCGACAATATTGTTGGGTGAGAATGCCTTTCGGATTCATAAATTCCGGACATGAATTTGCTGTGTTCATGCACAAGGCCATGCCAGACGCCTTCGAAAGGGGGACGTTGGCATATGTGGACGATATCCTGATCAAAAGTACTGATATGGCCAAACACATTACAGAACTTCGGCATGTCCTGGGCCAATTAAAAGCAGCAGGAGTAAAACTGTCCTTACAAAAAGCCCAGTGGTGTCGCACGAAGGTAAACTTCCTAGGCCATGAAGTTACTGCTGAAGGTTTGAACCCACAAAAGAAGAAAGTTGAGGCGGTTCTGAACTGTAAAGTCCCTACTAACCTTAAAGAATTGAGATCATTCCTAGGTATGGTAAACTACTCGCGTAAGTTTATTGACAATTACGCCGAGATAAGCAAGCCACTGCTTCACCTACTGAAGAAGGATGTCGAATGGTCGTGGGGTAAGAAACAGGAGGACGCCATGAAGGAATTAAAGGAACGTCTCACACAAGCGCCGTGTCTCGGATATCCCGAAGGGGGTAAAAATTTCTATCTAGAGACAGGGTTTACGCAGGTAAGTATGAGTTCTGTTCTTTACCAGAAACGTGATGATGTCAGTAAGGTGATTGCCTATGCCAGTAAAACTTTGTCCCCGGTTGAAGTAAAGTTCAGTGACTGTGAAAAAGCTCTATTGTCCACCGTGTGGGCATTACAGAATTTCCGCAGTTACATTCAGGGAGAGAGAATCATTGTTGAAACGGCACACCAGCCTTTACAGTATTTAAAGAGTGAACGTATCAAGGGAGGAAATGTGTCTAATAGCCGCATCACTGCTTGGACTTTGTCTTTGCAAGGGTGGCCTCTTGAAATTCGGTACAAACAGAACAAGGAAAGTCCAGTAGCCCAGGGCCTAGCCGAGCTCCATGATTGTTCCGCAACTACGCCTGCTATGGAGGGCCCGGACACTGACTTTCTGGAAGAACAACTGTTCTCTCCCTACAAGGTTTATGATGAAGAATACTGTAAACAGCTGCCGTGTGTATATGTGGATGGTTGTGCTTTTCATCACAAGGATGGGGAACAGCTCCAACTAGTGGCAGGTATTGGAATCGTTTGGACCCAAGGTGTCACCCCAATTTCTGTGGGATACAAACTTGGACCAAAGAGCAGTCAGGTTGCTGAACTTACTGCAATTCTTAGAGCAGTTGAGATGGCTATAGAGTTCAACATCAGAGAGTGTGCCATCATAACCGATTCCAATTATGTCAGGAATAGTTTTGTGGAGTATTTCCCTAGGTGGAAGCGAAACAACATGAACAAGAGTAATCACAAACCCGTGAAACATGGTAAGCTCTTTTGTCACATCGATGAACTGGTAAGGTCCAATGATCTCACCCTGCACTTCAAGAAGACCAAAGGCCACTCCAAGGTTCTAGGTGCCGAGAAGGAAGGGAACGATCTGGCCGATTCTCTAGCCAAGGAAGGGGCAATCACCGGTGAACTGATAGACATTGACCAATTTTTAGGTACCGTACAGATTGAAGCTGTCACCAGGCAACAGGCCAGAACAGCTGGTGATCCGAATGCATTACAGTGGAGTCACGATTCTCCTAGTGAGGATTTAATTACTGCCCAAAAAGAAGACCCAATAATTGGCTTGTTTTATAGTCATATAGAAGATCCCAACCAAAATCCCATAAATAAGGAAGTATATAGTGGGAAGGAGGATTTACGTATCTTAATGAAATCCAAATCCCAATTCTCTTTATACCAGGGATTGTTGATACGAACCTCAAAGGGTGGCGTACAACAATGGGTCGTCCCACTTAAATTTAGAGGTTTGATGCTACAGCATGCCCATGATGCTCCCACTTCCGGTCATCGTGGAGAGAAGATCACGTATGAGATCCTGCGAGATTATGCCTACTGGCCTCATATGTTGCGTGATGTGAAGGAGTACTGCCAAGGTTGCCTAATATGTCCCCAATTTCAACCTACCAAGCCAACTCACAGAGCACCTCTCCAGAAGAGGGGGATATGTATGCCTTGGTCAGACCTTCAGATGGATTTTATTGGGCCAGTAACAAAATCTTCACGAGGAAATCGGTATATGTTAACAGTTACATGTTTATTCACCAAGTATGTCGAATGTATACCAGCACCAAATAACAGCTCCGAGACATGTGCTGCATTGCTAATAAATCATGTATTTTCTCGTTTTGGTTTACCTCAGAGGATAGAGTCTGATAGAGGATCGCACTTCACTAGCGAAGTGATGGCCAAATTGTGGAAAATTTTGGGGGTTAAAAGGAAATTGCATATCGCCTATCGGCCAGCCTCTAGTGGTGGTGTAGAACGATACAATCAGACCATCGTTAACGTCCTTAAGAAATTTGTTAAGGAAACAGGCAAAGATTGGGATGTCAAACTCCCGCTGGTCCTGATGGCGTTGAGGGCTACTCCGAATACAGTTACAAAAATGTCATCTTTTGAACTGATGACAGGTAGACGGATGGTACTGCCCCAGCACTTATTGTATCGCACTACAGATCAAAATTTGATCAATGCTACCACCACACACCAGTACATAGAGGATTTACGTAAACATCTGCAATATGCTTTTGCCTTTGCCCAGCGAAATTTGGAAAGAGCTGCAACTAGTGCTAAGACATACTATGATCTCAAAACCTCCAAGAAGGAATATGAGATTGGTGACAAGGTCTATCTATACAACTTTGCAAGAGACCAGATCAAGGAACGGAAATTCCTTCCATCTTGGAAAGGTCCGTTCTCTATCATTGATAAAATCTCTCCGGTCGCATATAAATTGCAGGTTACCCGGTATGGTGAAATCAGTGATAGATGGGTGCACATCAATCAATTACGTGCTTGCCATCCAAAGTCTCAATTGCAGTTGTTGGAAGACTAAACCCACCAATTCCTATCTGGAGATATTGAGATCATTCTTAAATTTCCTTTAAACATATTACTCATTTTTGCCTTACAGGATCCAGTAATATAATTTTATGTATATCCCATACTTAAACTGTTCATTTTAATAATTTAGAAAGGAAGGCCCAGACTATGACCAGACCGGCGATCGGAGGTGTCAATGACCGGACCCTAGAAGGAAGCTATAATGTCCTGTGGGAAAGACCAGATGCCAGAGATCGATCCGGAGACGATAACCTGATGTCCAAGGCCACCAAGGGCCAGTCCAGAGGAAAAAACCCGCATAGGAGACCGTCTAAGAGACCTGTCGTGCGGAGGACCCATGGACCCCAAGGTGGATGTGTCAGGCCAGGCCGGCCTCATCACAAGACCAGGATCGTCATCGGAAGTGTCCATCTAAAGACGCCGAGTCAAGTTGAGGAACAACCAGCATTACCGCTGCCATTTTGTTATCGGAAATTTTTTTTTTATTATTTCATTCCCTTCACCGGAGAAGACGAACAATCACTCTAGCCAAAAGCCCCACTCATGTTTTGCGACACAGACACCCCTATACACGTGCCTGTACCCCAAACAAAGGGGGATTTTGTTGTGGGCTTTTGAATCATGTCTCAAGAATATGACTTTTATCAAGACATAATATTATATGGCAAACAGCTCAGCAATAGCCGGATGCTAAGAGTTAATTTTGTCTTGGTTGAACCATCTAGCTAGAGAAATGTAATGGGTAAAGGGATTGTTTTTCTTTCCTCCTAGAGACAATACTATTTTAAAGTTCTCAGGTGATCAAACACCATTATTCAGACTTCAATAAGCAGGTAAACATATACAAGGTCTGGACATGACAATAGAGGAACCAAACTGATTGTCTGAGAGCTTAACCAAAACCTGTAGAGTGTGATGAACCAACAAACCTCTGAAACTATTACTATCTACTATTGTTCACCAAGGGTGAAAGCATTAACAATTGTTTACCATGAGTCAAATACAAGGGCTAGGCAAACAGAGATTTTTTTCCCTACACAGAGGGAATGTTGATGCTGAAACCAAGGGGTGAAATTCAGGACATTTAAGTTTAAAAGTTCACTGTATATCATTACAAAAATGTACTACAAAAACAGATTATAAATAAGATGTCATAGACTTTAAACACCACTAAATACTCAGCAATGGGAACTATATATCACTAACTTGAGTATTGAGATGATGGGAAGTAAGATGTATTATAAACTAGCATTAGTTACATGTCTTATCAGGAAACAAACAGGATGATACTTCAAGGAGGAATAACCGAATATACACCTATATTCCATGGTCCCTATTTAGAATATCATAGGTATGATCACTGCTATATCTGGAAAGTGCTGTATATTTTATTCCTGAAATTACCTGAAGATTCCACCCAAGATATGAGTCATATCAAATACTCACATTGTTCTGTGATACATGACCGCCACCTGGCGGGCAGGTGAGAAATAGCTTATGTACACACATTTCTCAACTAGCCAATCAGGAAGCCTGGTGGGAAGGTATCTTAGAACAATGGACTAGTGGATATAAAAAGCCCATGTGCTGTAACATAAAAAAAAAAAACCTCATGAAAAAGAAGAACCCTCATAAGACCTCATGGAAAGACCTGACATCTGAAGAAGATCTCTGCTGAAATAACTACTCTTCCATCTTTTCAAACTTCCTAAAACTTTAAACCTCTAAACTTATAACTTCCTACATTCTCCCCTATTGAATCTATCACTTGCCTATATATCAGTCTAAAGGCGTTCCACTGCCAGCTAAATCCACGGGAGAGTTGCCTAGTCTGACGTCCGGGTGTGGTGAGATGTTTATTTGATTTTGTATTAATTATTTCCTCTGTTGTGTAGAATCATAAAATTACCTTAGTGTATTACAACAATATTGGATAGTTAGATATATGTAGTCAGATACTGTGTTACTGTTAAAAAAAAAAAATTGTTGATTGCCATATTAAAAATTTTTCCATATTTCATAATTTATTGAATATTAATAACCAGAGTATCACATATCAAGGGCTTACTTCTTGCAAGCCTATGGCCACGGCGTGTAAGAATATAACCCTTGAGATATTCGAAATTATTAATTATTAATAAATTTAATAATTATCATATCATTTAAAGTTTGTGATTGATGAAATTAGTTAGAGACCTTATTATTGTGTCTTACATTGGTAGGATATATTTTTGATTGTGTGTACCAATATTCATTTATCACCAGTCTTCTGTGTTTTGTGTTAATATATATATAATTTTTGTACATAAATAAATTTTTATATTTATCTATTATAAGGCAAATTTTGTGTGTATGGTACGAAATCATATTGGCTAAAAGAATTCAAGGTATAATAATAAGTGGTGATCGAATTATCAAGGTGTCCAAATTATTGGTTTACTAAATATTTGCCGTATTTTAACGGCTGGAGGCACTGTAATATTTCATCTAAGGGAAAGGGACACGCCCTTTATAAATAATATATCCTTACATAAACCACCACAACATAAATTTGGAGGCGCTGCTGAGATCCATAGAAATCGTACCATAACACAAAACGCACTGGTGATTGTATATTTGTACACGTTATCAAACATATATTTTGTATCAAAATGGCATCCAGTAATCACGGATCCACCTCTTCCAAGCATAACGAGGAAAATATGGCGGCCCAAGGTATTGAGGAAGAAACTCTGAAGCCAGCCCGGAAAGCTGCCGGTGCTTGGCAGAATTATGTTGAATGTGGAGTAATAGATTATCTCCGCAAGAGATTAGGTCTGGGGGATAGCCATAATGAGTTTGTGGATGAAGAAAAAAAACAGGCTATGAGCACCTTTGAGGACCTGTTTAACCAAAAGGGCCAGGTTGTTGGGTTTTTAATGGCATTTGCTGGAGCAGAAAGTGATAGAGGCCGTGACAGACTTCTCCTAGAAGCTTGGCCCATGTTATGGTTCATGACCGCTGGAGCTGCCCAGCGGACCATGACTCTAAGGGAAGAGTTGTCAGAGGCCCGCCTCTTGTTAGAAAGCAAAAATCAGGACATTGAGTCTTTGAAAGGGAAGCTTGGTCATGCCGGTATTCGTTTAGACGAATCCGAGAAACATTATGATAGATTGGTCGGAGACTTTCGAAGTGCTCAGGACCTGTATGAAAGAAACTTTCAGGAATTAAAACAACTTCAAAAGAAGTATCAGGACTTGAAAGATGAAGTGGAGTACTTCAGATCAGAGAGGTTATCTCCTGTCAAAATTAAAGTTCACCCAGGGGATAAGCATGACCAGTCAGAACTTACCTTGATAAAATCTGAGCAGAAAACTCTGGAGGAGCAGATTATAAGGTTGACGGCCCAAATAAATTCTGGGGTCCAAAGACGGACCAACCCAGTCAAGCCAGAGGCTGATGAGCGGAGATACCCGCATCACAGCGAAGTATCTGATAGTGAGTCAGGGTCAGAATATAGGTCACCTCCTAAGCTTTCAAGATACACTCCAGAGCGCTCTGAAGAAAGATATGAGGTTTCATATAGGCAGGAAGGGAAATCCCAGGGGTCATTCAGGAGATATGACACCCCAAAGGTCATTAAGTTCCTAAAGGACACTGTTCCTATGTTTTCTAAGAAAGGGTCCCTTGAAATCACCGAACACATGAAAACATATGAACAGACGTTAGAGATTCTGGGCATTAGAGATGACCACACCAAAATAGAATTGCTGCCATGGGTGTTTGAGGAGAAATACCGGCAATTCTTTGAGACCTTGAGGGCCTATTCCAATCAGTCCTGGAGAGAGGTTAAACATAAGTGCCACATGGAATTTGGGCCTTATAAAACTGTAACCTCTGCCAAGGCTGCGGCCTACAATTTAAAGTGTGGTCCTCACCAAAGCCCTGCAGAATTTCTGGCTGTCCTCAGAAATGCCTATTTCCTGGCTGAAAAGGATCCCAATCCTAACCAGCCAGAATTCAAGACACTATTCTATGAAGCATTACCTGCTTACATAAAATTGGGACTTGCAAAGGATTACAGAAAGGGATGCTCTCTTGATTGGTTGGTGAGAGAGAGTGACTATTTATTCTCGATCCAACAGTCCAGTGAGGGCGGGATAAAAAGAGAACCTAAAAATAGCCCCAAGATAGTAGCAGCCACTACCGTTTCCCCTCCAAATCCAAATGTGCAGGCAGAGAAGAAATCATATGCGGAAGTAGTCCGTGGGGGTAAAACCAATGGTTCCCCTAGATTTGTACCTCAAGCCCAGCAAGTGAAGGAGGTCCATAACTTTGCACCCCAAAACCAGTGGGTGAGAAAGGATAGACAAAAGCCAGGGAACTACGGTAGTGGAAGTGAGAAGAATAAAAAGTATGGTAAGGGTCAGTATAGTGATGAGAATCAAAGGAGGCAATGGTATCCTCAGAGGTTCTATTATCCTCGCCAAAACCAACATGGGAATTTTTATGGGAACCCCAATTTCAACAGGCCCCATAATTACAATAAGAATCCCAATTTTAATAAAAACTCCGATTTCCAAAGATTTCCTCCACGCCAAGAACACCCTCAGGCTCAAAGGGGGGATACAGTACCCCAGGCTCCCTTTAATAACAGGGAGACCCCAAAACCTCAGAGAGAACAATGGCGTCGGGACCAGAGCAGTAGTTCTGACTCTGAGTCTCATTACCAGTCTCGTCCAAAATACAAGCGCAAGTATAAGAAGAGGGAGAATCAACAGAATGACTCCTCTGAGCGTATTGGACAAATAGAGGCACAGGTCAGCAAAATGGCTGAACAAATGGACAGGCTTGTCACTCAATTTCCATCCAATCCTTTTTTAGGAGCAGCTCCTGTGACCAACCAAGGGTCACAGAATTAACAGGCAACCAAGCCTTAAACCAACAGGGGAGGACACTGAGTCAAATGACAGGAGATGTGTGCCCCGTCCCTGACACGCCTACTAATGGAGAAGCTAGTTCTCAGGCAAAGGGGGACCAGTTGTTGGTTATTAATGATTCTCCTGTTTTTCAGTGTCCATCTATTGCCCCTAATATAGTCGCAGCATCGGAAGTCATCAGGATTGACAAGCCAGACGGAGCACCAACTTCTAGTTGTGCTTCTGTCTTGAGACAGTCCAAGAATCCCACCAGGGAGGATAAGGGTAATGTGTCCACCACATGCGGTGAGATAAGAGCCAGTCATCGGTTATTGAAGGGCCCACAGATCTTCAACCACACTAATTTCATGTGTGAGCTGACTGAATCTGATGGGAGATATTATGCCACGGTGCAGGTGCAGGATGCCAGTGATCTTTCGATTGTCGGCTTAATAGACACTGGATCCCAAGCAACCATCATGTCACAGGAACATTTTGACAAAGTGGCGAATGTCATGCCCACCAAGCCGAGACTTAAAAGTTTTGACAGCTCATTGATTGGTGTAGGTGGAGACCCGTTACAAGTCATGGGTACCGCCTGGCTTAAACTGAAACTGGGTAATAAGGAACTGAGACACCCCATCATCATTGCTAGCATATCCCAGCACCACATGATAATTGGGATGGACTTCCTAAAAAGGCTGAACACCATAGTTGATTGTGTGAACCAAGTCCTGTGGTCACAGGTAAATACCCCAATTAAATATGGGAAACTTAAAACTCCCCATTCCCGACAACACTGCCACCTGGTGGAAGAAAGGCCTGGATCATTAGAAATCCATTTCAGGAACAGCCAACTTCCTGATGTAACGGTTATCAAACCTGATGACTGTAACCCTATCAGAAGAGATGAGGAACACATTTTTAGAATTCCCCAAGATAAAATAAAAGATATTTCCCTCCAAGATGACATCCTTACGATATCTTTTCATCAGGAGGATAAACCAAGAAAAGGGGGAGATCACACCCAATTCTTGACAGGTATTGAAAGGGTTAACAGCGACTTGTTTATCCCCATCCGGATAAATGGTCTTAATAGGTCAAAATATGCCAAACTAGATTTGAGACAGGAACACAGCTTTGTAAGCCATGGGTTGATAAAACACCTGACCGAAATGGAAATGATCCGTTTCTCCACACCTCAGCGTCATTGGATTTCAGACTCCCTTGATGACTCTGATGATCACAATTCAATGGCTAGGTGTCTCTTAAACGTCACTGTAGGAAACAAAACAGCCGCCCATGTGTTCCTAGTCTTGGATAATTCCCAAACTAAAATTTATTTTGGCAACGATGTATTACATCGCTTTGCAATGCAAGTCGACCTAATTAATGACTGTTTATGGAGTCGACTAAAGGGGGACCCCGAAAAATACCAAAATCTGGACTTAGCTTTAAAATCCCAGCAACAGATGCCTTATGCTGTTGAAGTCCAGGTAGCCCAAAAGATTACAATTCCTAAGGGCATAAATAATTTCATACTCCCCATCCAAGTTAAAAAGGGACATAGACTGAAGGGGTCAGATGCATTAGTATGCCTCTCCCATAAAATGCAGGGGGAGGGACTGAACATTACACACACGCCCCTAGTCAACACACATCAATCCCCGATGTACATTTACGTACATAATCTGTCCAATCAGGACATCGTCTTACCCAAAGAGACCCTTATTGGTCTAGCGGTAGAGACTGAATATTACACCTTTGGGGTCACTAACCAGGTGATTGGACTCATCCCCGATGAATATTTGTCGGAGGAACAATTAATTGAACAAACATTCCATTCATTACCAGAGGGTATTTTCACCATAGAGTCCATTTATCCATTCGATTCTAAAGATGGCACCTGTCGAATCGAAGAGACATCAATTGTCTTTGATCACCCAATCAAAGAACAAGAGTACCCCAAAGAACCTGGATGGCAGGAGAACACACACACACATCACATACCCAATGACCTCACCACAAAACTTGAAGAGGCATATGAGATAGGTCAGCCGGAAAGCTTTCCTGGATTCAAGGAGTTAGTGGAAGAGATGGTGGCCCTCGCCGACGCGTGTGCCAGTGATCTCGACCGACAATTGCTCCGAGAGCTTCTCATTGAATTCCAAGAGATCTTTGCCAAGGATTCTTACGATTGTGGGACTACTGACCTACACATCGCTAGGATCCAAACAGATCCAGATGCCCCACCAGTATTCGTAAGACAGTATAGGTTACCATTAGCTTCCTATGAATCTCTAGCTGAGATTATCAGGAAGTTACATGAAAGGGGTATAATTAGGCCCATCCACAGCTCCTACAACCACCCGATCCTGGGTATTTTAAAACCCAATGGACAATGGCGTTTATGCGCTGATCTCCGTCAGCTGAACAAACGTGTGTACATGTCAGGATGGCCGGTCCCATACATAGACCAGTGTCTCGCCCAGCTCCAAGGATCCCAGGTTTTCACAGCTTTGGATTGTGCACAGGGGTATTGGACCATAAAGGTGAGCGAGGAAGACCAATACAAACTGGCCTTCAGTTTTGGGAATCGACAATATTGTTGGGTGAGAATGCCTTTCGGATTCATAAATTCCGGACATGAATTTGCTGTGTTCATGCACAAGGCCATGCCAGACGCCTTCGAAAGGGGGACGTTGGCATATGTGGACGATATCCTGATCAAAAGTACTGATATGGCCAAACACATTACAGAACTTCGGCATGTCCTGGGCCAATTAAAAGCAGCAGGAGTAAAACTGTCCTTACAAAAAGCCCAGTGGTGTCGCACGAAGGTAAACTTCCTAGGCCATGAAGTTACTGCTGAAGGTTTGAACCCACAAAAGAAGAAAGTTGAGGCGGTTCTGAACTGTAAAGTCCCTACTAACCTTAAAGAATTGAGATCATTCCTAGGTATGGTAAACTACTCGCGTAAGTTTATTGACAATTACGCCGAGATAAGCAAGCCACTGCTTCACCTACTGAAGAAGGATGTCGAATGGTCGTGGGGTAAGAAACAGGAGGACGCCATGAAGGAATTAAAGGAACGTCTCACACAAGCGCCGTGTCTCGGATATCCCGAAGGGGGTAAAAATTTCTATCTAGAGACAGGGTTTACGCAGGTAAGTATGAGTTCTGTTCTTTACCAGAAACGTGATGATGTCAGTAAGGTGATTGCCTATGCCAGTAAAACTTTGTCCCCGGTTGAAGTAAAGTTCAGTGACTGTGAAAAAGCTCTATTGTCCACCGTGTGGGCATTACAGAATTTCCGCAGTTACATTCAGGGAGAGAGAATCATTGTTGAAACGGCACACCAGCCTTTACAGTATTTAAAGAGTGAACGTATCAAGGGAGGAAATGTGTCTAATAGCCGCATCACTGCTTGGACTTTGTCTTTGCAAGGGTGGCCTCTTGAAATTCGGTACAAACAGAACAAGGAAAGTCCAGTAGCCCAGGGCCTAGCCGAGCTCCATGATTGTTCCGCAACTACGCCTGCTATGGAGGGCCCGGACACTGACTTTCTGGAAGAACAACTGTTCTCTCCCTACAAGGTTTATGATGAAGAATACTGTAAACAGCTGCCGTGTGTATATGTGGATGGTTGTGCTTTTCATCACAAGGATGGGGAACAGCTCCAACTAGTGGCAGGTATTGGAATCGTTTGGACCCAAGGTGTCACCCCAATTTCTGTGGGATACAAACTTGGACCAAAGAGCAGTCAGGTTGCTGAACTTACTGCAATTCTTAGAGCAGTTGAGATGGCTATAGAGTTCAACATCAGAGAGTGTGCCATCATAACCGATTCCAATTATGTCAGGAATAGTTTTGTGGAGTATTTCCCTAGGTGGAAGCGAAACAACATGAACAAGAGTAATCACAAACCCGTGAAACATGGTAAGCTCTTTTGTCACATCGATGAACTGGTAAGGTCCAATGATCTCACCCTGCACTTCAAGAAGACCAAAGGCCACTCCAAGGTTCTAGGTGCCGAGAAGGAAGGGAACGATCTGGCCGATTCTCTAGCCAAGGAAGGGGCAATCACCGGTGAACTGATAGACATTGACCAATTTTTAGGTACCGTACAGATTGAAGCTGTCACCAGGCAACAGGCCAGAACAGCTGGTGATCCGAATGCATTACAGTGGAGTCACGATTCTCCTAGTGAGGATTTAATTACTGCCCAAAAAGAAGACCCAATAATTGGCTTGTTTTATAGTCATATAGAAGATCCCAACCAAAATCCCATAAATAAGGAAGTATATAGTGGGAAGGAGGATTTACGTATCTTAATGAAATCCAAATCCCAATTCTCTTTATACCAGGGATTGTTGATACGAACCTCAAAGGGTGGCGTACAACAATGGGTCGTCCCACTTAAATTTAGAGGTTTGATGCTACAGCATGCCCATGATGCTCCCACTTCCGGTCATCGTGGAGAGAAGATCACGTATGAGATCCTGCGAGATTATGCCTACTGGCCTCATATGTTGCGTGATGTGAAGGAGTACTGCCAAGGTTGCCTAATATGTCCCCAATTTCAACCTACCAAGCCAACTCACAGAGCACCTCTCCAGAAGAGGGGGATATGTATGCCTTGGTCAGACCTTCAGATGGATTTTATTGGGCCAGTAACAAAATCTTCACGAGGAAATCGGTATATGTTAACAGTTACATGTTTATTCACCAAGTATGTCGAATGTATACCAGCACCAAATAACAGCTCCGAGACATGTGCTGCATTGCTAATAAATCATGTATTTTCTCGTTTTGGTTTACCTCAGAGGATAGAGTCTGATAGAGGATCGCACTTCACTAGCGAAGTGATGGCCAAATTGTGGAAAATTTTGGGGGTTAAAAGGAAATTGCATATCGCCTATCGGCCAGCCTCTAGTGGTGGTGTAGAACGATACAATCAGACCATCGTTAACGTCCTTAAGAAATTTGTTAAGGAAACAGGCAAAGATTGGGATGTCAAACTCCCGCTGGTCCTGATGGCGTTGAGGGCTACTCCGAATACAGTTACAAAAATGTCATCTTTTGAACTGATGACAGGTAGACGGATGGTACTGCCCCAGCACTTATTGTATCGCACTACAGATCAAAATTTGATCAATGCTACCACCACACACCAGTACATAGAGGATTTACGTAAACATCTGCAATATGCTTTTGCCTTTGCCCAGCGAAATTTGGAAAGAGCTGCAACTAGTGCTAAGACATACTATGATCTCAAAACCTCCAAGAAGGAATATGAGATTGGTGACAAGGTCTATCTATACAACTTTGCAAGAGACCAGATCAAGGAACGGAAATTCCTTCCATCTTGGAAAGGTCCGTTCTCTATCATTGATAAAATCTCTCCGGTCGCATATAAATTGCAGGTTACCCGGTATGGTGAAATCAGTGATAGATGGGTGCACATCAATCAATTACGTGCTTGCCATCCAAAGTCTCAATTGCAGTTGTTGGAAGACTAAACCCACCAATTCCTATCTGGAGATATTGAGATCATTCTTAAATTTCCTTTAAACATATTACTCATTTTTGCCTTACAGGATCCAGTAATATAATTTTATGTATATCCCATACTTAAACTGTTCATTTTAATAATTTAGAAAGGAAGGCCCAGACTATGACCAGACCGGCGATCGGAGGTGTCAATGACCGGACCCTAGAAGGAAGCTATAATGTCCTGTGGGAAAGACCAGATGCCAGAGATCGATCCGGAGACGATAACCTGATGTCCAAGGCCACCAAGGGCCAGTCCAGAGGAAAAAACCCGCATAGGAGACCGTCTAAGAGACCTGTCGTGCGGAGGACCCATGGACCCCAAGGTGGATGTGTCAGGCCAGGCCGGCCTCATCACAAGACCAGGATCGTCATCGGAAGTGTCCATCTAAAGACGCCGAGTCAAGTTGAGGAACAACCAGCATTACCGCTGCCATTTTGTTATCGGAAATTTTTTTTTTATTATTTCATTCCCTTCACCGGAGAAGACGAACAATCACTCTAGCCAAAAGCCCCACTCATGTTTTGCGACACAGACACCCCTATACACGTGCCTGTACCCCAAACAAAGGGGGATTTTGTTGTGGGCTTTTGAATCATGTCTCAAGAATATGACTTTTATCAAGACATAATATTATATGGCAAACAGCTCAGCAATAGCCGGATGCTAAGAGTTAATTTTGTCTTGGTTGAACCATCTAGCTAGAGAAATGTAATGGGTAAAGGGATTGTTTTTCTTTCCTCCTAGAGACAATACTATTTTAAAGTTCTCAGGTGATCAAACACCATTATTCAGACTTCAATAAGCAGGTAAACATATACAAGGTCTGGACATGACAATAGAGGAACCAAACTGATTGTCTGAGAGCTTAACCAAAACCTGTAGAGTGTGATGAACCAACAAACCTCTGAAACTATTACTATCTACTATTGTTCACCAAGGGTGAAAGCATTAACAATTGTTTACCATGAGTCAAATACAAGGGCTAGGCAAACAGAGATTTTTTTCCCTACACAGAGGGAATGTTGATGCTGAAACCAAGGGGTGAAATTCAGGACATTTAAGTTTAAAAGTTCACTGTATATCATTACAAAAATGTACTACAAAAACAGATTATAAATAAGATGTCATAGACTTTAAACACCACTAAATACTCAGCAATGGGAACTATATATCACTAACTTGAGTATTGAGATGATGGGAAGTAAGATGTATTATAAACTAGCATTAGTTACATGTCTTATCAGGAAACAAACAGGATGATACTTCAAGGAGGAATAACCGAATATACACCTATATTCCATGGTCCCTATTTAGAATATCATAGGTATGATCACTGCTATATCTGGAAAGTGCTGTATATTTTATTCCTGAAATTACCTGAAGATTCCACCCAAGATATGAGTCATATCAAATACTCACATTGTTCTGTGATACATGACCGCCACCTGGCGGGCAGGTGAGAAATAGCTTATGTACACACATTTCTCAACTAGCCAATCAGGAAGCCTGGTGGGAAGGTATCTTAGAACAATGGACTAGTGGATATAAAAAGCCCATGTGCTGTAACATAAAAAAAAAAAACCTCATGAAAAAGAAGAACCCTCATAAGACCTCATGGAAAGACCTGACATCTGAAGAAGATCTCTGCTGAAATAACTACTCTTCCATCTTTTCAAACTTCCTAAAACTTTAAACCTCTAAACTTATAACTTCCTACATTCTCCCCTATTGAATCTATCACTTGCCTATATATCAGTCTAAAGGCGTTCCACTGCCAGCTAAATCCACGGGAGAGTTGCCTAGTCTGACGTCCGGGTGTGGTGAGATGTTTATTTGATTTTGTATTAATTATTTCCTCTGTTGTGTAGAATCATAAAATTACCTTAGTGTATTACAACAATATTGGATAGTTAGATATATGTAGTCAGATACTGTGTTACTGTTAAAAAAAAAAAATTGTTGATTGCCATATTAAAAATTTTTCCATATTTCATAATTTATTGAATATTAATAACCAGAGTATCACATATCAAGGGCTTACTTCTTGCAAGCCTATGGCCACGGCGTGTAAGAATATAACCCTTGAGATATTCGAAATTATTAATTATTAATAAATTTAATAATTATCATATCATTTAAAGTTTGTGATTGATGAAATTAGTTAGAGACCTTATTATTGTGTCTTACATTGGTAGGATATATTTTTGATTGTGTGTACCAATATTCATTTATCACCAGTCTTCTGTGTTTTGTGTTAATATATATATAATTTTTGTACATAAATAAATTTTTATATTTATCTATTATAAGGCAAATTTTGTGTGTATGGTACGAAATCATATTGGCTAAAAGAATTCAAGGTATAATAATAAGTGGTGATCGAATTATCAAGGTGTCCAAATTATTGGTTTACTAAATATTTGCCGTATTTTAACGGCTGGAGGCACTGTAATATTTCATCTAAGGGAAAGGGACACGCCCTTTATAAATAATATATCCTTACATAAACCACCACAACAATAGGCCACCTCATTGACCATCCGTTTGATGCAAAAAGGGCCTATGAATTTAGGTCCCAACTTCTTCGACGGGCAAAGCATCCTCAAGTTTGACGTAGCCAGCCAAACCTTCTCTCCGGGCTGCAACACCAGGTTCCCTCTTCGCTTCCTATTGAAAGCCTTCTTGTAGTCTTCTTGGGCTTGACGGATGGCTTCCTGTAATTTCTTATTGTTGGAGGTGAAGAAGGTCAGTGCATCCTGCGTCGCTGGAATCGGGCATTCCGGGACCAAGTCCGGGAGGAAGACCGGATGAAACCCATAGTTGGCGAAGAACGGGGACTGCCCAGTTGCTGAATGGCAAGCGTTGTTGTACGCGAATTCTGCCAAAGGGAGGAGTGGCGCCCAGTCGTCCTGAGAGAATGATGTGTAGCATCGCAGGTATTGCTCCAGGGTCTGATTGGTCCTCTCGGTCTGGCCATTGGTCTGAGGGTGAAATGCCGAGGAAAGAGACAGCTTGATATCCAGGGCTTTGCACAGCGCCCTCCAAAACCGTGAGGTAAACTGCACCCCTCGGTCCGAGACGATGTCTTCGGGAACCCCATGCAGTCTAACGATCTCTCGAATAAAGACTTGTGCCGTCTCGGCTGCAGATGGAGTCTTCCGTAAGGGGATGAAATGGGCCATCTTGGATAAGCGGTCCACAACCACGAGAATTGCTGTGTGGTCCAGCGAAGGAGGGAGCTCGACTATGAAGTCCATGGAGATTCTCTGCCAGGGCCGTTCAGGGATGGGCAATGGACGTAGCAGGCCCCATGCCTTGTTCCTTGAAGGCTTGTTCCGCTGGCAGATGGCACAGGAGCCCACGTAGATCTTACAATCCTTGGCCATGTCCGGCCACCAGAAGGAACGCCGGAGAAGTTCCAGGGTCTTGACCGGTCCAAAATGTCCTGCCAGTGGGTGATCATGGCAATGTCCCAAGACTAAGGTTCGGGCATCCTCTGGCACCACAATCCGGTCCTCCCTCCATAGGAGTCCCTCCTTGTTCTGGAGGGGGGCCCCATCGGAGGTAGACATTGCTGTGGACGCCCTCAGGATCTCGGAGCGAAGGTTTGTCTGAAGGGCCAAGAAATTCCCTGCCGGAAGAATAGTGTCGGGCACTGGGATCTCCTTGGTGTCCTCATACATGCGCGACAATGCGTCAGGCTTCGTGTTTTTTGAGCCGGGCCTGTATGTGATGTGGAACTGGAACCTCGAGAAAAACAATGCCCATCTTGCTTGTCGTGGGCGTAGACATTTGGCCGTCCTCAGATATTCCAGGTTCTTGTGGTCCGTGAATATCAGGATGGGATGGGAGGCACCTTCCAGCAGGTACCTCCATTCCTCTAAAGCGGTTTTGATAGCCAGTAGCTCGCGATCCCCAATGTCGTAGTTCCTCTCCGCCGGGGTAAGTTTCCGTGAAAAGAATGCTACTGGGTGAAGTAATTCCTTGGCGCCCTTCCGCTGGGAAAGGATGGAGCCAACCGCGTTTTCAGATGCATCTACTTCTAAGATATGGGGCAGGGAGGCGTCGGGATGACCCAGAATGGGTGCCGAGGTAAATAACCTTTTTAGTGCCTCAAAGGCTTCCTGTGCCTCGGGCGTCCATCTGAATCGCGTCCCAAGCTTAGTTAATTGAGTGATAGGGGAGACCAGACCCGAGAAGTTCTTGATGAACTTCCGGTAGAAATTTGCGAACCCAATAAAACGTTGGACACTTTTCCTGTCCGTGGGTTCAGGCCAATCTAGGATCGCTGAGACCTTCTGAGGGTCCATTGCGACCCCCGTGGTGGAGATAATCAGACCCAGGAATGTAACGCTAGTCTGTTCAAAGCAGCATTTCTCTGCTTTAGCGTACAACCCGTGCTGCCGCAACCGCCCCAACACCTTTGTTACATGTACCCTGTGCTCCCCCAGGGAGGATGAGAAAATCAAAATGTCGTCTAAGTAGACGATGACAAAGATGTCCAGGAAGTCCCTAAAGATGTCGTTTACAAAGTGCTGGAAGGTGGCTGGCGCATTGCATAACCCGAAAGGCATGACCAGGTATTCAAAATGGCCGAATCGGGTGCGGAAGGCCGTCTTCCACTCATCCCCCTCCCTTATGCGAACCAAATTGTAGGCTCCCCTTAAGTCTAACTTGGTAAATACTACCGCAGCCTTTAAGCTCTGGAACAATTCAGGTACCAGAGGTAATGGGTAACGATTTTTAATGGTGACCCTATTCAGCTCCCGATAGTCAATGCATGGCCTCAAGGTCTTGTCCTTCTTTTCTACAAAGAAGATCCCTGCACCTGCTGGGGAAGTGGAGGGACGGATGAATCCCTTACGGAGGCTATCCTCAATATAGTCCTTCAGGGCCCCTAATTCCAGCTCAGAAAGGGGAAAAATTCGTCCGAACGGGATTTCAGAACCGGGCAACAGATCAATCGGACAGTCATATGGGCGGTGGGGGGGTAGAGCATCTGCTCCCCGTTCACTGAACACGTCAAGGAACTTGTGATAGGCTGCAGGAACCACTTGTTTCAGGCTGTCATCCCCTTCAGAGCACAGAAGAACCTGGGGGACCCCCGGGCCCGAAGTTCGACACAGTTCCCGACAATATGGGGAAGGGAACGAGACAACCCCAGTTTCCCAGTCAATCTGGGGGTTATGGGCCCGCAACCAAGGGAGCCCCAGAATGACTGGGAAAAGGGGTGATGCAATAGCATCCAGGCGGAGGAGTTCCCGGTGCTGACCGGCAATGGAAGTCATAATGGAAGGGGTCTCCTGGTTGACTACTCCTGACTTTATCCGGGAACCATCAGCTAAAAAGATATGAAACCCCTTCTCCTTTGGGCGGAGGGGAATACCCTGCTGGTGAGCAAAATTGATATCCACAAAACAGCTGCATGCCCCCGAATCAACTATGGCCGACACCTCCACGGTCCTTTCGGAAAGCTGAAAGGAGAGGGGAACAACTAAGTACTGGGACGGGGTCATATCGCCAACAGATAAAGAAGATGAAGTGAACTTACTCAGTTTCTGCGGGCAGGAACGCACCATGTGACCAGCTTCGCCGCAGTACAGGCACAGATTCTGGGAGCGTCTGCGCTGGTGTTCCTCAGGCGATAGTTTAGGCCGAGCCAGGCCTAGCTGCATGGGTTCGGGGGCATCTTCAGCCGGCAGGTTCTGGATGCTTGGCCTAGTATGTTGACCGGATCCCTGAAATGACCCCCAGGGATTTCCGCGACCCTGACCAGACCTCTCCAATCTGCGCTCCCGTAGCCTACGGTCAATTTTAATAGTGAGTGCAATCAAGTCCTCTAATATCTCAGGCACCTCTACCCGGGCGAGCTCGTCTTTCAGAGCCTCAGATAGGCCCATACGAAACTGGTGTAAAAGGGCGAACTCGTTCCAACGAGTGTCACCCATCCAGCGCCTAAAGTCAGAGGCGTATTCCTCAGCCGTCCGCCGACCTTGTCGGAGTGCGTAT
Organism: Staurois parvus; assembly: GCF_062004578.1. Classification (NCBI taxonomy): domain Eukaryota; kingdom Metazoa; phylum Chordata; class Amphibia; order Anura; family Ranidae; genus Staurois; species Staurois parvus. The sequence goes on from NW_028317815.1 coordinate 12,679,429, forward strand.
AACGTGGCCTCGGCCGAGGCCGCCCGTTGTGGGTCATCATATAAGATGGCCATAGCGTTAAAGAAGCTGTCGACCGAAACCAGGTGAGGGTCATTGTTTCCCCTTAGTCGGTGGGCCCAGTCTTGGGGTTCACCCTGCAGCAGGGAGACAACAAACCCCACTTTCACTGACTCTGTCAAAAAGGTCCGTGGCTGTAGTTCAAAAAAGAGCAGACAAGAGTCACGAAATGACCGAAAACGTGTGCGATCCCCATGGAAGCGCTCGGGTAAGGGTACTCGGGGTTCCGCCATAGGGAGTGATGTGGGAGGCCCAGGAGCCGGCTCGTGGGCTGCTGCGACTGGAGGTGCAGGAGCCGGGGCCTGTGAAACAGGAACAGATATGGTGCAGGCCTGAAACCGATTCTCGATCTGCAGACATCTGTCCTGTAATGTATTTACAGCTTGCGTCAGGGTAGACAGGTGCCTGCACACCTCGTCCAACGGGGTGAGTCCTCCTCGAGGCTCAGTCATGGCCTTCTGGTACTGTGAGGGACCGCCGAGCGGCACCACTAGCACTCCACCGGTCAGGCGTGCCCAGAGCGCGGAATCTAAGCCCCAGGGTACTTGTTCACCAGGGCCCCTGATGGTGGGGATGGACTTGTAGTACCCTGAGACCAGGTCGCCTCTACTGAGCACACCTGTCAGTGGTAGGGGTGTCCGCCAGGGGTTCCAACCAGGGAGAGCCAAATGTGAGGAGGTCGGGTGACCCTGATGGGATGGATGGATGGATGGCTGAGCAAGTGCGTAGTCAGACAGGCCGAGTCGGTAATGTAGAGGACGGTAAGGTACAAGGGAGCAGGCAGAGAATCGTCGGGTCACACGCCAGGTCAGCAACAGGAGGTCAGATCTACAGAGGGGCATCCAGGGAGAGAGGTCAGGCAAGCAAGGGTCTGGGCAGGAGAAATCAGCAAGGTCAAGAGCAATCCGGGTCAATAACTTACAGGATACAGGTTCACAGGATCAGGAATGCAGGTAAGACCAGAAGGCAACGAAATGACAGCTCAGGGACCTTTAAATATCCCGCCCTGCGCTGCCATTGGTGCCCAGCGGGCGGCCGCGGCTTCTACTGCGCATGCGCGAACTCGAACGCCGCGGCCGGCCCGGACCTAGTGCCCGTGTACTGGGAGGAGCAGTGCGCCTGCGCCGGGACCATCGAGGGACGGATCGCGGGGATCCCTGACACCTATAATCAATGCAAGGCCTCAATTCACCACCCTTCTTCTTTACAAAGAAAAAGCCCGCTCCTGCTGGGGAAGTAGACTTACGAATGTGCCCCCGGTAAAGCGCATCCGCAACGTACTCCTCCATGGCCTTATTCTCCGCAACCGAGAGAGGATACACCCTGCCACGTGGAGGAGTGGCACCGGGTTGCAAGGATATGGCTCAGTCGTAAGGACGATGAGCAGGTAAGGCACCAGCGCGTACCTTATCAAACACGTCCTGGTACTCCCCATAGTCGGTGGGCAACGCAGAGTCCGAGGAGGCACACAATACCTTAACCGGCCCACGGATGCACCCGGCCCCACACTGTGGAGACCATGAGAGAATCTCGGCTGTTTGCCAATTGAAGGTTGGATTGTGCATCTGGAGCCAGGGATACCCCAAAACCACCGAATAGTGCGGAGAAGAAATCACTTGGAAACAGACCAACTCCCTGTGAACAGCCCCAATAGCTACTTCAACTGGCATAGTCTCGTGGGTAATCTGCGGTGGTTGCAGGGGCCTGCCATCTATCGCCTCGAGAACCAATGGGGTAACTCGAGCCTGCAGGGGAATGGAGTGCTGGGCAGCAAACGAGCTGTCCATAAACAACCCGCCGGCCCCAGAATCTACCAACGCCTGGGCCGTCACCGAGCCCTCCGCCCAAGAGAGGACAACGTTGATCAGTGGCTTATCTCTGAGGAACGCTGGGGACGAGGAGACTCCACCCAAGATCTGTCCCCGACAGGATCTCAGGTGCGAGCGTTTCCCGGACAGACCGAACAGGACTGCTGAAAGTGCCCACCAAGACCACAGTACAGGCAGCGACCCTCCTGACGCCAAGCGGCCCGCTCTCCCTCGGAAAGGCGAGCAAACCCCAGCTGCATGGGCTCACCACCAGACAATCTATCCCCAGGAGGCGTGGGAGGAGAGGGAGGAATGGGTGGGACAGAAAACGCAGGTGCCAGTCGATTGGAAGGCCTCCGCAGGCGTTCCTTAAGTGAAGGCCTCTCCCTGAGCCTGGTATCAATCAGGATCAGGAAGGAAATTAGTGTTTCCAGCTCCACAGGCAATTCCTTGGCTGCGATCTCGTCCTTCAATGCATCAGAAAGACCCTGAGAAAACGCAGCCACCAGAGCCTCATTGTTCCAACCCACCTCTGCTGCCAGGGTACAAAACTCTATGGCGTACTTGGCAACGGTCCGTGAACCCTGATGCATAGACATGAGCAGCTTGGCAGCCGAGGCGGAGCAAGCCGGTACGTCGAATACCCTACGGAAGGCATCGACAAAACCGGAAAACTCGTGAATCACTGGGTCATTCCTCTCCCATAAGGGATTCGCCCAGGCCAAGGCCTTGTCTGAGAGTAGCGATATTAGGAAACCCACTTTTGACCTCTCAGTCGGAAAAGCGTGGGGTATTAATTCAAAGTAAATCCCCACCTGGTTGAGGAACCCACGACACTGACTCGGCTCACCCCCAAAGCGCTGTGGAAGAGGGGCTGAACCAGTCATACCTCTGGGCGCAGCAGGTGCCGCAGCAGCCGCGGCGGTGGGCGCAACAAGCGGAACAGCAGCAGGAGGGACCACCGGAGTGACAACCGGCCTAATAACACCAGGAGTAAGGTGCGCGGTGCGTGCCAGCAGACTTTGCAACACCTGAGCGAACTGATCCAACAGGAGATCCTGTTGATCCAGTCTGGCGACCAACATTGGAAGTGAAGGTGTACCTGCACCGTCAGGATTCATGGCACTTGTGTAATGTCAGGGCAGGGCTGTGGAACGGACAGGTAGGCCTAGTGGCAGGGTAACGCACTGGCTGACGACAACCACCACCAACAGACCGAAGTCCCTCAGGGCGCGGAGTCTAAGTCCCAGGCTGCCCTTCACCAGGGCCCCTGATGGTGGGGATGGACTTGACGCAGCCAGGAATCAGGTCGCGGCCCCCGAGACACCCTGGCTGCGGTAATGGCCGCCGCCAATGGCGTGTAGCTGGTGAGAATGACAATAGCGTAGTCAGGCAAGCCGGGTCGACAACAACGGGACAAAACAGTACAGAACAGTAGTTTGTATACAGTAGCAAGACCAAGACACAAGACACAAGTGCAAAGAGCATGTGCGGATCACAGGCTTATATGTACTCAGCCACACCCCTCTGGGGGATGGACCTCAGAGACTTGAAGGCATAAAAGCTTCCCACCATGCTCAGCCGAAATCCAAGATGGATGCCAGCACATGGAGTAACATAACCTCTGGGAAAAGGTAGGACCTTGACATTAAACAGGTCAGATCTACACTCTAATTGCCATATGGTCTTATCTGTATCCTGTGTTTCCTGAATTAGATTGCCTTGTTGCCGACCCTGCCTGACCTTGATTTGCTGATTGTCTCCTGCTCTGATCTCTGGCTTGCCTGACCATTCTCCTGTCTAATCCTACACATTTTGATCTCCTGTTACCGAACCCGGCTTGTGACCAGTTATCCTTCTGTCTACTGTTTTGTACTGTCCTGGCTCCACCATTACTGACCCGGCCTGCCCGACTCTGTTCTCTCTACCTCCTTACATCAGGCTCTCACCTGCTATACACCTCCGGTAAGTGCTTCTACCACAGCTGGGTGCACCCAGGGGCCATGACCTGGTTTCGGCCTGCTCCAAGTCCATCCCCACCATCAGGGACCCTGGTGAACAAGCAGGTCGGGGCATAGATTCCGCTCCTTGGGGAATTCCGGTCTGTGGAACGCTAGAGGCTACCGCTGGCAGGTCCATAACAGAACCATACAGCCATTAGAGTGTAGATCTGACCTGTTTAAATAGGGCGCCCTGTGCCCTCATTGGTGCCAGGCGCGCGTCCGTGATTGCGAGTGATCTGGGGTCCTTGACAGGTTATTTTTGGAGAATAAGGATATTATTTAGCCTTACTTTAAGAGTGCAATGATTTGTAGATGGCTTTAAAGTTAGGAAGGTTTCTTTCAATTGTCCTAGACCTGTTCTTGCACAAAAAATTACCAGCTCTAGCATCAACTCTAACACTTTGTTTACAAACAGCCACACAAAGATCACATGGCTTTTTTAATAAAGCAATGACATACAAGGGTTGATTTACTAAAACTGGAGAGTGCACAATCTGGTGCAGCTGTGTGTGGTAGCCAATCAGCCTCTAACGTCAGCTTGTTCAATTAAGTTTTGACAAAGAAACCTGGAAGCTGATTGCTGATTCTATGGTTTCTATAAAATGTTTGGAATTTGTTTTCATTTATATAGCAAAAAATAAAAAACCCAGTGGTGATCAAATACCACCAAAAGAAAACTCTATCTATCTCAAAAAAGCATACAAAATTCATATGGGTACAGTGTTGCATGACTGAGTATTGTCATTCAAAATGTGATAGTGTGGAAATTTGGCCTGGACTGACTGGGTGGGGGTGAAAGTGTCTGGATTTGAAGTGGTTAACCTCTATACAAAAGAGAATAGGGTGAACTGGTGCAAAACATTTATGCCTGAATGAAAAACTGAGGTACCAGGCAGGTGGGCTTTGTTCTCTGCATGCATCTCAATGTTTTTAATTTTTAATTTTGATTGGGGTTTAGGAATACATATTAGTAGATATTCTAGCTTTCAGCCAAAGGAATCTTCCTGTTTTTAGACCAAGCCCTTGATAATCAATGTAATCCAGTTATCAGGAGCAGGGATGTGTGGGATATTTCTCAGATTAACTCAAATCCTAAAAAGCTCATTTGAGCTAGAACATGTGTGCCTAGGTACTACCATGTTTGTGGAATTATTTTCCACTTGTAATTATTAATTATATAATAAAGGTCCTTATCTTTTTTTTTCTATTTTTACTGATTTCTTTGTCACATTAAAATCTGCTGTTAGGCAGCAAAACCTCAGATTTTATGGTTTTGCCAAATTTAACTGCAGCATTATCATATATATTTCTGTACGTATTGCTTGCAATTTCCAATAAACCTGATCAAATGTTGCTAAATTCAAAGATTCTTAATATGTTTCAGAATAATTACATGGATTGATTAAAGTTATTCACTGATGAATATCTGGAATCACTGATGAATATCTGGAATCACTGATGAATTTCAGTTAAATGGAAAAACCATTTAACTGAAAACATGAATACAAATATTTTTTAATCAGATTCCATCTATCATTTATGAATTAAAAAAATAAATTAAACACCAAGGAGAAGACAAATAATAGTAAGACTGAGTGAACAAAAATATGAACAATATATTTTAACTACAATTATAAAATATAAAATTATATAGTAGGAAAAAAGTCTCAAATTGCATCCTTGTATTGGCCAAATCAGAATATTTTAGAACAATGTGAAAAAAATGACAAATGCAAAACTTTAATTTTAGACTTTCAGATAAAGCGAAACTTGTGTTTAATATAACAAATAGATGAAAAGGTTACTAGCTAGCTAGTTTTCTTGCCATTAATCCAAAGCACAATACTTAAAGCTGAACTCTGGGAAAATATAAAAGGCACAATTAATGCAGCTCTGTAACCAATAATACATAATGTATTTTTTTTTCAAGCAGTGGGTGCATCTGAATTTGACTTGTTATCAACCTCTTGTAGTCTACTGTAAAATCTAAGTAAGTAAAGGTGTGGATTTTAAGGGGGTACCTCACCTCAAAAAAAATGCATGAGATCCCCCAAGAAATCCATAGCAGACCTTTCTGGTCTGGTGTGGATTTTAAGTGGGAATCCACACACAAATCCAAGCATGCAGCCCACTTGCCATCTCCTGATCCATATCAACCCATTTACCCCATGTTAATGAGGACAAGGGCCTCTTCATCACAACCCTTGTTTGGTGGTTGTGGGGGGGTCTACAGGCGGGGGGGGGCTTACTGGAATTTAAAAGCCCCCTATGTGAAGGGCTCACTTCTGGTGGTGCTGTGGCTCACCTGCTCTATGGGCTGCAGTACCGGGCTTTACCAGCGAGTGCCTTTCAGCAGCCAGGATCTCACTTCCTGCAATCAAGCCATCACCTGAGGCTGATTGCAGGAGGTGTATTTAAGCAGCAATTATGCCTGTAACCAGTGCTTTGGTGTTTTGTTTCCCATGAGCCCTTGTTGTCATGTACCTGTATCCTGACTCCTGTGATCTACTTGCTTGACTCTGACTACGATTGAACTCCTGCCTGCACCGTCCCGGTTCTCCCTTTGACTATCCGCTTGCCTACTCCTCTGTATCTGATCCACCCGATTGATCCTGACCCTGCCTGCCTGACTATTCTACTTCTCCTGTGTATGACCCCGGCTAGCCCTGACTACGCTTGTATTTCTGTACATATATATATTGGGTGAAGGTTTTGATTATTTGGTTTTTACTTGCACGGTGCGTTTGTTTATTGGTGTGTCTCACAAATAAATTATATTATTATATCACTCCTGAAGCCTGCTATTCCCTGTGTCAGTCCACACATCTCTGGTTATATCCGGATTACTGACAATGGGGTACATAGTACCCCTACTCATTCACAAAAAAAAAAACATTGTAATTTAGACACACAAACAGTTTTTATAAAAAAAATGAAAATCCACAAAAATGTCCCTTGTAAATGAAGTTTGATGTTGTATGCGACCGATCCTGACAGTAACACCAGTTAAATGACAGCTAAATAAGTGAAAGTGTGCCAAATATAGCCATATTTAGTTGATCGATGTTATTGCCCAAGTATTTCCAGTGGCCATATTTGGGCAGTGATATCACTGCTATCCTCATCACTTTGCTTAAAGGCATTTGGTGTTCCCAGTGACATCATCGATTCTTAGGAACCAGTGACAGCAGAAAGCTGTCATATGTAGAAGTGGCAGAAATACTGCTTTTATATATGATGCATAGTTTGTGTTGAACAGGTGGCCGAATGGGCTAATAATTGGAAGTTCGTCTGAATGACAGAAACTAAATTTCAGCCTCTGACTGTCTCAATGCAGCAATCTCCAGCTTTTTTAATTTAAAATTAGTTTTTACTAGTATTTAAATGGGTATTAAGTTTCCATCTCAGGAGCCTACAGGCAGAAAATTCTGAAGTCCCCCCCCCCCCCCTCCATTTACAGTATTAGTGGATGGTCATGTCTCATGTCGCTGCATTTGATGCTGCAGCAAGACCACAGCAGGTAGCAGCCCACAGAACCCAGCACAAATGTATGCACCATTCATATAAATCCTAGTGCTATAGAACGCCTCACTGCCACAATATAATGCACTATATTAATATATATATAGCTAGATATACAACAATAAAGGTCTGCACAGCCTATTGCATAAGGGTGTGAACCCAAACAAAAGCTTAACCCCTTCACTCCAACGTCACACAAATATGCAGCCTCACAGAACTGGGCTTTTTTCCGTTCTAACGATTGGGACCCAGAACTCCCGATTCCGAGTCACATGATCACTGTGATAGCCTCTGATTGGCTATCACAGTGATCAATCACTGTACAGCCTGCCCCCCTTGGTTTTCTTTTCTCTCTGAATGGAGGAGAGAGATACATTTAATATTTATTTATTCATTTTTTTTAACAGCTTTTTTTTTCTCTATGCAAGGAGAGAGAGAGATACAATGTATCTCTCTCTCTCCTTGCATAGAGAAAAAAAAAGCTGTTAAAAAAAAGATGAATAAATAAATATTAAAAAAGAAAAGAAAAAATGTGCACTATTGTTTCTGTACTGTAGTGTGTATACAAACAACAAATAACATAGACATACAGTATATGGTATCGCTGCAATCATCAAGAGCTGGAAAATGTATTTTGGGTTGTTCTTTGGTGGTAGGTTGTGGTAGTAACAAGAAACACACAGCTACATTTTTAAAAAATTATTATTTTTTTACTAATTTGGGCTAGTTTTCCTTTGATAAAAAAAATTCAGGCGATATCAATTACCATTTACCACCAAATGAAAGCCCAATTTGTCCTGAAATAAACAAGGTATAATCCACCTGGATGTACAAAGTAGCTGTGATGATATGTACGGTTTTACAAACACATGTCAAAGTTGCAAAATTGTGCTTAGACGTTAAGATTTGTTTTACCCTTAGGCGTGAAGGGGTTAAACATGTGTATGTGTGTGTGTGTGTGTATTGCCAGTTAAAGAAGCACAGTGCTGAATAGCAAAATATGTCCCGGTCAGGAAGGTGGTAATACTTTCCAGAGGTCAAGTTGTTAATTTGATTTTTACCTTTCATTTTTAATTGTTCTCACATGTGTTAAATTAAAGCTTTGATATCTGATCAGATAACAAAGTGTTTTTTAATGTGTGAGAAGAATTAAAAATAACAGTTAAAAATCAGCTTAAATTATTGCTAAACCCACGACAGTAAAATCAGTCTGTATATGCAGTAAAGCAGTAAAGCATGGTTGATATACTCACTGTGGAACCTAAGGGGTTAATCATCTGCATTGTGTAAAAATGTGGTTTGATCTTGACTTTCCTGATCCTCCCCTTCTTCCAGTGGCACCCTCTTATCTCCTGATAAGACATATCGTGTGGAGACACTTTACATATGCGTGGTTTGGTGTGTATTGCTAGAGAGGTTTTTTTCTTGGGATAGTACATGTGGTCAGCACAGGGCCAATCAGTACTGTCCAGAGGTCAGACTGCTCTAACTGCTGATGAGAAAAGGTATTTAGGTGTCCGTTTATGAACCAGCGGTAATAGATCGCTGCTCAGTTCTCCGGCATTCTCGGAGAACACAGTTCTCCTGTGAATGCAGTTTATGAAGCAGTTCTCCGAACGAAGGGAGAACGGTCTCCAAACGCTGGAGAACGGTCTACAAACTCTGGAAAACGGCTCATTTTACTATAATCTCCCGAGATTACAGTAAAACATCAGTTTACTAAACAAAGGTAAATTATCTCTGCTTAGTTTTCGGTCCCTCTCACTCTCCAGCTCTGGGCTGGAGAATCTGGAGGGAGAACACAGATCTCCAGAGAAGGGCTGACATGATCTCCTGAGTGTCATAAACTGTGAATGACCAGAGAATAGCTGAGATCCGTTGAATCGCAGCTATTCTCTGTGTCATAAACGGACACCTGAGTAGTATATATTTACTAAAGTAATTGCATTTCCATGCTCTGTGTACTGAGGAAGACCAGATAGAGTGAATGCAGGGGCCTGGGCTTAGTAACATTTTAAAGTGTATGTCTGGCTGAGGTAATGGTTTTTTTTGGGGGGAGGGGAAGGGGGCAAATGGTTTGTTTGCAAATGGCAGTTCTGTTGGGGAAAGGGGGAATAGAGACTATCAGAAAAATTGACTTCCATATGCTGAGCTGTATTGTCTGTAATATATATATATATATATATATATATAATCTTTTTTTTTTTTACAGTATAGCTCAGCCTATGAAGGTCCAGTTTTTTGACAGCCCACTATCCCCCCTTCATAAACAGACCAACAGACCTGGCTTTAAGGCTTCATGCACACTAGAAAGCTAAAAATTGCTGTAGAAACACTGGACAAAAATCTCTAATGTTTTAGTATTTAGCAGTGTTTGGCCTAGTGTGTAAGCTACGTTCAGTAGCTTCAGCATTAAGGAGTGAAGCCGCCAGCCTCCTTAACAATCAGCTATTCACTGGGGAGCTGGGAAGTCCGCCCGGTGTAGATCCAGAATCAAACACACCACCCGCCACCACATACTGCCCCGGAATGAAGCTGAAGCCCTTGGCTGCACTGACTTAAGATTTCTATACAACTCAGATTTTACACAAAACGTCCTCCCACCCACAGCACAGCCGCTGCTGCTTGCCACTGATGTATATTTAGCAGAGATGCCAAACCAAATTCTGCCAGAAGAAATCGCAGTGCATGAGGGTAATTAGAGTTGCTACTTTATCAACCCATGATCATGCAGACATGCACCCCTCTAAGAAGGGAGCCTGTAGACACATGCTTACAGTGCCTTTTGGGAAATCCATCCCTGCATAGAGTTACAACAATATGCTGACAAAGACATGCAGCTATATTGTACAAATTAAGTCAAAGGAATAGACAGGACAAAGTATCTGCAATATAGCATACATGGAAGTAAAAGTAATTCATAGAGAGTTGGCAAGTTATCAAATCGTCGAAGAAAAATTAAATGAGAGACCTAATCAAAGACTCTGCAGGAATAAGTGCAAAATAATATAAAAAAAGCCTATATAATTGGAGAATAGTAACCTTAGACATTAGATCACAAATGAGTATATGGCACTGCATCCTGGAGTAAATCTGACAAAAACACATAAAAAGGTCAATGTTAAAAACCAAGTAGGAGTTACATCGAATGGACAGACAGTAAATAATTCTGCTTGCCACATTTTTGTGCAACCTTTGGTTGGTGGTCATAAATAGTGGTCTCCAGCTTTAGAACTTTCAGCTTTTTGCAAGGATTCCCAATGAAACCAGCCCCTGCTGGACAGGTTTTGTAATAACAGGTAAACAAATAGGTTTCTTTACCACAAAGTCTTGAAGACTTCACCTTAAAATTAATATTTAAGAAACTGTGATCCACATAACATCCATCATAGACTTTTCCAGATCAAACATTTAGCGGGATAGATAGATTGATAGATAAATAAACAAAATTATATAAAAAATACTGCAATATGATCTGCTTGTACCATCTTATTTCTTATAGTTAGATGTTTGTAAGCAATGAGCTCTGCAATTTGCTCATCCCCAGCTCCGTGTCTTGAGTGGCCATCAATTATAGTTGAGACCAGGAAGGTCAAAAGGTGATCCAATAAGAGTCACAGAGAGAACTTTGTGGGTTTTACACCTGGTAGTCCTCTCCCTTGTAGACCCTGGGGATGTAGTGGTATTCACTCTCTGTCCCTGGTACAATATGGGTTTGCATAAGACTGCTTGTTCAGGCCATTTAGCTGTGCTAGTCTTCCATACTGGTCAGGGTACCCTCTGGATAGGATTTGTGGTGTAGTTCCCTCTGTCTGAACTTCCTCTCCTTCCACCTGCTCAGCTCGGGCCTGGAGGCAGAACCCCCCCTTCCTCGGGGTCCCCTCCCAGGCTACATGACAACAACTCAGCAATCCATCTTCCACCAGACTCCTACTGCTGGCTAGGCTCTCCCATATTTATGGGCCTGTCTACCACACTGCCAGGCCTCCTGCCTAGGATTATTCAGACTCCCATGAATATGCAGATCTCAGTCTCCACTTTTCTGCCCACTAGCTTCTAGAATCTTCTTGAAGACTTCAGAACCAGGGATGTACCAGAGACCTGACCTGTAGAGCCCACCAGCTTGACTTAAAGTAACCCAATCAGACATTCTCACTTCACTACTATGAGCCAAATTAACTACTGTGAGCTAAACTAACTCTCTAGCACCCCTAGAGGGCTCTACATACATACGAGGGTTCTTCAAAAAGTTTCTGCACTTTTTTTTAACTCTACTATTTAAAAGTATGGACACTTTCTGAAGACCCCTCATATAAGCTAATTTCTTCTTTCATTGAACTCTACTGAATTTTTAACTGTATCCAGTGCAAGATGTTACACTTAACTAGGGTGCTGGATTTAACTTTAACTCAGTCCTGGCATGAGGAACCGGACAGGAGAATGTTCATTTACATTGGTGGGGAAGGAGGAGGTTAGGACACGTTATAAAATAATTAGATGTTTTATCAAACTCATGGTTATGCAATCTTAAAAAAACATAACAACTTCCTTTTCGAAGGGCTCAGCCACATTATTGCATTGCAAATAGACAGGACAAAGTAAAGCTCAAGTTACCACAATGCATGTTAAATGCTTTGGGGCCATTTATTCTGTACTTCCTTTACAATTCTCACTGCTAGATGCACTTTTTATGGTAAATTTTGGTGCATTAGACAGTCCATTTAAATTAACAGACTGCTTTATTACAATGCCCGTAAACTAATGCAGCATGAGTGTGAATTGGCCCCAAGGGTTTATTCAACTGTCACTTCGATATCAGGAAGGTATTTTTTTTCTTCATAATAGCACAGGACAACAATTTTTGTCAACATTTAGCTTTCTGATAAACTTTTGGTGAAGGTAGAAAACACCTCAACTCAACTTACATAAGATCAACCCTCAAGTGTCACCCCCATGCTGGCACTGCCTCACATTTACACATTTTTTGGGAGTGCCCAGTGCTGACCATTTTCTGGTATGAGGTCAAATCCTCCATCAAAAATCTAGCCGAATGGTGTCTAGCAGATTCACCTGTCACCTACCTTTTACATGATACACAAATATCCTACAAATGCTATAAAAACTCACTCTAGAGACATCTGAATATGGTGAAAGCCCATGTACTAGCTTTATGGAAAACCACTGATCCACCTACCATAGAACACTGGCTCGCTAGGGTATCAGACATTCAACTTATGGAACAATTAACAGCATTTTTGAAAGATAAATCTTAAAAACATTTCAAAATCTGGACGCACTGGCTGTTATACATTCACTCTCTATAAGCTACCTTGTCGCCGCCGTGAGCCGTGGACGGGAGGAGAGAGCTCCCCCCACCCACCCAAAGCCAAACCCAACCCCACAACTCCCTTCCCCCCCCCCAAAGTTTTCCCCTACTTTTATCCTCTAATTTAATTATTTTAATACCTCCCTGGTTTATGCTATAGTGTTCTCTTTGAAGCAACAGACCAGGACAAGGCCATGATGCAGCCACTACTAAAATTTTGCATGCATTTGTCATTTGGTGGACATCATCTGTAGAATATATGTTCTTCCCGATTATCTGCATAATCAATATTTGTGAAATATATGCTCATGCTCATACAGTGGGGCAAAAAAGTATTTAGTCAGCCACCAATTGTGCAAGTTCTCCCACTTAAAAAGATGAGAAAGGCCTGTAATTGGCATCATAGGTAGACCTCAACTATGAGAGACAAAATGAGAAAAAAAATCCAGACAATCACATTGGCTGATTTGGAAACAATTTATTTGCAAATTATGGTGGAAAATAAGTATTTGGTCAATATCAAAAGTTCATCTCAATACTTTGTTATATATCCTTTGTTGGCAATGACAGAGGTCAAACATTTCCTGTAAGTCTTCACAAGGTTGGCACACACTGTTGCTGGTATGTTGGCCCATTCCTCCATGCAGATCTCCTCTGGAGCAGTGATGTTTTGGGGCTGTCGCTGGGCAACACGGACTTTCAACTCCCTCCAAAGGTTTTCTATGGGATTGAGATCTGGAGACTGGCTAGGCCACTCCAGGACCTTGAAGTGCTTCTTACGAAGCCACTCCTTCATTGCCCGGGCGGTATGTTTGGGATCATTGTCATGTTGGAAGACCCAGCCATGTTTCATCTTCAATGCCCTTGTTGATGGAAGGAGGTTTGCACTCAAAATCTCACGATACATGGCCCCATTCATTCTGTCCTGTACATGGATCAGTCGTCCCGGTCCATTTGCGGAGAAACAGCCCCAAAGCATGATGTTGCCACCCCCATGCTTCACAGTAGGTATGGTGTTCTTTGGATGCAACTCAGCATTCTCTCCTCCAAACATGATGAGTTGTGTTTTTACCAAACAGTTCTATTTTGGTTTCATCTGACCATATGACATTCTCACAATCCTCTTCTGGATCATCCAAATGCTCTCTAGCAAACTTCAGATGGGCCCAGACATGTACTGGCTTAAGCAGGGGGACACGTCTGGCACTGCAGGATCTGAGTCCCTGGCGGCGTAGTGTGTTACTGATGGTAGCCTTTGTTACGTTGGTCCCAGCTCTCTGCAGGTCATTCACTAGGTCCCCCCCATGTGGTCCTGGGATTTTTGCTCACCGTTCTTGTGATAATTTTGACCCCACGGGGTGAGATCTTGCGTGGAGCCCCAGATGGAAGGAGATTATCAGTGGTCTTGTATGTCTTCCATTTTCTAATTATTGCTCCCACAGTTGATTTGTTCACACCAAGCTGCTTGCCTATTGCAGATTCAGTCTTCCCAGCCTGGTGCAGGTCTACTATTTTGTTTCTGGTGTCCTTCGACAGCTCTTTGGTCTTCACTATAGTGGAGTTTGGAGTGTGACTGTTTTGAGGTTGTAGACAGGTGTCTTTTATACTGATAACAAGTTCAAACAGGTGCCATTGATACAGGTAATGAGTGCAGGACAGAGGAGCCTCTTAAAGAAGAAGGTACAGGTCTGTGAGAGCCAGAAATCTTGCTTGTTTGTAGGTGACCAAATACTTATTTTCCACCATAATTTGCAATTAAATTCTTTCCAAATCAGCCAATGTGATTGTCTGGATTTTGTTTCTCATTTTGCCTCTCATAGATGAGGTCTACCTATGATGCCAATTACAGGCCTCTCTCATCTTTTTAAGTGGGAGAACTTGCACAATTGGTGGCTGACTAAGTACTTTTTTGCCCCACTGTATGCTATACTTTGCATAGTTTTGAGATGCTGGATTATCTGCCCTGAATTATGGTCGATTTAAATAAAGAATTAAAAAACAACAAGTTTTAGTGATTATGATAGGCCTCTTTAAACTGAACACAAATATAGCTTCTGAATGGCTGTATCATGAAGGAATGTTGTGAAATATGAAATAACTTTTAATGACTATAACCTATTTAATTGCCATACGTTTCCAACATGCTAGATTAATTCTACAGGTCTAAAAGTGTTTTGTTGCTGATTCTCGTTTGAACTCAATGTCTGGTGCATCTCACTGTCCAACAAAAGTCAGCCAACAGTGATGAATTCTAGATGCCCTCATATTATTTTTCCATTGTGACAATGTCCCAGTGAAACCTTTCACCATAACAGGCACTGACTGCACTGTTCCATGTTTTCGTATGTTTCTTTCATATGTGTAACATAGCCAACAAGTATTACAAACATGATAGATTAAATTACAGTTTATGTTCATGATTAATAGCCAAAAATCTGTTGTAAGTTGTTGTTATCCAGTTTGCTGTCCAGTGAAGACTTTTAAAATGTTGGCTTTTCTAGGTATGATTTCCTATGTGCTGTAAGGTTGAACTTTTAAGTTATTCTTCCCTTTAATTCATGAAGCATCCAAACTAAAGAAGAACAGCTGCTTTCTGGAATGTAACATACAGTTCACGCAATCTATATTCTCAGATCTGATCACCCTCAGACTGCCCTATGAGCTATAAGGTGAAATGATTTTGTGAAGGATCATGCACTTCATGTTGGATGACAGATGTATTATTCTTCACAATACCTCCTCCAGCAATAGTAGCAATATGAAGAAAAATCTTAACAAGAGAATTATGATATACAGTATGTATGGTAATGCTAAAAATTAAAAATTGTAATCAGGTAAATATGAAATCTTGAATATTTCATAATTACCACTTTCATGTACGAAGTGGAAATCTATGCTCTGTGAAATCTTACAGAAAGCAGCCACTGTGCTAAAAATATACCTGAATAACAGGTTTAAACTAGTATTACAGGTCTTAAGCAGTGAATAGAGCTGTGAGAAACCACAAAAATTGTGGCTAGCTTGCTTTACACAAACATATGCACTTAAAGTGTTATTTGGATCTGTGCCTCGCAGAATTTTTTGAAGCAACTGTGCGTTTGTTGTCACAGTGTTGAGCCTTCTTATAATCCCTGCCATTCTCTGTTACCTAGGGAACATCTTGTCCATCTTCTAAAGCTGAACATTGGCAGGGATGAAGTGCATGGCATCTTCCCCTATAAAAAAAATCTTGCCCACAGCTGCAGTTCATGTGTTGTCTGGGGAGGCAGAGGAACGTGTGTGTATAGCAGCAAGCTTGTGTGCTAAAAGCTGTCAGGACTTGGTTCACCTGCTGGTGGCACTGTGGTTCCCAGTGCAAAAGATTGTAGTAATGGTGTCCACCAGTGGGTGTCTCTCAGCAGCCAGCAGATCGCAGTATCAGTCTCCACCTCATGCTGGTTGCTGGGAGGGTATTTAATCCATCCTCTACTATTACCCTTTGCTTCAGAGTTTAGCCTGATATGCTTGCTGACTTATCCTGGGCCTATATCCTGATCCTGTTCCTGCCCCGTATCTGTACCTTGTGACCTGCTACCATGTACCTGCTCCCATTGTTTCTGCTTCCCAGTCCTGGTTCCCCTTCCTGACTGGTTCTTGCACCTCCATTTAATCCGTGCTCCCCTTTTGCCTGTATATATTGTATTATAGTTAGTTTGCTAGTTAGATTTTCTGTCTCTTGGTTTATGGTTCACTTATAGCTTCACATTTGCTGTGTAATCTGTTTGCTGGAGTTTAGATATCTATATTGCTCAGTATTTTGATATTATCTTCTAAGCAAATGGAGGGGGTACAAATTCAAAAAGTTTTATTCATGTTTGGCCATAACAATTTTCTTAATAGCATTTATTAACTCTGTGATTTCATGTCTCAGTGTATTTCTTCCCCTTTTTACACATTATATTTAATTTGTTTTTATTTTGTTTTCTGCTGACGTTTTGCTGAGTAATGTGCACTCCCTAGTGGTTGATTTGCATACACATTAGTGAGTATCAAGGTGTAAACTTTGTTATTTTACAGATTAATCCCACATTAGGAGCATTGCTTAGCTTTTTCTAATGTTCATGTTGTAAATTGTGGGCTGGCCGGTCCCTTTGCCTCTCTTCTGGTGCTCCTCTTACTGCAGGACCTGAGAATGAGAGCAATAAAGCGTGTTTCTAGATTCCTTGTGTATACATACTGTATATTGGGTACCCCCATATATTTGAGGCATTTTAGCAAATTAGTGGGTCTCATTTTTACAAGGAAATTTCGAATTATTGGTGAGATATTTTGATATTTCCAATATGAATATTATGTACTTTCTTGTAATTATTATTTTTATCTTGATACCGTATATGTCATGTAGTCTGTAAATCTTCCTGACTAGTAGATCGCGACCAGGTGACTGGTAGATCGCAGTCTGGGCTTGCTGACCCGCCATCCAAGAGCATCAAACGGAGTGCAATGCCGAGGGACTACTTATAAAGTTGGAGCTGTAGTAGGGAGCAAGAGCAGCATAAGCCAATGCCTCCTCTGTAGGGCTGGCTCCTGTCCCATGCAGAGTGATACCAACTGCACTCTACCTCTTATCTTGGCTAGCGGTCTCCAGTAGTAGGAAACAGGAGATCTTCAGGTCAGTGTGAAGCAATACACTGGGCATAATAGTATAGGGCTGCTTTCACAGTGATGGCCTGCAGTTTACCCACACTGCAGGTGCAGTGCAGTTTACCTGCAGCTTGCCTGCGGGTTTGCTGCTCTTAGTCATAGACTTCTATTATATCCTGCGTGTTTGGCGCACTTTATGAAAGTGCACCAAAACTCCATACAGTTGCAGGGCGATTGCAGAGTGGCCCCATCTACTTGAATAGGCTATGACAGGCAGCCGGTAGTACCCACCAAAAGCAACTGGGGGGTTAATTCAGGCTGTGGCATGTGTACACCTTTGGCTGCTGCTTCAGCAGCTAAAGGGGGTAGGAAATGGGGGCAGTGAAAATGAGACTCAACCGCACGGTTTTACCACCCCCAGCATTACATGTGAACAAGCTCTAAGAGTGCTGCTGCCGAATGCAACTAAGGGCTCCTTCACAAGGTGGTGAGGAGGCAATATGTTGCCTCATCATCTGATTTAAACCCACGATTGCCGTGCAATGCACAAGATTGTGATAAGGTTTAAATCAGGTGTGTGGAGGCGACACTGTGCATGGTGATCTTTGACTTCTCTTATGTTGTTCAAGTAGATCTCTACCTCTTTGAAGTTGCCTACCCCTGGTTTACAGTGCCAAAAAAGAAATATTTCAATAAAGTGCTCCAGTGCTTAAGTGAAACCAGACATGCAAAGCTGATTACCAAATATAATAGATCTCAGGACTGGAGATCTAAATGTGCTCATGAAAAAGGAATCCTCAAAGTCCATCCATCCAGCATGGATCATCAGTGTAGACTGTCATGTGTAGTAAAACCTCTCAGCTCAGAGGATCATCAGCATGGATCATCAGCATAAGACCAGACTGAATGGGATGCACAGCCACAGCATCTAAATATATAAAAGGAAGGAGAAGCCTCATGGTGCAGTAAATATAAAACATGTTTAATAATGGAATATTGCACTTACAATAGCAGCAGTAAAGTACACAGAATATAATCCAACTCATCCAAGCACAGCCATGAGTCACAGTGGCGGGCATGTGCGATGACGTCACTTAATCAGGCTCTACCTGACATGTTTCACCTAAAAGGGCTTTCTCAAAGAAAGGAGTCTTATGCTGATGATCCATGCTGGGTGGATCCATGCTGGGTGGATCCATGGATGCAGTTTTGCTGTGCAACCAGAACTGCTGGTTTAAAATACTGATACCACCTTATTTCATGCTTGTTGGCCATCATCAGTGCTGGTTTTAGAATTCACATGTATATTTGTAGCATTTAACAAATTTCCTGCTACAAATCCAACCATCCCTGACAGTGAACCTGAACCCAAGACCACCATTACTTTTTATCCTTGCTGTTTATCCATGTCTGGCATACATTGTCATTGTTTTAGACCACTTGCCCTGACACATGGAACAAGTGTTTTTTTGACCCTGCAATTATACTTGCAACATCATTAGGTCTATTTGGAACTCTCTTACATAAGGTTACTTTGAAAACTCATACAAAATGCTAATATGACCTTTTTAACAGCTAATGGCTATTAATCTTGTATGACTCCCATTGTTTTTTTGTCCACACCAACAATTGACCAACATATATAGTAGGTAGCTCTCTTCCACAAACAATCTTGCTTTTCCCCCTGCATCCAATAAAAGGGACACAGTCATGATTGATGAAAGCTGCCATTACTGAACTATAAGGATGAGCTAATCTGCCCAGGTTTGCTACACCACAGGTTTGGCGATTCCTGTCTGAAATTCAATGGCTGGCGTGCAGCAGAATATAGTTAATGAGGGAGAAGTGGACAAAATACATTATAGACAGAGTACAGGCAGATGTACAAGAATTAAGAACCACAAAAGACACACAGTGGGACAATTTTAATGAGCAAGGCATGGCTCAAATGTACTAGAGACGAAAAGAGCAAGCAGGGGTTTTACTTCAAGCATTAAGATACTGCAGAGAATAGAGCAGTGTATAATGACAAGTACCAGGACAGTTTTACTCAGGGGGTTTAAAGGCAATTTTTAAAAAAATAACAAATATGTCTTACTCACCCTCTCTGTGCAGTGGTTTTACACAGGGCAGCCCTGATCCTCTTCTTCTCGGGTCCCCCACCAGGGCTCCTGGCCCCTCACTCCTGTCGAGTGCCCCCAGAGCAAGCAGCTTGCTATGGAAGTACCCAAGCTGGCTAGCTCCTTGGCCTCTTCTCTGCATGTTCATTCATACACACAGCCACAGCTCAGCCCACCTCCTCTCTCTCCTCATTGGCTCACTGGCTGAGGAAGGAGAGTGCCCGGAGAGCCTAGGCTCTCCTGCACATCTCTGGATCACGATGTAGCTAAGTATTGCGGGGGGGGGGGTGGCTGAGGGGGCTACTGCACACAGAAGATGTGAAGATTTTTTACCATCATGCATAAAATGTATGAAGGTAAAAACCTTGAGCCCTTAGATTCACTTTAAGCCAAAATGTAGTAGAGACCAAAAATGCAAGCTGGTAGAATTAAGAAACAGCCAATGATACAGCAGAGTCGACCAGCAGCAGGACAATTTTAAAGAGCAAAGCTAGACTCAAATTTGCTACAGACAAAGAGCACAGGTTTGTATGATCTATAATAGACCTAAACAGTGTGTTCCTAACTTTTAACTTTTTTTATACTTTGTGGATGGAAGTGTGGTGTGATACAATTTGAGGTGATATACTGTAGGTGAACACTGTTGTTGAATGTTTTTTTCTTTCAAGCAATGCAGCAGCACGCTGCAAACAAAAGGCAGCTACAATAACAGATGTAACAAATACTCTGCTTGGAGCAGTAAAAACTTAAAAATGGTCTCTATAAAATAAAAATCAAACCCCAAAAGAGATGTAAATATCAAAATTCTATCCCAGGAACAAAAGATCCTTTTAATGGGACAGGTTTAATACAGTTTCCTAAATGACCCTAATCTACCCTGTTGCTATAGCTGCTCTGTGCTCTTGTTTCTTTTATAATGAAGGAACTTGCTTATCAAAACATTCCCCTATTGTTCCTCCTAAAGCCTAGTACACATGATGAGAAAATCGGACACAAAATACCGCTTTCTGAGCAATCATCTGATAATCTGAATTTCCTTATTTTCGAGTAAAAGAAAAATGTGTGTAGAGCAGGGGTCTCCAAACTTTTTAAACAAAGGACCAGTTTACTATCCTTGAGTCTTTAGGGGGGCCAGACTGTGATAAACGGGAATACAAAATATCCCAGTATCAGTGGGAGTAAACAATCCCCTATCATTGTGTGACAGTGGTAGGAATTGTTCCTCACCATTGGTGTCATTGGGAGGTATTGTGCCCCATCATTGGTGTCATTGGGCTCCATTGTTAGTGTCATTGGGAAGAACTATGCCCCATAATTTATGTAATTAGTAGGAATTGTGCCCCATTGTTGGTGTCATTAGGAAGAATTATGCCTTTCTATGGTGTCAGTGGATTAAAGAGTGTCCCAAGGGCCAGATAAAAGCAAGCAAAAGGCCACATTTGGCCCCGGGCCGCAGTTTGGAGACCACTGGTGTAGAGAAAAAGAAGAGAAGAAAGAAAAGTGTAGAGAAATTTCAATTGTTCAGCAGAGCTTTATGATTTTGTTATTTAAATATGTTATTTAAACATTATCCAAGGAATGTGCTACACACAAATAACAGTTTGCTATCAAGAATAGCTCCTAGCTATCTGAAGAATTAAGGGCACAGAACTGCACACAGCTTGGCTGATTAATTCCTGGCTCACTTTATAAAGATCTGTTTTTGCTAATGTCCTCTCAGCTTTTACAAAACCAAAATGCTCATATTATTGCAGAGGAACGTAATTAAAAAATATGATGCTCTAGTGAAGAATATAGTGAAAATGAACCAATAACCAGGTTTTACTAGCTCATTTGTTTGGGTACTGTAATACAGCACTGTTTGAACATAATGCTGCATCTTAATTACATCTCACATATTTAAATTATTATTAAACCTCAATTGTTGTTTTTTTTATTTGCTTTAATCTATTCAAATAAAAAATAACTCATATTTCATATTGGCAAATGTTTTATTCAATAAAATAAATTATGCTTGATAACATTAAAGAAATTAATCTAAGTGGATGTGTTAGAATCATCAAAGCAATCAAAGTAAGAGGAGAGATCAATATAGCTCAGCAGAGGAACTCTTAGAATAAAATAGAATAAGTTAAGAAATAAACATACAAACAAAACTTTGGTTGCCATGTAGCTGCTCTCAGTACATCTACAAGTCAATGTGTCATTGCAAATCCAGACAGTGACTGCACTATAAGTTGCACTGTAAAGAACTAGATCTATAAATATAAAAAATGTACAGGGTACACCTTCAGTGGCAAAGAATAAGCAACATAGCCACCCTGCCTCCCATATGTAGCACTAGCCCCTTATGCATTGCAAGAGATCTGGGTCCCCCTGTAGTCCTGTACAGCCAGGCATCACACATTTTTCCATTCAGACTTGCATCAGGGGATAGAAATACGGTCCTTGAGCTTTGTTTTGGAGTTTTATTAGGGATGTAGAACTTGGATGGGGTAAGGGGTGTACGGGATGCTCAAGAGAATGGTAACTGAGGACAAACTTCCTGAACTATATTACAAGTCCCAAATGCAGACCTTCTCTTCTAGGAGAGCTCTCCAGCCTTTCCTGGTGTACCACCCCAAACCCCAGATAAATCCTCTTCTTTATCCAGCTGTCTGGAGGAATCCCTGGGCAAGGGAGTCCAAAGCTGCCACTTAAAATGTAACAGTCCCAGGTGTAGAGCTAGTCAGGTTCCCATCCAAATGCTCTCTCCCCTTACTAGTCCAGGGGGTGTAGGGGTACTCACTGAGTCCTACTCCTGTGCTACTGTTGGATAGGTGGCTGCTACCAGGCCTATCAGTTGGGCCACTCATTCCTTGCCACCACTGGGTCCTTTCTCAGGGGGTCATTGAAGTCCACAGCTTTCTTCCTTTTAAGGTCCCTCTGCCTGAAGGTGAGGCCCTTCTAGCCTGGGCTCCCTCCCAGGCTCCTACATCTCAGCCTCACTTCTCCTCCAAATCTCCTCAAAGCGTCCTGCTACTGAACAGGCTCCAACACTTTTAAGGGTGTCCCAGCCCCTTGCCAAGCCTTCTGTTGTGGATTGGCTGGGGTCTCTCAAGAGTGCAGCCAGCCATTCCCCAGATCCACCCACTGCTTCTAGAGCCTTCCTCCAAAGCTCCTCCTAGCCCCCCATGAGGGCGCTACACATAATACATGCATAGATATGCGCTTTGTGTACTCAGCTCTTATGTTCTGCTGTACTCATACAGTGGTGGCTCTGTATCTCCTGCCTCTTGCCTCCCCTGAGATCACCTGAATCCCTCCTGGACTGTACTGGCATCAGTATGTTCTCCCTGCTTGAAATGTCAGCTGTGCTCACTATGTTCTAAAGAAGTAGTTATGGGGAGGTCTGTGGGAAGAAAGATTATTGAGATTGTGATTCCTAAATTAATATCTTTAACTTTAATGCCTAAGTAGTATGTGCAATTACACTACATCAAAGGGGTCAGAAATCACCTTGTGAGGCACATAGGAAAATCATCATTAAGGTTTGTCTCATGAGTGCACCTTCATAAGCAGCCCTTAAATTAGCTGCATTTGCCTTTTGCTTAGTACCTTTTTTCTCATTTGCATGTGAGTTTCTGGTTACCAAGGGAGATGGCAAAAAATAAAAGGGAAGAGGTGTGCACACCAGTACGGCTATCACAGGATGGTATAGGGACTCCAAATAGTGGAAAAAACACAAATGACAAAGGGAAGGAGAGTGCAGCCAGGCTGGACAATTTTGCTTAATACCACTACAGCTCAATCAGTAACTTCTGTCTTCCCCAATGAAATTACAGTATCTGACTCAGTTTATTCTGAAACTAAATTGATTTCAGAGGGGATCGGCAATTGTTGGAATATAGCAAGTACAGCTACCCCTTTATGTACCTCTGAACAATTGCTGGGTGAGACAAAGCCTACACAGAGATGTTTGCATTGCTCTTCAAGAATATGTCTCATCCATTACCTTACTAAAGACTCAGATAGATAATTATGGAGGAAATAATTTTCAAGCATGAAAACCACGAAAAGCTAAAAAATTTGGAAGGAAGAATAAGTGACATGGGGGATGTGGTGTATCCCTTAAAACAAGATATGCATCGTCTTAAGCAAAAGAAAAATGTTAACGCTAATGAAATGGATTGTATTAAAAACTAGATCTATCAGAATAACAGAAGAATTGTTGAGTTCTGGTAAAAACCGAAGGAGCAATACATAACAAAATATATTAAGAAATTGTTTTTCTCTGTGTTTGGGAAGGATGCACGTTTCTCTGTTTGAGGTTGAGGGGCTCATCAAGTCCTGACCTACCCTACTACAGCTTAAGGAAAGCCAAGAAAAATCCTAGTCATATTAATTATCAGGACAGAAATGCCATTCTGCAGAGAGTACTCTGCCTTGAGGATATTGCAGTAAATGGTGCAAGATATATTTATATCCAGATATTTCTGCAGAAGTACAAAGTGTAAAAAGGACTATGTTCTATGAAATTAAAACCTGTTTGCAGAAGTTGAAAATGCCATATGTTATGTTTTATCCTCCATGACTAAGAATTGTTGCTAGGGGAAAATCCCATTTTTTGATAGACCAGCTGATGCACCTTAATGGATTAATAAGCATTAAAAACATTTATAGTGGAGTGAGTGCACATGCGCGGCCGGCGGGACGGACATGTCCCGTTGAGGCTCCGTCTCCCCGTCGGGTGACAGCGCCGCCAAGCAGCGGGTCCCGGCCCGCAACATACCCCAGGGGGACCCGAGCACAGCGGCAACCATCCCAGGGTCCGATCCGCCCTGGTCTGCGGCGGATCTCCTGCAGTGGGTCGGAGATATCCGACGGGTCACGTGTCCCTGCGGCGAGCTCCGCACAGGCCCGCCCACGGCACTGAACCTGGGCAGAAGAGAGAAAGAAAAGGGGGGCTGAGAACACCATAACAGCCCCCCCGACTGACGAGCAGCAGAATGGTTAAGCGGGCACCCCGGCACCAGGTCCCCCCTTCTACCAAGTCAATCAAGGAGGCCCTGGCAAAGGCGACCACAAAGATGGCCACCGCCTCAGCACATGGAAGCAAGAAGGTGACAAATACATATGCAGCCCTACAGGATCCGCAGCCCAGCCATCCCTGCACGTCTGAGGGTGAGTCTGACACTAAAACTGATGTCCCTGCACAAGCCCTGACGCCTGACCTTACACCCCCAGACCTGCTGACCCGCTTTGAAATAATGCTACACAAAGCTTTGAAGCAAACCTCGGACCGCATCACTGCTACACTATCTAGGGAAATCCGTGAACTAGGGCAACGCACTGCGGACCTAGAGCAGAGAGTAGATGGTCTTGATGCCACGCTTCAGAGACATACGGATGACCTTGACCTTCTGCGCGACGAAAACGCAACACTATTGACACGACTGGAGGACTTTGAAAACAGGGCACGACGCTCCAATCTGCGTATTCGTGGCCTCCCGGAAACGATCGTCGATCTCCAATCAACAGTAACAGCTCTGTTCCAAGAGCTTGCCCCAGCTATCCCAATCGAAAGATTGGAATTGGATAGAGTACACAGGGCGTTAGCATTGCGACGCACGGATGGTCCACCACGTGACATTATAGCCAAGCTCCACTTTTTCCGCACCAAGGAGCAACTCCTACAAGCCGCCCGTAACGCAGAATCTCTACAGTTCCAAGGTCATTCATACCAGCTATTCCAGGATCTAAGCCCCACAACAATCACCAAGCGCAGGGCTATGAAACCTCACCTACAAGTACTTCAACAACACGCTATACCATATAGGTGGAGCTTCCCCTTTGCAGTGCGATTCAGATATCAATCCCGGGATTACACTTGTAAGACTCCAGAAGACCTACTAGACACCCTGCGGATCTTACAACTGCATTCCTCAGCGACACCTCCAGAAAGCGCCAAGCGGAGGTCCACATCCTGCTCGCCGCGGAAGTCCCTTCCCACACGTGCCACTGAAGGCCCACTCAACCTCCACAAACGAGGCCGCTTTTCATCTCCGGGTCTATCTACACAAGATACCATGGACTGAACTGTGTCTCATGTTTATCCTTCTTCTCTCCACTTTATTGTGGCCATATACACCAAATGGTGTACTCCTTTGATTGTCATTACTGTTATTGAGGTTAATACCGTTGATATCCTCTCTCCCTCTACCTGTTAAATTTTGGTTGCCCCATTACCTGGGAATTGTTCGGCTCCCCCCCTTGGGGCCCCACTTTAGGTTAGTTTGTTTGAGAGCCTAAGCTCTGACGGCATGCGACGCCACACCCCTTCCCCTGTGATGTCTCACTCATACTGCTTATGCCGTCCGAGTTTGGGATAGCGTGATCTTCATGAATGTCTTTTCTTTATGTACCTGTTTTTTTCTACCGGGACCTCGCCACCTTTTATCAATCAAGTTGCTGTCATCCTCACGGACCGTGTACCTGCACACTCCAACCTAGCCCCTGTGTTATTGGTTATTTAATAACGCTTGGGCTACTATTGTTCCCTAGCCCACCCTGACTCAGGGTGTCCTTGGGAACCCATCTTTTAGGCCTTAAATGGTCTCTTACACTCCTTCTTTCCTGTTTCCTCTCCCGTATCGTACCCCTCCTCCCTCCCTCCAACATGACTTCAGGACTCTGCACAACGCACTCCACAATGCCCTCATCCCTCATCAGGCTCCACCTTGGGAAGTAGTGACAGACTATCCTAACCATTATGCGCTTTCCTCATGGGTTCGTTAAATATCCTTACCCTGAACGTGCAGGGCCTCAATATCCCACAGAAACATACTAAGGCCTTTTGAACCTTTGCTACGCTTAAAGCTCACGTGGTTTGTCTACAGGAAACACACTTCACTCCCAACTCCACTCCTAAGTTTTTTGGCCCCCGATATCCTCAGGTCTATACAGCCTCTGCCGCCACCAAACGCAGGGGGGTACTGATAGCCTTTCATCGCACAACACCCTTCACACTAGGCACCGAAATTAAAGACCCGGAGGGTCGTTACCTCCTGTTAGTTGGGCAACTCTTGGATATAGATGTCACCATTGCTGCATACTATGCCCCAAACCTAGACCCTTTACCATTCCTTTCCCACATACTCTCGACTATAGACCACCATAAGCGCGGAACTTTAATTGTTAGCGGAGACTCTAATAGTGTAGTATATCCCTTCCTCGATAAATCCCCTTAACCATCTTCTGCCCCTGCCTCTAAGCAAACTTTCCAAGCCATTCTACACCGTTACTCCTTGATAGATACATGGCGAGAACTCAACCCGGCGAAACGCCAATACACCTTTTATTCTCACCCCCACCAGTCATTCTCCAGGATAGATCATATTTTCCTTACCACCGCCTCTACCCCCCGGCTCCTGACTTCTGAAATAATTCTGATACCTTGGTCTGATCATTGTGCTGTATTCACGGCTATGACCTCCTTGGCCCCATCCCCCACTGAACCCTCTTGGATTATTAACGATAACCTGCTTGCAAACCCAGCTCACTGTCTAGAAATCGAAGCAGCCCTTAAAGACTACTTTTCTCTTAACCAATCACCTGATATTTCTCCTCTCCTGTTATGGGAAGCGCATAAACCGGTTCTGCGAGGGTTTTGCATTAGCAAAGCATCCTTCTTAAATAAAAGTAAAAGGCAGCAACGTCTCACACTAGAGCAAACCTATGATCATTCCCATCAAGCCTTAAAGGCGGCTCCTACGCCTGCCAATCGTGAGACCCTGGAGCGTTCTAGATTGGCTCTAGATCTTTTTCTCTCAGATCAAGCTGAACTCTCGCTCCAACGATCTAGACACAAATATTACACCAAGGCGAATAAACCCAATACATTCCTGGCCCTCTCACTTCGTAGGCTTGACCAACTCACTAGACCTATCCGGTTACGCACCTCTTCTGGCAACCTCACTAGTAACCCAGAACGCATTCTACAGATTTTCCATAAACACCTGTCACAGCTTTATTCCTCTTCTACACCTTTTGACCCCACGCAAGCAGATGCCCTTCTAACCCCCATTTCCTTCCCGAAACTTTCTGAGTGCCAGTTGGAGGCACTTGAGCGACCCATTTCCCTAGCCGAAACCTTAGATGCTATTAAAAATTTAAAACTACGTAAGCGCCCAGGACCAGATGGCTTCTCAGCCATGTATTACAAAAAATTTGCTCACCTCCTTACACCTATCCTCACTAATGCCTTTAACGCTCTACTGTCTGGCCACGTTTTTAATCATGATACAGTACAAGCGAACATTTCAATGATCCCAAAGCCGAATTCTGATGATACGCAGTGGTCCAATTATAGGCCAATCTCTCTCCTTAACATTGACGTTAAACTGTTAGCTAAAATCCTCTCTTCATGTCTTAACCTATGTATTGGCTCTCTAATTCTTAACGACCAAGTGGGCTTTATTCCAACTAGGCAAGCGGGAGATAACATCAGACGTGCATCTCTTTTGGCTAATTTAGCTAGGTCTCGCAATATTCCCGCCTGTTTCCTGTCCCTAGATATCCGGAAAGCATTTGATACAGTCTCATGGCCATATCTCAGCTATATATTGAGTCGTTGGGGTTTTGGCCCACATTTCTTAACCTGGATCTTCTCGTTATATCGAGAGCCCTCGGCCAGAATTAGGTATCTGGGACACAGGTCGGCTCAGTTCCCGATCTCCAGAGGCACGAGACAAGGCTGCCCTCTGTCCCCTTTGCTCTTTGCCCTGGCTATAGAACCTCTGGCCCTCTTAATTAGAGCTAACCCAGATATCAGGGGACTTGAGATAGGAGGCATGCATCATAAGTTATGTTTCTTCGCGGATGACGTCTTGCTCTTTCTCTCATCCCCATTGACTTCCACTCCTTCTCTACTCCGGCTTCTCGAGGCATTTGGCTCGCTCTCTGGCTTACTAATAAACCCTACTAAATCAACAGCACTCAATATCTCTCTCCCCCCTTTAGAGTTGACGCACCTAAAGCAGATTCTACCATTCCCTTGGTCGCGCTGTCATATCCCATTCTTGGGTATTAAACTGACCCCTAGGTTATCAGACCTTTACGCAGCTAACTATCTTCTGATGCTAAACCATCTTTCTGCCCTTTTGACCAAATGGTCTTCTTTACCCCTCGCATGGCTAGGCAGAATAGCAGTTATCAAGATGTCAATCCTCCCAAAAATTCTATATCTATTTAGAGTCCTTCCAGTCCCAGTCCCCCCTCACTACCTCCGCACACTACAGCGTCGCATTTTTTCCTATGTATGGGGTAATACTCGTCCTCGTATACCTCGCTCCACCCTATACCGTCCTAAGCTAAAAAGGTGGTCTAGGCCTACCTGACATCAGCAAATACTATCAAGCAGCGCATTTAGCCCAATTACCTAAGTACCATGCAACCTTTGAAATCCCTCAATGGGTTGCACTTGAATCGATAGAATGTGACCCCTTATCTACAGCTAACTTACTCTGGTTGAGGCCTATAGACCGCCGCTCTATAACCAACCCCATCACCTCTCACTTTTTATCCCTATGGGATAAACTGAAAACCCGATATCCCCTCCAATCGCTACATAATCCTCTGCTCTCGTTTTTACGAAACCCAGATTTTCCCCCGGCCTGGCAGACGCCCCTTTTATTCAAAGCCTGGTCCTCTTCTAATTTGCTCCGCATGCATCATTTCTTGCAGAGGAATACGTTTAAAACCTTTGCCTCGCTGTGGGAAACACATGGCCTCCCAGCTTCCGAGATATTCCGATACTTACAGCTACAACACTTTTATGCTCCCTACTCTACAACAACAAATCGGCAGATGCTATGTCTTTCTTTGAACGAGCGTGCTACAAAGACCCCCATAGACGTGGGCTTATTTCTTGCTTATATTCACTCTTCACTACTTTGATTACCACGTCCCCCCCTCTGTATACCCATAAGTGGGAAGTGGATTTGGGCAGGAAACTCGACCCATCTGACTGGGATCACATTTGGGCTAACACAAAATCATCTTCGCAGAACATTGTAGCATTGGAAACGAATTATAAAGTTTTAACCCGCTGGTACTTGGTCCCAGCGAGAATCGCAAAATTTACCCCTAATTACTCGCCCAACTGTTTTAGAGGCTGTACAGACTTAGGGACGCACTACCATATGTGGTGGGATTGCCCAGTGGCCCGGGTCTTTTGGGATAAAATTTTCACCATACTATCTACACTTAGCGCTATCACTTTAAGACCTGATCCAACAACAGCCCTACTCAATCAGTGCCCCCCTGGCGTCTCCAACTTGCAATTCAAGCTCCTTATGCAAGTTACAACAGCGGCTAAGCAGGTTATAGCGAAATCCTGGAAATCCCCCACCCTTAGTGTTGCTGCCGTCAAATCCAGAATAACACAAGCCATGATACATGCAAAGGTGAAAGCCACAATTCTTGACACGATCCCTAAATTTTTGCACATATGGAACCCCTGGGTAGAGCGCTTCCTCCCGCCTAACTTTGATGAATCACTCCTTCTCCCTTGATTTCTATATTGTGCGCCCAGAATACTGTCAATAGTCCTTCGTGGGCAACTCATGGAGTCTGCTGTAAACTAGCTGATTGTTTATAGAAGTCATCGTTATTGTTTTTTTTTCCCATACCCTCCCTTCCTCCCCCGTCTGATCCCCCTCCAAACTTCCCCCTACTTCTTAAATGCACTTAAGAGACGTTACTTGGATTGGCTGGGACGATAATGTCATCTATTGCCGACTCTTATGTTCTTGCTTTTGCTTGAATTGTATAGACATCTGTAATGTGATCCTCATTCATTTTTCTTCAATGTCCTACAGCCTCTTCAATGTCCACTGTATATCTACAATGTCTCCTTGATTGTGTTGTTAAAGTTTTCTCTTTTGTTAATAAAAATGTTTGAACAAGAAAACATTTATAGTGACATAGTTAGCATGGTTGAAAGAAGACACAAGTCCATCCAGTTCTATGCAATATATATATAAATATATACTCAATCATACACCCACTGTTAATGAATTGTGAATATAGCGAGCGCTCAGAAAAACCAGCCGCTGGAACACTTCAAGGGATCACTAGACCTCATAACAGAGACATTATACATATATATAGTGCAGCGCTGTAATGTGATAAAATTAGTATAAATTCGTTCATAGAGTCTTTCTTGCAATAATAAAACCAAATATGTGCAGGCCTTCTCCTCATTAGGTGACTGGAATCAAATAGCAAAAATGCGCACTCACCGACCGCACATTTTAAATGCACCTGTGTATGATATTATCCAGAAGACCAGCCAGGTATGCAGCTCCAGAAACCACATGGATCCTCCCTCTCCAACACTGACATCCGCCTTGGGTGTAGCAATACCTCCAGATCCAGAGACCCTCTCGCCCCAAATGATAGGTAGACAGGGATCCCCCTTCTGGTTCCAGGTACCCCAAAATTGGAAGATGTAAATCTGCAACCCTCCAACAGGAGAGTCAAGAAAAAAAGGGGAACGCCAATAGTGTGGTAGTTTCAAAACTTTATTGGAGCAAAAATCATAATGCCTGGGTCACATGCACATACACATACATATACCATTAGCCAATAGCGGACAGGTAGGTATGAGAACAAAAATTGTACTAACCCGGCAATAGTAAAGATCAAAGACCACTGGACCTCCTCGTGGTCTCAGTGGTCAGGAAGTCACACTTGCTATTGGCTCCTCCTGAGGCCTTTCGTGCTAAATGCACTTCTTCAGAGGATGGACGCCACTAGCAGTGTGACAGCCAGACTTCCCTTTAAACGCGGTTCGCGCATGCGCGAAAATCCCGCTCTATCGTCCGAAGTTAAAAGAAGCGGTACTGCGCATGCGCGAATAGCCGCCATTTTGCCGTAGATCGCGGCTGTGCAGTATCAAACTGCGCATGCGCCGCCCGATCGCCGCCATATTGCCATGGATCATAAACAGCAGGTAAATTCACAGCTGCTGCTAGAAATATAAAGATTAGAAAGGCAGGTACATACTTAGATGCTGGTTCCTCATATATGGATGGATACAGATACCTTCCCACCCCAAAAAGAAAGACCCGACCTAGAGCCACTTGTCAAAGTACAATGTATATGGGGGAATGCACCAATAGGTGCCGCAGGAGCCCTCTTTATAATGATTATTATCTCCATGGCATAGGGGCTATATTCCATTACCCATAAATGAAATAATAAAACTAGACATCAAAACATCAAAAAATTACATACACAATAAAGTATACATATAATAAAAAACTTCTAAACACCCCAAAATTACATAAAGGAATCGTAGAGTGATGCACCTATATTAAATTGGGGCATAATCTGTTAATATAATAAAGTTACCCAAATATGGGTCATAATATCCTAGTACCTTGTGGTTATATACTAGGGGCTAGTATGAAAAAGGGTGTTAATAACACAGGCTTGGTAGTCCTATACTATAAAAACTATATCCCATTTCACCAATTATAGCTCCCTACATTGTCCAGAACTAGAGAGGCCTATTCACATGCTGCATACTAAAATACCTTGGTAGGACCATAAACAATCATAAAAATATCTAAAATATCTACATAAATAACTACATAAATAAAAATCTGCACTATACTATATTCCGAAATTATGGGAGAAGTCTCCATGTCCTAGCTATTGGCAATGAAGCAATTGATATCTACCTCCACATTGTGTCCATGAGGGTAAAGGGTGCGTAATTCATAGACCCAACGAGTCTCAGCCTGCGAGACTGTCCTGGTCTTATGAAGTCCCCTCCAATGTGGTGACACCATCTCTATACCCACAAACTTTAAAAAGGTGGGGTCGCTATTATGGAACAATCTAAAGTGGTTAGATAGCGAATGGTCCTTATAACCTTTTTTGATGTTGGCCACATGCTCCCGCAGACGGTCCCTCAGGCTCCTGGTTGTCCGCCCCACATACTGCTTGTTACAGGGACAACTGAGGAGGTAGACTACTGTTGGATTTTTAGACACATATAATACTGCTTCTAGTGTCTTGAGGCGATTATGAATGAAAGAGCCATTGAAATAAAAAATGAAGTGTGATTTTATTCTATCACACAATGGTGTCAAATAAACAATGTAAAGCGTATAATGAACAGTTCCATGTAGATAAAACTATTGTAAAAATGACAAGCGAAAGTTCAAAGAAAAAGTCACCATTATCTGTCATGGCTGTTCTGTCCTTGCCATGTGCGATACTCCATGCTGTCCTTCTCAATGACTTTGTGAAGAAGGAGAAGCCGGATGTGACTAAATTGTAACCGGACGTGATCTCAGTATGCACCTGTTGCAGCTTCTCAGACGTGTGTATGCAAGAGTCTCATGTTAGCGTAAGTGTGTGTGTGTGTGAGTCTCTCTCTGTCCGTTATCCGATGGTCTTTTATGAGGCAAATGTACGTCATAGTTAGTGATCTTAATACCTTCTATGGAAAGTATTACTGCTTAGCAAAGCCATTTCATATAAGGTAAAGATGCTAAACATATGATGTTTGATGGACAGGAACATATGTATGCTGATGTACCAATATTATAAGCTAATGACGTAAATGTATCAATGTTAGAAACGTATACTAAATATACACAGATACCATTAAAATACGTACTGTAATAGTAAGTCCCTTCTAATAACCTTGACATAACTACCAAATACTTTTATGCCTAAATATAGCATACTCAACCTTCAACTGGTATATCTTTTGGTCTCAGCTATAATTGAAGAATAGTAAATACTACCATTTGTCAAAGACCACTTACACATATTAATATTAATTATGACTAATCATAAAAACCAAATATTTTGCAAGCTTGCCATCAATATAAATGCCGAATCATAATTTAGATTTAACAACTACAAACTTGCTATTACACGTTATACACTGCTTAATGGCATAAGACTTCCCGGTTGATGTTGAGGCAAACATGTCTATTTTCCTTTTACGAGAATTATCACACCTGCATATGATGCATTTGTTACACGGGTAGAATCCCTTTAGATCCCCGAAGAAAGAAGTCTTCACAGGGGGATTCACAACATTTGGTGCAATACGATTTCTCATGGCCGGAGCCCTCCTAAATATAATCTCAGGCTTACTGGGTAATATTTGCGAAAGGACAGGGTCCATTTTCAAAATATCCCAGTTCTTCTTTATAAGTCTTCCCACCTGTTTATATTGCACTGAAAACGTTGTTACAAAGGGACACACTTTCTCATTTGTTCTTTGTGGTTTATGTGAAAGCATCCCTTTCCTGTCAAGGCCCGCAACCTTTGTCAAAGACTCATCAAGCTCGGGTTCTTTATATCCTTTCTCAAGGAATCTCTTTTTAAGAATATTCG
Organism: Staurois parvus; assembly: GCF_062004578.1. NCBI lineage: Eukaryota > Metazoa > Chordata > Amphibia > Anura > Ranidae > Staurois > Staurois parvus. Next base: position 12,713,294 of record NW_028317815.1, read on the forward strand.
CTTGAGACCAATACGTCTCCAGATCCGTGCAATTTCGTCTTATCCGAGTGAATTGGCCCTTCGGTATGTTCCTCAGCCAATTTGGATGGTGACAGCTACTCACAGGGATATAGCTGTTACGGTCGGATACCTTAAAGAAAGACTCAGTCACTATCCTCCCATTATTTTTCTTAAGTGTAAGGTCCAAAAAATCGATCTGGTGTCGACTATAGGTATAGGTCAGATGAATATTTAGGGTGTTATTATTCAATGTCGTGAAGAAATTGTTAAGCGCACTTTCCTCTCCATTCCAGAGGAGGAGGATGTCATCGATATATCGCTTGTATAATACCAGTTCCGGCCAATCTCTGGCTTAGATGACATCCTCCTCCCATCTGGACATGAAGAGGTTGGCGAGGCTGGGGGCAAACTTTGCCCCCATTGCAACACCCTTGATCTGTAGGTAGTATGACTGATTATACCAAAAATAATTATGATACATGGCAAAATGTAACAAGTCTAGGATAAAGTGCCTCTGTATTCCCGACAAATGACTACAATTGGTTAGGTAGAAATCTGTAGCTTCCATGCCATCTGTATGATTGATGCTGGTGTATAAGGAACTGACATCCGCTGTAACCAGAAACATATCAGGTGATGTGTTTATTGGGTCAACTTCATTCAGGACCTGCTTAGTGTCTCTAAGAAATGAAGGAGTTTCGGCAACCAATGGTTGCAGGTGGAAATCAATATATTCCCCAATCCTGGATAGTAATGACCCTATCCCACTAATTATGGGTCGGCCCGGAGGGTCGTCCCTGTAACAAGCAGTATGTGGGGCGGACAACCAGGAGCCTGAGGGACCGTCTGCGGGAGCATGTGGCCAACATCAAAAAAGGTTATAAGGACCATTCGCTATCTAACCACTTTAGATTGTTCCATAATAGCGACCCCACCTTTTTAAAGTTTGTGGGTATAGAGATGGTGTCACCACATTGGAGGGGACTTCATAAGACCAGGACAGTCTCGCAGGCTGAGACTCGTTGGGTCTATGAATTACGCACCCTTTACCCTCATGGACACAATGTGGAGGTAGATATCAATTGCTTCATTGCCAATAGCTAGGACATGGAGACTTCTCCCATAATTTCGGAATATAGTATAGTGCAGATTTTTATTTATGTAGTTATTTATGTAGATATTTTAGATATTTTTATGATTGTTTATGGTCCTACCAAGGTATTTTAGTATGCAGCATGTGAATAGGCCTCTCTAGTTCTGGACAATGTAGGGAGCTATAATTGGTGAAATGGGATATAGTTTTTATAGTATAGGACTACCAAGCCTGTGTTATTAACACCCTTTTTCATACTAGCCCCTAGTATATAACCACAAGGTACTAGGATATTATGACCCATATTTGGGTAACTTTATTATATTAACAGATTATGCCCCAATTTAATATAGGTGCATCACTCTACGATTCCTTTATGTAATTTTGGGGTGTTTAGAAGTTTTTTATTATATGTATACTTTATTGTGTATGTAATTTTTTGATGTTTTGATGTCTAGTTTTATTATTTCATTTATGGGTAATGGAATATAGCCCCTATGCCATGGAGATAATAATCATTATAAAGAGGGCTCCTGCGGCACCTATTGGTGCATTCCCCCATATACATTGTACTTTGACAAGTGGCTCTAGGTCGGGTCTTTCTTTTTGGGGTGGGAAGGTATCTGTATCCATCCATATATGAGGAACCAGCATCTAAGTATGTACCTGCCTTTCTAATCTTTATATTTCTAGCAGCAGCTGTGAATTTACCTGCTGTTTATGATCCATGGCAATATGGCGGCGATCGGGCGGCGCATGCGCAGTTTGATACTGCACAGCCACGATCTACGGCAAAATGGCGGCTATTCGCGCATGCGCAGTACCGCTTCTTTTAACTTCGGACGATAGAGCGGGATTTTCGCGCATGCGCGAACCGCGTTTAAAGGGAAGTCTGGCTGTCACACTGCTAGTGGCGTCCATCCTCTGAAGAAGTGCATTTAGCACGAAAGGCCTCAGGAGGAGCCAATAGCAAGTGTGACTTCCTGACCACTGAGACCACGAGGAGGTCCAGTGGTCTTTGATCTTTACTATTGCCGGGTTAGTACAATTTTTGTTCTCATACCTACCTGTCCGCTATTGGCTAATGGTATATGTATGTGTATGTGCATGTGACCCAGGCATTATGATTTTTGCTCCAATAAAGTTTTGAAACTACCACACTATTGGCGTTCCCCTTTTTTTCTTGACTCTCCTGTTGGAGGGTTGCAGATTTACATCTTCCAATTTTGGGGTACCTGGAACCAGAAGGGGGATCCCTGTCTACCTATCATTTGGGGCGAGAGGGTCTCTGGATCTGGAGGTATTGCTACACCCAAGGCGGATGTCAGTGTTGGAGAGGGAGGATCCATGTGGTTTCTAGAGCTGCATACCTGGCTGGTCTTCTGGATAATATCATACACAGGCGCATTTAAAATGTGCGGTCGGTGAGTGCGCATTTTTGCTATTTGCAAAAGTGCAGAGCAGTTAAACACAGCAGTTGAACTAAAGCAGGAGAACTTAAGCAGCAGGAAGACACAACAACAGCAAGAAACTCTACTGCATGCTGGACAGACTGCAAGGAAACACCCTGGGAAATATCTTTTACATACCTGAGTCCCACTCCGTGTACCTTTTATATAATACACCCCTCTTCTCCTCTTCATATTACTATCCTCTGTTTCCAAATCTCATTTCTTTACCCCTCTGCTCCACCCCAAAACTTGTACATCTACCCCTCATTGCTATCATCTCCCTACTATTGCTTTCATCACCTCCCCAAAATGCCTCTTCCACTCCTCCTTCTCATTTTCCTCTCCTCTGTTCCCAAAATCCATTCACTATATCCCTCTGCTCCTCCCAAACATTTGTATATTGTGCCCTCACTGCTTCCCTCACCCCTCTATGGCACCTACCACCTCCTCCTATTACTCCACTCTCCCACTGACCCGAACACCTCCACTAGTAGTTTCTCATGCTCCTGCACATCCCGCTCCCATGCCACCTTTCTCACCCTTCTCCTCCTCATAACCGCAGGGGACATCTCCCCGAATCCTGGCCCTCCACCACCTCCCTCACCCGCACAAAACCCTCCCACCTCCACGTCCTGCCGCAACCCCCGCAACTTAGTATCTGTCCCCCTGCTCCCTAAAATCTCCCCCCCGTTTTCATGTGCACTCCTGAACGCCCGATCGGTGTGCAACAGCAACGACCTCTTTGTTTCCCGCTCCCTCAACCTCCTGGCGATTACGGAAACCTGGATCCAGCCCACTGACTCTACCTCCCCTGCTGCACTCTCCTACGGCGGTCTCACCTGGACCCACTCACCCAGGCCCAACGGTCGTAAAGGTGGTGGGGTTGGCCTGCTCCTGTCACCGCTGAGCACCTTCCGAGTCCTCCCAAACCCCCCCTCCCTATCCTTCTCCTCCTTCGAGGCCCACTGCGTCCGACTATTCTCCCCAACCCCCCTGAAGATTGCTGTGATATACTGGCCTCCTGGATCCATACCCCGCTTCCTGGAAGACTTCTCCTCCTGGCTACCCTTCTTCCTCTCCTCTGAGCTACCCACTATCATCTTTGGGGATTTCAACATCCCTGTCAACCTCGACAACCCGGACACAGCCCGTCTCCTCCACTTAACCTCCTCCTTTGCACTTGCACAGTGCATACAATCCACCACCCACTCCGACGGTAATATCCTTGATCTTGTCTTCTCCAACCGCTGCGCTCCCCACAACCTCACTAACACCCCCTTCCCTCTCTCTGACCACAACCTGATTACCTTCTCTATCTCCTCATCCTCCAACGCCTACCCCTCCAAATGTCACACTACTACCAGCCGTAACCTCCGCAACCTTAACCCTGCCTCCCTCCACTCCGCAGTTGATCAACTCCATGACCGCATCCTCCCCCTGTCCTGCCCCGACTTGGCTATGACCGCCTACAACAATGCGCTGTACACAGCCCTTGACTCACTAGCGCCTTTAACCACACGCAACATCAGACCCCGACCGCTCCAGCCCTGGCAGACTGATCACACCAAAACCCTCAAACGACACAGTCGTGCCCTGGAGCGACTATGGCGCAAAACCAAATCCCAACAAGCCTTCACCCGATACAAATCTGCCTTCCACACCTACACCTCCTCCCTCCATACTGCCAAACAAGCCTACTTCCTGACCCTCATCAAGGCCCTCTCCTCCAATCCTCGCCGACTCTTCTCCACCTTCAACTCTCTACTCTCGCCACCCCCACCTCCACCCAGCACCTCACTCACTGCCCTTGAGATTGCCAATCACTTCAAAAACAAGATTGACACAATTCGCAAGGACATTGCCGCAACTTACACGCCTTCTCAACCCGTCCCCTCTCACACAGCTACCCCCTCATCCCCCCTCCCCCTCGACATAACCCACAGGGACTTCGTCGCTGCTCAAACTCCCTCCAACCCCCTTCCCCCTCACTCAGCTACCCCCTCTACACCCCTCTCCCACGGCCCCACCACTGCTCTGACCTCCTCTCCCACCCCACCCTACATTCCTCATACTGAAGCTCCCCCAACACTCCGCACCTTTGACCTTACTACCATCGAAGAAGTCTCCAAGATCCTCTCTGATGCCCGCCTCACCACCTGCCCCCTTGACCCTATCCCCTCACAACTCCTACAACCTCCCTCCCCCTCCATCCTACGCTCCCTCACCCACATCTTCAATCTCTCCTCCGGCACTTTCCCTTCCCCTCTGAAACATGCACACATCACCCCCATACTTAAAAAGCCCTCCCTGGACCCCAATGACCCGAACAACCTCAGACCCATCTCCCTGCTCCCATTTACATCTAAACTCCTCAAGCGCCTAGTCTACGCCCGCCTATGCTCTCACCTCAACGACAACAACCTCCTCGATCCCCTATAGTCCGGCTTCCGTCCCCTACACTCCACCGAAACTGCCTTACTCAAACTCTCCAACGACCTGCTAACCGCCAAAGCTAATGGCCACTATTCAGTGCTCCTACTCCTTGACCTCTCTGCGGCCTTTGACACAGTCGACCACCCCCTCCTCCTCAAAAAACTACACTTCCTCGGCCTCAGAGATTCTGCTCTCTCCTGGCTCTCATCCTACCTGTCACAACGCTCTTTCAGCGTTACCTATAATGCCACCACCTCCCTCTCACTCCCCCTCTCTGTTGGGGTCCCTCAAGGCTCTGTCCTCGGGCCCCTTCTCTTCTCCATCTACACCTCCTCCCTTGGCCAACTCATACACTCTCACGGCTTCAACTACCACCTCTATGCCGACGACACACAAATCTATCTCTCAACCCCCCACCTCACCCCCTCGGTCTCCGCCCGAATCACACACCTGTTGAGCGACATATCAGACTGGATGTCGCTCCACTTCCTTAAACTGAACCTCTCCAAAACCGAGTTTCTTGTCTTCCCTCCAGCCCGGACACCACCCCCCATTGACTTCTCCATCATGTCCAACAACGCCACCATCAAACCCGCCCCGCAGGCCAGAGTACTTGGTGTCATTTTGGACTCCAACCTATCCTTCCAGCCCCAAGTCCACTCTTTAACAAACTCGTGCAGACTCCACCTCCGCAACATCGCCAAAATCCGCACGTTCCTAACTCCAGAAACCACTAAACAGCTCATCCACTCCCTCATCATATCACGACTCGACTACTGCAACTCCCTCCTCACTGGCCTGCCTCGCCGCTGGCTATCCCCGCTTCAGTCCATCCTGAATACGGCTGCCAGACTCATTCACCTTTCCAACCGCTCCATTTCCGCCACCCCCCTCTGCCAATCCCTCCACTGGCTTCCGATTGCGCAACGGATCAAATTCAAAATCCTAACGCTGACGTACAAAGCTGTCCACCATACTGCCCCGAACTACATCACTGACCTAATATCCAAGTACCGCCCAGCATGCACACTCCGCTCCTCACAAGACCTCCTTCTATCTCTAGTTCCCTGGTCTCCTCCCATGCCCGCCTCCAGGACTTCTCCAGGGTGTCACCCATCCTCTGGAACTCCCTGCCCCAACCCATCAGATTATTACCTACTCTCCTCTCCTTTAGGCGCACCCTGAAAACCCATCTCTTCAGGGAAGCCTACCCCGCCCCCTGCTAACTTGCCGACCTCCTCCACTCTTCCTACCACTCCATCCCCCACAGCTATCTCCTCCTGTGCCACCATCCCCTCCCTCCTAGATTGTAAGCTTGAAAGAGCAGGGCCCTCGATCCCTTCATGTTTTGCATTGTATTGGTATTGTTCTGTCACATGTTCTGTCCCCCTTTGTAATGTACAGCGCTGAGCGAACTATTGGCGCTTTATAAATACTGTATAATAATAATAATAATAATAATAATAATATTTGATTCCAGTCACCTAATGAGGAGAAGGCCTGCACATATTTGGTTTTATTATTGCAAGAAAGACTCTATGAACGAATTTATACTAATTTTATCACATTACAGCGCTGCACTATATATATGTATAATACACCCACTGTTGATCCAGAGGAAAGAAACAAAACCAAGTAAAGCATGATCGAATTTGCTCCAGCAGAGGAAAAAATTTCCTTCCTAATCCCCCAAGAGGCAATCGATTATACTCTGGGTCAACTTTACCTATAAATATTAGTATCCAGTTATATTTTGTGAATTTTTGTTTTAAAACAATATACTGAGCTGGTCACAAACAGCTCTTGAGGGAGTTTATTCCAGTCTTTCTGTATTTGGAAGTTAAATCTTTTTTCCTCTAGACATAAAGAGTGCCCCCTTGTTATCTGTGATGACCTTAAAGTGAATAACTCTAAACCAAGTTCATTGTATGGACCACTTATTTATACATGTTGATCATATCCCCCCTAATCTCCTCTTCTCGAGAGAATAAGTTCAGTTCATCTAATCTTTCCTCATAGCTGAGCTCCTCCATGCCTTTTATCAGTTTGGTTGCCCTTCTCTGCACTTTCTCCAGTTCACTGACATCCTTTTTGTGAACTGGTACCCAAAACTGAACAGTATATTCCAGATGAGGTATTACTAATGATTTGTACAGGGGCAAAATGATGTCTAAATCCCTCATTACTATCACTGTCCCAGCCCTTGCAACCATTTCTGTATGTGCAAGGAGCTGAGTCTCCACGTCCTCATTAACACTGGGTGGCCTATAACAAACTCCAATGCTTAACTCTAAAGTATGCACACTCATATGCAGCTCCACCCATAGAAGATTTTTGAGCACTTCTCACATAGAAACAGACACCACCACTTTTCCGTTTTACCATGTCTTACTGAAAGAGAGCATAACCAGGAATATTAATAGCCCAATCACGTGAAGAATGAGACCAAGATTCAGCAACACCAATTAAATCATAGTTTTCTTCATATCCCAAAGCTTCCAACTTGCCTGTTGTGCTTGGCAGATTTCTGGCATTGGTGAGCAAACATTTTAATCCATTGTTACATTTTGGACATGTATGTTGCACATTGTTTTTTTGTTAGTACAAATAGTACCATTTCAAATGGTAGTTTGTAACATGGGAACCTTCTAATCTCCTGCCATAGCCCTCCCCCAACTTCCCCCATTCCACCAAACATTAGGAACTGACCCCTATCTGACCTGTCTACCTCGTTATATTCTAATGCACCCTAACCCCTCAATCCTAGTTTAAATACTCCTCCCTCCAGCCTACCTATAAACCTTTCCCCACCACAGCAGACCTCCTTCCATTTAGGTGCAGACCATCTTTAACATAGGTTGAAAAGTCAGCCCAGTGCTCTAGAAACCCAAATCCTTCCCTGTTACACCAGATCTTTAGCCACACATTCAGCTCTCTAAGCTCCCTGTGTCTTTCCTTAGTTGCGCATGACACAGGCAATATTTCAGAGAATACCACATTGGAGGTTCTTCTTTTCAACTTGCAGCCTAGTTCTTTAAATTGATTCTTAAGGAACCTCCACTTGTCATGTATTCTGTAATTGGTTCCAACAAGGAACAAGACAGCTAGGTCACACCCAGACCCTCCCAGTAATTTGTCCACCACGTGCTGACCCCTGGCACCACGGAGACAGCAAACCATTCAGTTGAGTTGATCCTGGTGACAAATTAGTCCTTCTGATTACAGAATCCCCTATTACCACCAACCAACTGTCTAGACCTTCCTGCACTACCCTCACCACCCCTACTAGATGGTCTGCTCTCCCGGCTGTTAGAGGTAGCAGAGACATCCAGGGCTGATACTTCTGAGTTTTCCACCCCCACATCTTCACCCAACTTGACAAATCTGTTTTGGTGCTCAAACCCAGGGATGGCCTTCCTTTTCTGTGGTCTTTTTTGGCTGTATTTCTCCTATGAAGATCTACACTCCCTTGACCTGTTTTCAGCCAACAGCAGGCTAAAGCATTACAGAGCTGGTCCAGACTCTGAAAAGACCCTAACCATATGCCTGGACTGGCAGATGGCTCAGCCTCTCAGTAAGCCACTGGGAAAATGAGCCAGACATTCCCACCCCTCCATAGCCCAGCGTTCCAGCTCTGCTCACTGAAGTCTGAGAACTGAGTGATCAGGTGTTTGATTGCTAAGGTCTCAGTCTTAGAATCGGACCGATATTGCATCCACCTAGATGAGTATAATTTTTATTTACCTGAAAACCATACTTCTCTTTTAACTTTTGGATCCTGTTACTTCGATTTTTCCTCTCTCTCACTGAGCACTACAGATAACTGTTCCTTTATACACTTCTCTTCCTGTGCAGCAATTCTGAGTCCGTGCATTGGAGCATGTGCCAGACTCCAACAGCTCAGCAAACTTTCATCTCATCCAAATGATATTGACCTTCATGTTGGACTCTTCTTCTCCACTCTAAGGTTTGCATCCCAGGAAGTGCTATACCATTACTGATTGCTTTAGTAACCTAAGCCCTCGCACCATCTTTCTGTGACTTCGAGGCCAGGTTCTTAGGACACCCCATTCTGCAAAATTTGGATTACCGATTGCTAGGGAAGGAACCAAAAACACAGGCTCCTTCACTACCAGGGACCTCTATCACCTATGCCAAGTCACCTCAGCTTCCCAACTGGCTGGTTGATATTTTGCACTTAGACACTAGTGCAGTAGCCACTCTTAATGATAACCCAACCCATTAGGGTTATTGTGACTGCTTCTTAGGTCTTGGACCCTGTTATGCCTGTGTTATGTAATACACCATGCATGCATCCCTTTACTTGTAGAAAGTCATTAAAGTCCATAATATCCATGTCATGGGAACCCTGACCAGGTTTCCACCAAGGGGAGAATGATAAGACAAAGTTTAATCACACAGCAACATAATCTCTTCTCTAGTTCCCATACACAGAGCAAGTGACAGCCTCTTTATTAGTCTGTATCCTTTAAACAGTTAGGCACTGCTAGTTGCAGTTTTATGTGCAAAAGAATAGTTAAATACATTTTGCAAATTTTGCAAATCATACTATGGCTCAAAGGCTAAAATTATACTATCAATAGATGTTTGCTGGTTCCGCAAAAGCCATGTGATGCTTTAAAACAGTGGTCTCCAAACTTTATAAACAAATGGCCAGTTTACTGTCCTTAAGACTTAAGGGGGGCTGAACTGTGGCCAGTGGGTGTAGAAAATGTCTCAGCATCAGTGGGAATTAGAAATGTCATAGATTTCATGGTCATTGGGAGTAAAAAAATTATATTTCACCTTTTGGTAAGTAGGAGGAGGAATAGTGCATCATCATTGGTATTATTGGAAGGGATAGTACCCTATTGTTGGTGTCAATGGGAGAAATGGTGCCTCATTTCTGGTGTCAGGGGGATAAATAGGGCCCCAAAGGCCAGATAAGGACATGCAAAGGTCCACATCCAGCCCACGGGCAGTAGTTTGGAGACCACTGCTTTAGAATCCTAGTGAGATACAGCTGTACTTTCACTAAACTTAAAACAAAACTAAACTCTCCAATCCTTTACAGTTGAGGAAGGTGCTATCTTAGCCTATTTTTGATCTGCAGTTGCCATAGTGCTGCACATGTGATCAGCTATGACACCAGCCATATGAGTGCTTTAAAAATAATTTGAAAGTTAACTTGAGCACACTAGTAAATGCAACAGTTTTCACTAGAGGTATGCCTTGAATTTGCCTGTTTTGGAAAATTGTCACATCAAAACTAAACTCTTCTATTCTTTATAGCTAAAAAAAGCTGCCATCTTAGCCTCTGTTTGTTCTGCAGTTGCCATGGTGCTGCACATGTGATCAGCTATGACCAGGGGCAGATTGACAACTCAGGCGGCCCCCGGGCAATAGAGGATCATGGGGCCCTGTGTCCTTGCCCAAACTCAAAAAAGCCTACGAAAAAGGTACCAGGGGCAACTCATGGGGCCCCCTACTGACCCGAGTTTCCAAATGGTCAGTCCACCCCTGGCTATGACACCAGTCATTTAATGGCTTGACAGTTCAAGTGACAGTTACCATGCACAACATGCCTTGAATGTTAACGTTTTGGGAAACTGGCAATTGATGAGTTTAGTTCCACTTCAAATTGGTAGGTTAGGTTCTGCTTCAATGATTTTGTACTTCTCCCCACAGCCAAATGACAAAAATTCCAGTGAGGGGTTCTACTGAAAGGAAACCCATGCTTGGAGAAAACCTGAATGCTGCAGTTGCTGTGTGCTTCATCAGAAAATGTTAATTGCCTTGGTGCTATGTCTTCAGTGCTTTCGCTGTCTCTGATTTGGAACAAGAATACAGGACAGGAGTTTTGACTTCAGTCTGACTTTATTTGCTACATGTTTGTTCTGGGTCATTAGCTCAGAATGTGTTGAATCTTCAGATTTCTTTGAACATAAATCATGTTTGTAGCAACATGACCTGGTTAAGTGTCTGCCTCCAAATGTGATGCAGAGGTGTCAGCTAGTCCTGGGTTCAAGGTCAGGGAGTCTAAATATAAGGCTTATCCCCACTTAGATGTCACTTGATGTTCTGTATAGCATATAGTACCATTCCTCATTCCCTTGTATAATTTTTCATTTCCATTAGCTACTGTTTGAACATCCAGCATAGTTGCTGTGGAAATTTCCTTTATTCTGAGATGTGTATGTTATCATCAATATGTTAAAAGTTGAACTATCTGTGGGTAAATGTACATGTTCTTATACTGTACATGTTTTTATAGGGTAAACAAGTACTGTAGAAAGTTTCAGTATGAGATATTGTACAGGGACTACTGAAGCTTTTAGGTAAACCCACGTGTCTGAATGCTGTGCAAAAGAATCAGTCAATGTGTCCCCAATGGCTCACAAGTGTGGAGGGGGACTTTTGTTCCTCATTAAGAACCTAAGAAGTTCAAAAGAGAAGACAAGACCATAGAACTAAATCAATGCAATGAAAACAAATCACAATTGCTACCTTCAATGAAATAACAAATAACAGCAAAACTTCTTTAATTAAATAACGACGATATATACATATTGGTGAACTATGGGCTGCTTCTGTGAGCCTGATTCCTCACTCATGGGAGGATAAGACACTGCATGATGGGAAGGTTTAATTTAATAATGTAAAAAATATAGAATGCATCAAAGCAGACTCCAGATTTATCCAAATTTGTGTTGTTTCAGGCAAAATATTTTCTTCCTCTGTGCACAATGTAATACATAATGTAAAAGCAAACAAACATTTTAGCCCTGAAGCTATCTACAGGTTTCCCACATCCCCATGTATGGTATTTTTGCAGGCCCTAAATAATAATAAATGATAGCTGATAATAATAACAACAATAGATTTAGTTCTTTTGTAACAGAGAAAATAAAAAATGATGTGCAAATGTTTCTCCCCTGGTTATGTGTGATTAAGAATCATTTGTCTCTGTATTTCCCGCTTTGTAAAAAAAATCATTGGATGTTTATTTTCTGTTTACAGACAAGTAGTTATACAAACAATACATCATCATTGTGGATTTAACAAATTCTGACCTGCCTGTTTCTCCTCAAGTGTTCCTGTGAGGACATGACAGAAATGATTTTTGCAGAGTGCAGTGGGATATTTATCTTTATTAATCCAATTTATCATTCCTCCTGAGTCAGCTCTAACCCAAGGCTGTTTTCCTGTGGTAAATTAGGAAAGAGGTCAAAATACTATAGTCTTTTTATCCTGGCGGTTTACACACATTAAATTTAAACACATGCTTTGCATAACAGAGCACACAATTTGGTTTGTGGACATTCTTAATATTACTTATTTATTTTATTTATTACAGGTACTTATATAGCACCGTCAATTTATGCAGCGCTTTACATGTGTGTGTATATATATATATATATATATATATATATATTGCATTCACCTCAATCCATAACCCTCAAGGAGTGTGCAATCTAAGGTCCCTAACTTACATTCATACATACTAGGGCCAATTTAGGCAGGAACCAATTAACCTACCAGCATGTCTTTGGAGTGTGGGAGGAAACCAGAGTACCCGGAAGAAAACCACGCAAGCACAGGGAGAACATGCAAACTCCAGGCAGGTGGTGCCGTAGTAAGGGTCATCTGTGAATTTTGCGCAGTTAAAGTGTATTAAAGTGAATGTAAATGCAAAACAAATGCAATTAATGGAAATATAGAAACATTTTAAACTTCTTTTTAGGATTTATTTGCAGCATTCTAAATTTTATTTATTTTTTGCTAGTTGCAATAATACCCAGTGATCTTAACAGTCTATGTACTGTAGCCCCCTATTTCTGCTACTTTCGGTCAACACTAACCACAGGTTCAGACCTAAGGTAATGTTGACAAATGTAAAATAACATAAAAAATCTGCACTGGTTAAAAAAGAACACAATCTGCCAACACTAAATTCTGATACAAAGAATTTGCAAGGCATATAATTAGAAGTGTGATGCTGAAAGTGCAAGAAACAATCCAAGGAGATCAAACAAAGCACAAGTGAAAACAAAAGTGACAACACTGATGTGTGGAAAAATTATTGCAAAAAACAAAGTGAGAAAAAATATAAGTCCCAATGTCAAAAGAGCACTAAAAGGTATCTTGAAGTGCAATCATATATCTTCACTTGCTAGATGATCAAACATATCCAAATGAACCACGTGCCATCCCACTCCGTGCTCAAAGAAGGCTTACCAGATATATTTGACCATCATATTATAGAGTGGTCAAAATGGGCACAAGAACAATCATGTGGCTATCGCTCCAGCCTCCTTCATAACCTCCAGTGATGGTTCAGATAGCATTCACCCACTCCACATGGATCATCAGTGCATGCGTTGTCAGGCATATAGATACCATGTGCATACAATGAAAATGCTTCCCATAGCATAAAATCACTTAAAATGTATTTAAACAAAAAAAATCACACTTACATGGTTTAACATCAATACAGCATTGTGTAATCCAAAAAGATCCACATGTTCCCACTTCCAAGATGGCCACGGACGTGCACGTGTGTGTGGTGACGTATGCCAAAGCTCCATCCGACACGTTTCATCACAAATGACGTCATCAGGGATAAAAATAAAAAAGATGCTTAGTTCCATACTGTATGTAAAGGAAATAGTGGGATTCTGGACAAAAGCAAAGTGATCCTTCAGTTCCCTAGTAAGCCTATGACTGGAGATGAGCTTGGGCATCCTCCAAACCCATCTCTAACCCAAATTCTGAGCTCCCACATTTTTGCATACCAGTGTACTGTGGTCGGGAGAACAGAGTTTAAGGTTTGGGTTAGAGATAAGTTCGGAGGATGCCGAAGCTCATTTCCACCTTTAACACCAAAGAAAGATCACAAAGCTCAAAATACTATATCCCTAAGCACCGATGATGATTGAATTGTGAACATATGCAAGTGTGAACCTAGAAAAGTAATGTGGTAGAGGCTATAAGAAGCACATGAGAGAGCTGAACGTACAAGTGAGAAATGACCCACCTGCAGCTGATTGTAATTCAAAAAAGCAGGCGTTTTGAGTTTGGGTTAGAGTTAGAGTTGAGTTTGGAGGATATATATCTATAACTACCACTTCCTCAAGTATAATAAGTGACAAATTAGAAAAACCAATATACAACAAAGCTTAATTCCCCATAGCGCAAATAAAACCTTCACCCTTGAAGATATGAAATAGCAATATGAAAATGTGCCAAAATTACATAAATAGATAAATACTTGTACAATTCACCCCATAAAGCAACTATATATCAATATTCCAAAAGAAATTCAAGAAAGTAAAAAAAGTCCCAAAAAAAATTCCAAGCAAAATTAATATAAATCCAAAAAATTCCAAAAAATATAAATATAAAAAATAAAACTGAGAAATCCTTCCAATCCTTCCTTTCTCACGATAAACCTCAAACAAAAAGAAAATATCACATAGTGTATTATCTTTATAATACAATGAAATATTCGTGACAACACTCTGGTGATTATCCAAATAAAAATATAATTTATTTTTTAAGTAATTAGTGTAAAAAGTGAACCAAGTGAATCAACTTAATTAATTAAAAAATATAATATATAAAATAAATTAGTGCAAAACACTGTGTACTGTGAATCACTCTTCCAGTGCTCCAAAAACAAATCCACACTGTGCCACTTCTATTGTAGTAAGGAATATATACCCTTACCAACACTCCTCCATAAACCTGCTTTCAATAATTATCCTATGGATGGGATCCTCCTAAAGTGCTCCCCCAGATTCCACTGTATTCCCTTATGATTAAGTTGATGACGAAACGCGTCAAGGGCTGTGACATCAAGACGCATACAGGAACCGGAAGTCGACCGGTGGCCATTTTGCAAAAGGGAAAAAGAGGATAAAGACTGTGTGTTGGTCCCTGGATGTTCCCTGGATGGTAGCTTAGTGGTTTTTACGGTATTTAAAGCGCTTTTGAATCATTTGAAATGTGAGCAGTTTTAATAAAGTTTCTCTGTACATTACTTTGGCGGTATTACACTATTTGTCCCTCATATGCTTTCTATCTATATGGTGCCAATGATATGGAGATATAGAAAATCCTGCTGGAATAGTGCCCTGAATACAGTGGAATCTGGGGGAGCACTTTAGGAGGATCCCATCCATAGGATAATTATTGAAAGCAGGTTTATGGAGGAGTGTTGGTAAGGGTATATATTCCTTACTACAATAGAAGTGGCACAGTGTGGATTTGTTTTTGGAGCACTGGAAGAGTGATTCACAGTACACAGTGTTTTGCACTAATTTATTTTATATATTATATTTTTTAATTAATTAAGTTGATTCACTTGGTTCACTTTTTACACTAATTACTTAAAAAATAAATTATATTTTTATTTGGATAATCACCAGAGTGTTGTCACGAATATTTCATTGTATTATAAAGATAATACACTATGTGATATTTTCTTTTTGTTTGAGGTTTATCGTGAGAAAGGAAGGATTGGAAGGATTTCTCAGTTTTATTTTTTATATTTATATTTTTTGGAATTTTTTGGATTTATATTAATTTTGCTTGGAGTTTTTTTTGGGACTTTTTTTACTTTCTTGAATTTCTTTTGGAATATTGATATATAGTTGCTTTATGGGGTGAATTGTACAAGTATTTATCTATTTATGTAATTTTGGCACATTTTCATATTGAGTTTGGAGGATGCCTGAGCTCATCTATACCAGTAATCTCTATCTTACAAGTTGAAAGCTCATAAAAGAACCCTCAAATATGCATATAGGTGAAAACGCTTAAGGTGTTTTTCCTTGTAGCAACTGCGTTTTGTTTACTTTAAATGAAAATCCCCATTAAGTTAATGTTTGTAACTGCTTTTGAAAATATTTATTTCAGTCACCCAACCATATACAGATCAAATAAGTAAACAGAGCTTTTCTTTTGCACATGATTTGAAAATTGAAGTGAATATTCACTCAATTTATTAAGTGAAGATTCTCAGCTTGTAGACAGGTACAGTCTGTTTCCTCCACTGTAGGTGGTGCTCGAACTGAGTGGTACCACAGCCTGGAGAGGAAATCCTAGGGAAACATGGTTTCTCTATGGTTTTCTGGGTCAATTGTAGCAGCGTTCCAGTTGCCTATGCGGCAGCCAAGTGACCCTCAGTGGCCATCATGGGTCAGCAGGGTCTATTTAAAGTGTCACTAAACCCATGACCCTGCATTCACTATATCTGGTCTCCCACAGTACACAGAACATGGAAATGCAATTATTTTAGTAAAGGTAAACTGCTAAATACCTTTTCTCATCAGCACTATAATGCAGTCTTGTAACTTCTATCAGTGTCCAGCTGAGCATTGGGTAAAGCTTAAAGGTAAAGTTTTAATTCTCCCCTGACTGTCCTATGAGGCTGCAGGATCCCTGACCCTCTGTCTGGACAGTGCTAATTGGCCTTGTACTGATCATATGCGCCCTACCAACGAAAAAAAAAAACTCTCTAGCAATACACACCAAACTGAGCATGTGCAGAATGACTCCTAGAGCTCTGTACTATAAGCAGATGGAATGGGGACAGAAGATGGAGGGGAGTATCAGAGAAGACAGGATCAAACAACATTTTAACACAATGCTGGGGATTAACGCCTTAGGTTCCACAGTGAGTATAACAAGCATGCTTTACTGCATATACAGACTGATTTTACTGTTGTGGGTTTAGTAACACTTTAAGCCCCTGTTCCCAGGTTTTGGAGTGCATTTTGCACATGTAGGGAGAGAAACCCTGCTTGTTAGAGAAAGTAACAAGCAGTAATAAAAGGTTCCTGATGAGGAGGGACAGGCTAGGGACTTGCAATCCTGAAAAGAAGCCTTCCCTCTTGGGACCAGTCCAGCCAGGCTGCACATTACCCCCTGAAACAGACACTGTTGGCACTTCTACTCAGCCACATCTGACTGCATTGAACTGTAAGTTATTTCCCTAGTGCCCCTCTACTGCCAGGGTGCTTTTAACATTGGTGTTTGTTCAATATAAATTTTACTGCAACCAGACTCTGTGTATTTCCTGGCCTCACCACTCTGCACCTCCTCACAAGCTCCTTTAGTAAGCCTAATTTTTCAGTATATAGCTGCACAGTGAGGTTTGCAATAGGAAGATTTGTCTGCTGCCCGCCACCTCTCTTTTAATTATTTTTTTAGCTTTCCCGGTAAAAGTGTTGAGATTAATGGAAATAAGCTTGTATGTGTTAATGTTTTTTAATAATTTTGTTTTTATGCATATTTTGTAATGAGTACAGATGTATTTGTTCTGCTCTCTGATTTGTGTGCTACATAGTAGTTGTGGATTGCTGCTGATTTGCACAACACAGGTCTATATTTCAGCTTATGGAAGCAAAGCATTCCCTGTGTGGCTGATCTGTTATCTCAGAGGTTATTGAGAAGGGAGGCTGAGTAATTGTAAATTGACGGTTTCTGTCTCTAGTGGCTTGTTTGTCGCTTAAAGTGCATGTTAAGCCAAAAACTTTATTTAAAGTTTTGGATAGTGCTCGTAAGTATTAGAATTTGTTAGCATATTGTTTATACAAACAGAACAACAATGCAACAACCAATCTTGTATATTAAACTGTAATGTAACATTCTTCTTATTGAAACTGCATGGTTATTTTGTAATTTCCTGTGTCTGTGTTTCTTTTGTTTCCAACAAAACAAGAAGGATTTAACCATTGTCCAACATATTGTTGACTGGTTGGAGTCATATCTGCAGCAATTTTTCAACAGGTTAAGAGCCTACCTACAACCAAAGTATTAAACACTGCTACAGATATAGACACAGCTCAGAATTACAAAAACAAATCTATGGTAAAAAAAAAAGTCAGAAAGCATATATGAAGGCTAATAACAGTGCTTCATCAATAAATTGTACTAAATTTGACAGCTATACCAGACTAGGCTTATGAAAGGCCAGCACATGCTGGACTTTATAACATATATCTTAAAAATGATTAAATGCCTATAAACTATAGGGGAAGAGATGACTTTCATAAAGCAGCACTGCTACCCAATGATCTCCCAGACAGCTATGAGACACAAATTGCAGTGAGGCCACTTTTATATACTGAAGCCACTACACATTCAGATATAGGAACTGCCATGTAATTTCCTTGCAGATGTGTAAATAAACCTTGGCAGAGGAACTGGAATGCTATAAAGAGTCATGCAATACCTAAAACAGACTCAAGACATGACCCTGAGATTATCTGCAAATGATGACAAAGAACTCATAGGATATGTGGGCTCAGACTGAGCAGGTGATCCCAGTATTTGCAAGTCTACAAGTAGTTGCCCGTTCCAAATAGGCAATAGCCCAATATCCTGGTCCAGCTAAAAAACATATATTGGTGAATTTATCTTCTTGAGAAGCTGAATACATCTCAGCAGCTTATGCTTGCCAAGAAATCATTTGTCTGAGACAGCTACTTAAGGATCTTGGAGATCGAATGTTCCAACAATTTGAGGACAATGAGGAATGTAAAAATCTTGCAAAGTGTGACTGCTAGTCAGCGGTCTCCCAGACAGTTATGAGTCACTTGTCACAGCACTTAATGCTCACCCAGTTGATGAGCTTACTAAAGGCAAGTTTATGGATGAATAAAAGCAAAAATTAGAACAGACAACATGCTTGTATGGCAAAATCTGCACTAAGAACCAATGACAGCAATAATATCAATATGTAGCATGAAGCATATGAATGTTTTGTGTGCAAAGGTCACCTATAGGTAAACTGCACAGTTTAGAAAGCTATAATGAATCAGCAAAGGGGAAAAATTAAACAACAAAAGGCCAAAAATGTTAAAGAAGAAATAGAAGACACTTCAAACACCGAGTGTATCTTTCATTCATCATTTTTCACAATGACTCTGGAGCTATAAGTCATGTGACTAATGATAAAAATGTCTTCACTCTACTGGACCAAAGCAAGACAGAAATTATTACAACAGTTTATAAGCAGTCTATGGGGGAAGGTTAGCTACATTGCCCTTTATTTCAAACAGTCACCAAAAAAATACCTATCAACAATGTACTATATGTTCCAACACTTGAAAGTAAACCACTGTCAACAAAGAAGCTAAATGAGGAAATGTAATGACATTCAAAGGTCACATATGTAGCCCAAAACAATGAAAATAGTACCCATTGAATGCCCCGAAACAGTCAGTCAGATCAGCATGTGAATAGACTGGTGCAAGACAGACAAACAGACAGACTCAGGGGCAGACTGACCATTTGAGCACTCAGGCACTGCCCGAGGGCCCGGGGTCAGTAGGAGGCCCCATGAGATGCCCCTGGTACCTTTTTATAGGCTTTTCTGGGTGTGGGCGAGGACACAGGGGCCCCATGATCCCCTATTGCTCAGGGGCCCCATGAGTTGTCAGTCCGCCCCTGGACAGACTTCAACAAAATGGTGGACGCCTGCACACAGACTCCAACTTCTTGTTGCATGAATGTGAATAAAATGAGTAAAAGATGGCTTCAGCCCGTTTTCCACCTATAGAGAACTGCTCAGATGTGTTCCACCCTTTTTGATGCTTAATCATAGAGGCATCTACAAGTATGCCCCAAAAGGGCAAACCGCATCTAAGGAGATTTCTACAGTTGGAACACAAGAGCTGAAGCCATCTTTTACTCTCATTCAGAGGTGGCAGTTGTATTATCACAAAAGGAATCCATGTACTAGCAAAAGGGAGTAAAGTGGTTACAATGTTTAAAAACAATTGAACTGAATCTACACCTGGGACTGTTGTCTTGGGCACAGGAATCCTGAAACTATAAAGAAACTAGCTGAAGATCAACATGCCAGTGGTGAAAAAAAGACATGAAGTAAAATAATTAAGTGCACCAGTTGCATAACAGGAATATTTACCAGGAAATTGTATTAGCAACAGCAGAGCCTGGAAATAGTCCATTGGACTGCAGTGAAAAAAAAAAGCAGTGAAATATAAAAATCCTTGCTCCCCACCTTCAAATTCCATAAGATACACAGCATTTTGCTACCTAAAGGACATTCAGAGATTAGTGGATACACTGTGTAGTCTCTCCCTATAGATTTTATCAGCAGCACTCCCCAAATTTTTATTTTTCACAGTCAAATATGTCATCATGGCTGCCTTTTTATAGTGAGCAGTAAGCATCTTATAAAGCCCCCGGCCACTCTTAGACACCTTACCTAAATTCATAGGCTAGGAAGTGCATGATTAGTAATTAGTTGCTAAGGCAGCTAACAGCCACATTAGTCTGCCATGTCAACAAACTCAACAGGCTGGCATTGCCCCAAGCCCAAACTCAACCTGAAATTGAAGCTCATTTCTACTTGTGGCCTATATTACACAAGTAAAACAGTAAAATAAAGAGGAATGAAAGGTTTCAGTTTTGGAACATTAATGGAATATCATTTCTGAGAAGGAAAAAAGTTAACTAGCTTTTTGTTTTTT
Organism: Staurois parvus; assembly: GCF_062004578.1. Classification (NCBI taxonomy): domain Eukaryota; kingdom Metazoa; phylum Chordata; class Amphibia; order Anura; family Ranidae; genus Staurois; species Staurois parvus. The sequence goes on from NW_028317815.1 coordinate 12,733,777, forward strand.
ATCCACTATCAGAGGTTGCCCAAGGATTTAGAAATTAGAGGAATTATTTCTAATTAAGTGTGAACAGGAGAGATTTCTCATTCATAATGCTCTCTTCAATGTAGTGAAGTTTAAATTTGTATTTTGTTCTGGAATATACAATTTTGCTGTTCATATACAGTAATGAGTGACTGGTTGGATATTTGAAATACAATATAGGTAGTGTTATCCATAGATACTCCATCCACTGCTGCCTATGTAACTGGTATATGCAGGTAAATGCATTATGGCTGTATTATGGTGGATGTGAGCTCCGTAAGTTTTATTAGTATTCAGGGATATTATGTTATAAAAATGGCACTTGTAGGTGGTCAGTACCTGCGAGCCACTGCTGTGTAATTGAAGTGGATGTTGTAGTATAGGATTAATTTAACTGTTGTGGCTATAAATTCATTCTAAAGAGGAACTTCATCAGGGACAGATGAAATAAAAATCCATTGGCTACAAGTACTGAAAAAAGTGACTTCATCCTCATCTAGGCAAGGAATGAGGAAGTGGTAGCTGGTACCACCAAAAAGGTGCTCATTCCCCAATAAAAAAATCTGCAATTTCTTTACAGTCTAGCGTAGAAGTAAACAAAAGTGCTCATTTTAATTTTCAGGTAATGTCCCCATTAAGTAAGCACCTTAAGGGGAGCTGATCTTAAAGGGTGTGTACACCTTTTCACAAAAAATGAAAAGGTGAACGAACTCCAGTGGACACCTATTGCAGCAGTGATGCCCCATTTTTCCAATGTATCAGTCTGTGCGCCACAACACACAGCCTAGGATTGAGTATCATAATCATTGCAATGGCAAGCACTCATTGGTCAGGGCAATCATGTGACCGTGCTTACCAATGAGAAGCATTTATTACTTCTTGGACACCTTACCAAAAGAAAAAGCCTCAGATGAGCAAGTAAGTGAGGCAGGACAATGACTCAAACCTCTGTTCCTTCAGTCACCTCCATAAAAAGATTAAATTAGACACATCGGGGTTTATTTACTAAACCTGAAGAGTGGAAAATCAGGCTCACTTCTGAATAGAAATCAATCAGCGTCCAGGTTTTATTGCCAAAGCTTAATTGAACAAGCTGAGGTTAGAAGCTGATTGGTTTCTATGCAGAAGTGATTTTGCACTCTCCAGCTTTAGTAAATAAACCCCACAGTGTCTGTAAGAAAACATCATCCCAAAGTTCAAAGGCAAAAGGGAACTGTACATGTGTGGGACTTTCAATATACCTTTGGTAGTCATCCAATACACAAGTGAATGCAATTTATAAAAAAAATCAATTTTATTCCAATATATTAAAAATATTAGATCCAAGAAAACATTAAAACACAATCTGCGCATTTTGTGGCTTCCACCGCTTCCTCAGGACCAACAAGGCATATAAGTGGTTTAAAAGATTGTGAAGGTTAAATAATCATATAAAATCAAGTTCTGAAACAGAGAAAAAAGAAAACATAAATATCAAATACAAATTTTATATCCAATTCATACATACATCATGAAAGGTACTCCATATATGTGGAAAAATAAATCAAATTATTAATAAACTATCTCATTAACAATAATTTCTTACCCCGATGAGTAAACTGAGGGAAAGAGAAGACAAGAGGATTATATAGCAAAATAAAACAAAAAAATATCAGCGCTATATCAAATGATATAAGGCAGCTAACACCAATAGGTAGTATAACAGACCTATATAGATTAGAAAAGGATAGATATATAAGAGAATTATATACAGTGAGGAACAGAAGTATTTGAACACCCTGCGATTTTGCAAGTTTTCCCACTTAGAAATCATGGAGGGGTCTGAAATTCACATTGTATGTGCATTCCCAGTCTGAGAGACAGAATTTAAAAAAAAAATTCAGGAAATCACATTTTGATTTCTAAAGATTGATTGATTTCTAAAGATTTGATTTCTAAAGTATGATTTTTAAAGAATTTATTTGTCTTGCACTGCTGAACATAAGTATTTGAACACCTGAGAAAATCAGTGTTAATGTTTGGGACAGAAGCCTTTGTTTACAGAGGTCAAACGTTTCCTGTAGTTCTTAACCAGGTTTGCACACACTGCAACAGGAATTTTTGCCCACTCCTCCACACAGATCTCTTCTAGATCTGTCAGGTTTCGGGGCTGTCGCTGAGCAACATGGAGTTTCAGCTCCCTCCAAAGATGTTCTATTGGATTTAGGTCTGCAGACTGGCTAGGCCACTCTAGAACCTAGTAATAGTATATAAACCAATAGCAGGGAAATAGACTGTGCTTATGCTATTAATAACAGTGGTGATTGAATAAATCTAATTAGTAATGGATTCAATCTGGTTGAGCCCAGACCTCAGATGTCACTGCACGACAGACTTTCAGCATCAATATGCCCTGAGGTGAAACTTTTCACCTCCCTCACTTGACCAGCACTCCGCACACCCTCCTAATATGCCACCTGTACTCCTCCTCCTCATAATCCTCTCCTCCATTCCCAAACTCTCCTCCCTCTACCCCCTATTCCCCCAAAAGAACTATACATCGCACCCTCACTACTTCCATCTCCCCACTACGGCCCTCAACACCTCCGCCTAATACTCCACTCTCCCACCGACCCACACGCCACCACTAAAAGACCCACACGCTCTTGCACATCCTGCTCCCATGCCACCTTTCTCACCCTTCTTCTTCTCCTAACCTCCGGGGACATCTCCCCGAACCCTGGTCCCTCACCACCTCACTAGGCACCCTCCTACTCCCACAAACTGCCTCAACCTAATACCTGTCCCCCTCCTCCCCACATCCTCCCCTCCATTCTTGGTTGCACTCCTGAACGCCTGATCGGTTTGCAACAAGCTCAACACCATCCATGACCTCTTTATCTCCCACTCCCTCAACCTCCTAGCGGTCACCGAAACCTGGATCCAAGCCACTGACTCCACCTCCCCTGCGGCACTCTCCTATGTAGGTCTCGTCTGGACCTATTCACACAGAGCGAGCGGTTGTAGAGGTGGTGGGGTCGGCATGCTCTTGTCACCACTGAGCACCTTCCAGGTCCTCCCAAACCCCCCCTCTCTATCCTTCTCCTCCTTCGAGGCCCACTGCATCCAGCTCTTCTCTCCCACCCCTCTGAGGATTGTAGTAATCTATCGGCCTCCTGGACCCGTATCCCGATTCCTTGACGATTTTTCCGCCTTGCTACCCTTCTTCCTCTCCTCTGAGCTACCCACCATCATCCTTGGTGACTTCAATATCCCTATCAACGTCAACAACCCGGCTACATTTCAACTCCTCCACTTAACCTCTTCTTTTGCACTCACACAGTGCACACAGTCCTCCACCCACACCGACGGGAACACCCTGGACCTCGTTTTCTCTCATCTCTGCACCCCCCCCATAACCTCACAAACACCCCTTTCCCTCTCTCTGACCACAACCTCATTATGTTCTCCATCTCCCCGTCCTCAAACACCTCCCCCTCCAAACATCAAACCATCATTAGCCGTAACCTCCGCAACCTGAACCCGGCCCCTCTCCACTCTGCAGCTGACCGTCTTTACGACAGTATCCTTCCACTGTCCTGCCCTGGCCACTACTGCGTATAACAACTCGCTGTCAGCTGCCTCATTCACTCCCTTATTATCTCACGACTCGACTACTGCAACTCCCTCCTCACCGGCCTACCTCGTCACAGACTATCCCCACTTCAGTCTATCCTGAACTCAGTGGCCAGACTCTTCCACCTTACCAACTGCTCCGCATCTGCCACCCCCCTCTGTCATTCGCTCCATTGGCTTCCGATTGCCCAACGCATTAAATTCAAACTACTAACATTGACGTACAAAGCCATTCATAACACTGCCCCAAACTACCTTACTGACCTGATACCCAAATACCACCCAACCCGCACTCTTCGCTTCTCACAAGACCTCCTACTTTCTAGCTCCCTGGTCTCTTCCTCCCACGCCCGACTGGAGGACTTCTCCAGGCCTTCCCCCATCCTCTGGAACTCACCACCCAAATCCATCACCTACCCTCCTCACCTTTAGGCACACCCTGAAAACCCATCTCTTCAGGGAAGCCTACCCCACCCTCACCTAACAGCTGATCTCCTCCACTCCTCCTACCACTCCATCCCCCACAGCCACTTCCTCCTGTACCACTATCCCCTCCCTCCTAGATTGTAAGCTGGAAAGAGCAGGGCCCTCGAACCTCTCGTATATTGTTCTGTTACTGTACTGTCTCATGTACTGTCCCCCACAATATTGTACAGCGCTGAGCAAACTTTTTGGCGCTATATAAACAATGTATAATAATAATAATAGCCTGGGTCTAAAAAAAAAGAATATGAACACTCCTAAACAACCATACATATTTAATACCAGATGCTTAAAATTACATCCAGATAAATGGGAACAAAATCTTATAGCATGTTCTTTGAATATATTGGAATTGTTGAAACAATATTATGATACAGAATTGAATGAGTTGGATAAGGATATAAAGCTAATATACTCAAAACTATGTGTATATCAACAATCCTCTATTTTTCAAGCTCAACATAAAGAACTCATGGAGTCCATTGATAAATACAACAAATATTTAGTGGAAACAAAAAATAAGAAATTTTCTAGGGACGTCATTGCCTTCAGGACTGGTAGGGCTTATAAATGGCACACTAATAATCAGAGGCACTACAAGAAATGATCTTTACATGAAACTGAGAAGGATGGTGGTAATAAAGATGATGGCAATATTTCTAATACTTCCACTTCATCATCTGTTATTTCATTTCAGAGCTATTCAAGATCCAATTATGTACATGGACAGGGTCAAGCTTCTGCCAATATACTAGGAACGAGTGATGGTAATCACATGATATTCACAATAACAGTTTATCTACCTGGTTGCCTCTCATTAAAATAAAACTCCCACCATTATCTGACACAGATGATTCACTGAACACACAGGGGAATCAGGTGGAAAGCTCTAATCACTCAATTCAATACACCCCTCAACACAATTTATTACCTAGTACACCTTTACCAAAAGAGTCCCACCATCAGGTTAAGTCACAATAGCGTACTGTCCCTTTGAGAAACTTAGACACATACGTCACTCGTCTCACTTGTAGGACTATAGTCAGGACACTTCACATTCTACCACTCAACCTACAATACAACATGATCGGACACATATTCTGGATAGGGACACACAGACATCCACCTTTAATATCATCCATTTGACTGATGTTTCTTTATCAGAAGCTGAACTTTCAGTGCTAAGGTTAGGGCTCAATTTTTGTCCCTCAAAAAATTATGATCAATTTGACTCTCCTAGAACAGGATGACCCAGACGATCTCCTTCTTGAGGAGGGAGAAATACTCCTAGACGAATCTACCTATCCCCAACCTCCTCCACAGCAGGAATACAAAAATAAGTCAAATATATTTCCATCTACCACACCCCCCCCCCCCCGAGTAAAGCTTTTTTTTTTAGCTAGTTACTAAAGATATTGAACCAATTCCAATCTGTACTCAAAGTTCTAATCTATCAAAACACCCAAAGACAGGCTCTTCAACAACTTTAACGGAGAGATCATATAACAATCAAACCCTCAGATAAGGGGGGAAATGTTATTATCATGACAGATACTCAATATACTACCATGTGTTACAAAATCTTAAAAAAATCAGGCATGGTGTCATAGAATAGAGTCATTTGATATTTAAATTTTTCAAAAACACTTTGAATCTATTATTGATCTAGCATATCTAAATGATCTTATTTCTAAGAATACAAGAGATTTCTTAAAAGTAAAATTCCCGGTGACTCCTACTTTCTACACCATACCTAAAACACACAAATGTTTTCAAGATCCACCAGGTAGACCTATAATTTCAGGGATAAATTCTCTCACACACAAAGCCAGCATAATGGTAGACGATTATCTACGTCCACATGTTGAGGCCTTACCCTCATATTTGAAGGATACTATTCATCTTTTGATGATTCCAGACAATCTCCATGTAACAGAACAAACTATTCTAGCATCTATAGATGTAGAGGCCCTTTACTCAAGCATTTCACATGAGAAGGGATTAAATGTAGTAGCTTTGTTTTTGAGAGAAAAAAGTGTAGCCTATGAGGAATATAACAACTTTATTTTGGAGATATTGGAAGTTATCTTTTCTCACAATGCATTTTTATTCAATGGCTTCCACTACCTCCAGGTACAGGGCGTTGCGAAAGGGACTACATGTGCCCATCATACGCCAATCTGTACCAGGGGCGGTGGGAGCGCTACATTTTTACTTGTGAAGAATTGTCTTCATTATACCTTCATTATATCACACACTGGCACAGGTATATCGACGATATACTGATTTTTTGGGTGGGTACTAGTGACTCCTTGATTGAGTTTGACGACCAACTTAATTGAAATTAATTTAACCTGACATTCACTTTATCATGGCACAAAGATACTTTACCTTTCCTTGATTCATACATCAAAAAGGATGATTTACAATGTATGCAAACAGATTTATTTAGAAAATCAACAGCTGACAACTCGTTGTTACATTTTGTGAGTGCCCATCCAGAACATTTGATTAAAGGTATCCCTAAGGGACACTATATGCAAATATGCCAAAACTGTGCCGATGATAGTGACTTTAAAAGACAAGCATGTACAGGAGAGATTCCTTCAATGGGATACAGTAGGAAATCCCTTAAGAAAGCTTACCAATATGCTAAAAGCAGCCAGAGAGAATTACTATTATTTCAGGGTACATCGGAGACTAGTCCACCACAGATTCGCCATGTTATTAAATTTAATAACCAATCTAACCAAATCAAATCAGTTCTGAATAAACACTGGCATATTTTAACCAATGGCCCTGTTATTATTAAATTAAATGATACAAAACCAAAGATCACTTTTAACCTCTTCACGCTGGCTGCAAACAAATGAGCGGCCTCCCGGCGTCTGGGCCTAGACGCCGAGCGGCCGCACATTTTCGTGCAATTAACCACTTGCCTACCAGGCACTTATACCCCCTTCCTTACCAGGCCAATTTTCAGCTTTCAGCGCTGCCGCACTTTGATTGACAATTGCGCGGTCATGCAACATTGTACCCATATGAAACTTTGATCATTTTTTTCTCACAAATAGAGCTTTTTTTTGGTGGTATTTAATCGCCACTGGGCGCTTTACTTTTTGCGCTATAAATAAAAAAAGTGCAAAAAATTTGAAGAAAAAAAAGTTTATTTGTTTCTTTTATAAAATTTTTCAAACAGGTATTTTTTCTCCTTCACTGATGTGCGTTGATGAGTCAGCACTGATGGGCACTGATAGGCGGCACTGATGGGCACTGATAGGCAGCACTAAAGGGCACTGATAGTCAGTACTAATGAGGTGGCACGGATAGGTGGCACTTATAGACAGCACTAATTAGGGGTCACGGATAGGCGGCACTGATATGCAGCACTGATAGGCGACACTGATAGGTGACACTGATTATGGGTACTGATAGACGGCACTGACTGGCATCACTGCTGGGCACTGACTGGCGGCACTGACTGGCACAACCCCTGGGCACTGACTGGTGGCACTGACTGGCAGCACTGCTGGGCTGCACTGGTGGGTGGCACTGGTGGGCAGCACTGGTGGGTGGGCACAGGTGGGTGGCACTGGTGGGCACAGGTGGGTGGCACTGGTGGGCACAGGTGGGTGGGCACAGGTGGGTGGCACTTCTGGGCACATGTAGGTGGCACTTCTGGGCACAGGTAGGTGGCACTGCAGAGTGGCACAGGTGGGTGCACTGCTGGGCACAGGTGGGTGCACTGCTGGGCACGGGTGGGCGGAGCTAGTGGGCGCACTGCTGGGCGGAACTTGCGGGTGTCACTGCTGGGCACCGATCATCAGGGCACTGATCATCAGTGCCCTGATGATCGGTGCCGATGCCCGCTCTGACAACTGCCGGTTCTCGGCAGTACTTTCCTCACGATCTGACAGCGTGAGGAAAGTGCAGCCGAGAACCGGCACTTGCATTTCCCTGTGATCAGCGTGTCATTGGACACCGCTGATCACGTGGTAAAAGGCCGCTGTGATTGGCCTTTTACCACATCACGTGATCAGCTGTGTCCGTAGGACACAGCGATCACGGAGATCGCCGGGTGCGCCCCCCCTGGGGCGCGCAGGAGAGCGCGTTCTGGGAGGACGTCATATGACATCCACCCAGAACTGGCCGGCCGCGGTGAAGCCGTCATTCGGCTATGCGCGGTCGGCAAGAGGTTAACAAAAAACATATGTGCTGAGAGCCCTGCCCTGACACATACAGTGGTGCAAAAAAGTATTTAGTCAGCCACCAAATGTGCAAGTTCTCCCACTGTTGAAAGTCCGTGTTGCCCAGCGACAGCCCCAAAACATCACTGCTCTAGAGGAGATCTGCATGGAGGAATGGGCCAACATACCAGCAACAGTGTATACCAACCTTGTGAAGACTTACAGGAAACGTTTGACCTCTGTCATTGCCAACAAAGGATATATAACAAAGTATTGAGATGAACTTTTGATATTGACCAAATAATTATTTTCCACCATAATTTGCAAATAAATTCTTTCCAAATCAGCCAATGTGATTGTCTGGATTTTTTTTCTCATTTTGTCTCTCATAGTTGAGGTCTACCTATGATGCCAATTACAGGCCTCTCTCATCTTTTTAAGTGGGAGAACTTGCACAATTGGTGGCTGACTAAATACTTTTTTGCCCCACTGTATATGCCTTGTTGGTTCTCAGGAAGTGGTGGAAGCTGCGAAACCCATCAACTAATTAACAACCATATACAGCAATCCAATCTAATCTAATAAAATCTGGATCTAATATTTTTAATACATTGGAATAAAATTGATTTTTTTTCTTTATAAATTGTATTCACTTGTGTGTTGAGTGACTACTGAAAGTTTATTGAAAGTCCCATACATATACAGTTCCCTTTTGTCTCTAGAAATAGTGTCATGGGTGCACCCTGTATTTTTTTTTTTTAAAGCAAAGACTGTATATGCACACTTTCTGCATTTGGAAACACACACCTGCACCTTCATGGCTGTCACCTTTGGGACCAGCAGCTGTTTTAATGCAACCACTGTGACATGACATGAATGGTACATGGTTGCACAGAACATCTGTGGATCCTGTGAGGTCAAATACAGCCCTTTGCATGGGTGTACACTTAGATAAGCCATGGGAATGTAGCCTAAAGCATCATTACACTTACCAGAAGACACTGGTATATAAACATTAACCAGTCACAGGAATGCGATCAGTTTTAAAGATTAGAGGTTCCTCAAACAATCTGAAAGCGTTAAAAGGTAACTCCACTTTTGTGAAACAATATATCAAATTAAAAAAAGAATATAGCATTTACAATTGTTACACAAGCCATGTTTTAATTTATGTTGTATAATAGAACTTATATATATACTTGTGAGATACTATGGTAAGAACCTAAAATTTTCCAATTGATTGTATAAATAAAGTGACGAACAAAATATAATACACCTGTGGTTCGCTGGCACTCACACCAACTCATTAAACAGTGTTCTGTGACTAAAAATACAGTCAGGTCCATAAATATTGGGACATCGACACAATTCTAAAATGTTTAGCTCTATACACCACCACAATGGATTTGAAATGAAACAAACAAGATGTGCTTTAACTGCAGACTGTCAGCTTTAATTTGAGGGTATTTACATCCAAAGCAGGTGAACGGTGTAGGAATTACAACAGTTTGCATATGTGCCTCCCACTTGTTAAGGGACCAAAAGTAATGGGACAGAATAATAATCATAAATCAAACTTTCACTTTTTAATACTTGGTTGCAAATCCTTTGCAGTCAATTACAGCCTGATGTCTGGAACGCATAGACATCACCAGACGCTGGGTTTCATCCCTGGTGATGCTCTGCCAGGCCTCTACTGCAACTGTCTTCAGTTCCTGCTTGTTCTTGGGCCATTTTCCCTTCAGTTTTGTCTTCAGCAAGTGAAATGCATGCTCAATAGGATTCAGGTCAGGTGATTGACTTGGCCATTGCATAACATTCCACTTAAAAAACTCTTTGGTTGCTTTTGCAGTATGCTTTGGGTCATTGTCCATCTGCACTGTGAAGCGGCGTCCAATGAGTTCTGAAGCATTTGGCTGAATATGAGCAGATAATATTGCCCGAAACACTTCAGAATTCATCCTGCTGCTTTTGTCAGCAGTCACATCATCAATAACTACAAGAGAACCAGTTCCATTGGCAGCCATACATGCCCACGCGATGACACTACCACCACCATGCTTCACTGATGAGGTGGTATGCTTAGGATCATGAGCAGTTCCTTTCCTTCTCCATACTCTTGTCTTCCCATCACTCTGGTACAAGTTGATCTTGGTCTCATCTGTCCATAGGATGTTGTTCCAGAATTGTGAAGGCTTTTTTAGACATCGTTTGGCAAACTCTAATCTGGCCTTCCTGTTTTTGAGGCTCACCAATGGTTTACATCTTGTGGTAAACCCTCTGTATTCACTCTGGTGAAGTCTTCTCTTGATTGTTGACTTTGACACACATACACCTACCTCCTGGAGAGTGTTCTTGATCTGGCCAACTGTTGCGAAGGGTGTTTTCTTTACCAGAGAAAGAATTCAGTCATCCACCACAGTTGTTTTCCGTGGTCTTCCGGGTCTTTTGGTGTTGCTGAGCTCACCGGTGTGTTCCTTCTTTTTAAGAATGTTTCAAACAGTTGTTTTGGCCCGCCTGATGTTTTTGCTATCTCTCTGATGGGTTTGTTTTGTTTTTTTCAGCCTAATGATGGCTTGCTTCACTGATAGTGACAGCTCTTTGGATCTCATCTTGAGAGTTGACAGCAACAGATTCCAAATGTAAATAGCACACTTGAAATGAACTGTGGACCTTTTATCTGCTCATTGTAATTGGGATAATGAGGGAATAACACACACCTGGCCATGGAACAGCTGAGAAGCCAATTGTCCCATTACTTTTGGTCCCTTAACAAGGGGGAGGCACATATGCAAACTGTTGTAATTCCTACACCGTTCACCTGATTTGGATGTAAATACCCTCAAATTAAAGCAGACAGTCTGCAGTTAAAGCACATCTTGTTCGTTTCATTTCAAATCCATTGTGGTGGTGTATAGAGCCAAAAATGTTAGAATTGTGTCAATGTCCCAATATTTATGGACCTGACTGTAAATATACTAATAGTGCCGCGCTCCTATATAAACTATCTGTAATAACTTATGCTATTATTTCCAAATCAATTAATAAACAGATTGATGAATAAAATAAAATAAAAAATAAAAAAAATTAAAAATAAATTATATATGATGCAGGAATTGATTGTCTATTGCCTATAACACCATATAAAAAATAATAATACATGACTGTGCTGGTGATTATTTGTGAAATCTAATGGTGAGCAAAAGTTAATATATACATGCACATAAACAGTCCTCTTCCAATGTAAATTGCAATGGTGAAATACTACTCCCACAATCCAAGTGCAGTGTGATCTTAGTATGCGCTCACCTTAAGTTTTGCCTAACTATATAGGCAAACTTGCTTTTTGTCCTTACAGGACTGATGAAATAATCTTCCTGTTTGAGGTTTTCCAAATGACAAATGGATAGTTGTAATTGGATCTTAATCCACCTGGGGTCTCTGCAGTAAATGTAACTGATGCTTGAAAGGAATGGATGGATGGATGGATGGATGGATGGATATCTCCCTTTTTCCCCTCCAGGGGTCTCCTTCCTCCTGTATCAATCTCTCTCCAGCATGTCACGGATGGATTACATAAGAGAAAAAGAAACCATGGTGCCTTATCCTTTTTAAAAGATGTATTTTATTACTGATGGATATACCACTCACATTGTTTAAATTTGCAGTAAGCTAAAAGAGTGTCAGCATGGCCTGCATTCTCTGCTATACTTGCCGTGCTTATCCGAGACAACGTCGTGACGTCAGAGCCCCTCCCCTTAAAATTACATTTCATTTTAAAACTGCAGCTGCTGTAAGTTTCTGTAAAATTCAATGCAAATGACAACCTTGAGGTGTTGTGCAGACAGTTGGTGTGCAAAACTCTTCCAGAAATGTAATTTCCTGTCAGTGTCTATGATTCACTGATTTTCTCAGAAGTCTGCGCTAAGATACAAGATAGATTTTATGAATCTTCTGCAGTAGAAATTTTAGTTTCGGTTAAAGGGCTAAATACATCTAGAGGGACTCTGATACTGCAGCTTTTCTTATCAGAACACAAAGAGTGCACCAGCTGATTATAATGAACCAGTTCTTCCCATTTTTTATTATTGTCCAAATGGCAAAAAGCTTTTCTTCAGAGCAGAAACAGGATGGTATCTGCAACAAAGCTTGTTAAAATCCCTGAAATGTATGTTGTTCACCCAGAGATGATTTTCTTTTTTCTCCAGTGGTGTACTCTTTAAAGTGTGACTGCTATTTTTTTTTGTTAACTCAGAGGCATATGCTCCTGTTACAATTGTGGCCCCTGGTGCTCTAATTGTAAATGCTTCCCATTCACATTAATGATGCAAGTTGTTATGAGCAGAATTTGACTTGTGGGCTGGTATCCGCACAGCAGACTACAACACACTTGCTTCTCTCCTGCTATCACCCTTATGTGGCAGGCTGGTAGTATTAGGAAGGGGACACAACCTTTTTTTATTCTTTTCCATTAAAAAATAAATTAAAAAAATTATTAATCCTGTTAGTGATAAATCTATTTAAAATCATAGTCTCCCTAGGGAGGCATTGCAATTTCATTGTAAAATGGCCATCTCAGCCTCATTTATGTGCAGAATAAATACTGTATCACTGGTAAAATGTGGTAAATGGTGACATCCCTAGTAGGCAAATCAGACTGCTGAATGTAATTTCATTTTGTTATACAAATATGTCCCTATAAAGAAAACCTATCATTTACAAGATTGTTTATGACCTGCATACGCAGTATGCTTCATTTTCTTATTACAGCTTTGCTTCACAGTATGATGCCGTTGTATTCCAGAATTGGTACATATTGAATTTGAAAATTGGTACATTTTGAATTTGAAAATTGATGAATATCCACATTGTGCTGTTATATACTTGAGCTGTAACAGATATAAGGGCAGAAAAACAAGCAAATGGTATAAGCATGAGGTTGTAAAATCTGTTAGGTAGCATTGTCTCTTTAAAGCCTAGATTAATTTTCAGTTTAAGTCAACTAAATACAATCCAGGTGCATCAAAACCAATGATGTTCAATCCCATAGAGTTTTTTTAAGCAGAAACATTCTGAAGTTCTAGAAATTCTATAAAAACCTTTCCGCTGCCAACAACTGCAGAGTGAAACCCTTACTCTCTGTGTGGAAGCAGTGGTCTCTCTGGAGATATCCATCATGTCTCCTTAGTTAGGCAATCAACAAAGCTGATGCTCCCTGTTGATTGGAAAGTTGTGTGTTGGACCTCATAGAGGTTACTGATTACCCACAGAGAGCAAGGGTTCTGCGTAGGATTGTGTACTCTGTGACTGCAGCTGCTTTATAAGGATATGAACTAAAGACAATGAGCACTTTTTAGCGATGTACTGGGATTTAAACAAATGCTTAAATTGTGCTTTGATGTTAAGCCATTATGGAAAACACATTTCAGTATTTGGTTGCTTTTTCTGTACACCATGGCCAACTAAAAACATCATCTAGAGAGGTTCTTCTTTGACAATAAACTGATCTATACATGTAATACACATTTTCATATTGATTTTATTAAATTGTTTTGTCTGATAGTAGTCATTTCTCACTAAAGTATTGTAACAATTGACTGTGATTCAACGTTTAGTACTTTTGTATATATTCATTCGGAAGGCTCCTGGCTGAGGGTTAGTGATAATAAAAGGACTGGTAAACCTAAGATTAAAATGTTAATGTGACAGTTCTACTAACACCAATCATAACCTGTAACTAAATGTACCCACACATTTAGAGAAATAGAATTGCTATTTATGTAGATTACTGTGCGGTCTATTGCTCTAAACTACTTGCTTTGTTAGAAAAGACAAAAAATGCAGTGTTTATTTTTAGTCTGCAAAATCCCTAGACAGAGAATCCACTGTATTATTGTTCTTTCACCTGGGGCGCCAGGGGGTGATAAAAACAAGCAGCTGTGTGTTTTCCACCTTGGCTGCTCACTAGGACTGCAACAATACAGCTGGACAGGACTGCACACATGCCGTGGCTGTGGCATTTTTAACTTGGGCTTGCCAGTTTGACAGGTGGTACTGCCTGTCAAACTCTTCCATTCAGTTCAGTTGGGCTATACCACAACAGCCAAATGCTGGGCTTGCAATTGCAGTGCTGTCCCACAATGGAAAATTATTGTTTGACAATTAACAAAAAGATCCCAGACATTCATGAGGTGGCAGTAGGTCCTCCTGAACACCTGTCAGCGTTACTAAACCGCCCTCAGAAAAGCGATCTGTGGTGATAAGCTTATCTCAATTGTAAAAGAAGCCTTAGTTGACTCCACTATATAGTTTTAAGCATTTTTTTTAACTATCACCTGAAATGTCTGCATATGTACCTCTGCTACCAAAACCTCTTTTACATAAATACATTAAACAACTTGTAAGTTATGCTTAGTAGCCATTAAACCTGTTATTTTAAATATCATAATAACATTATGAAAATCGGTAAAAAAGGAAAAACTAGGGGAAAAAAAGCACACACAACAAATTGCTCACAACAACCTTAGCTTGTTTACAGCTTTAGATACTGATAGCTATACTTCAAAATCAATAAAAGAATGAAAAGCTGTGATGACATTGGGGAATGAAGAAAAATGACAAATGATACTAGTACGAGGGCAGATGAGAAAGCCAAAGAGGCAGCGAAGACAAGACATGAAGCATAATCTGAAATCTCTGAGGAAAAGAAAATACTGGGAAGATAAGTATCTTCTGAAATACACAAGCAACAAGTTATAAACAAAATTCTAAATCTGATAATTATAAAGTTTTTCTTTATTGTGGCTCTTGAGGTGTACTGCTCAATTCTTTAACTATTCATCAGATAAATAGTAATTTGTAAAATGATTCTGGAAGCTAACTTAAAAAAAATCCCATTCCCATTGTGAATAAAACATTGAATTTCTGACAGGCACATACCTCTTTACTGGGAGTGATGGAAATATAACACATGAATAACGCCTAGTAAGTATTTCAGGTAATTAATACTGGAAGTCTAGTCTACATTGAAAGATACAGCTAATTAAAACATATAAATCAGCTCCTGTAGAATGGATAGATTTCCTTGCTACTTCTGAAACAAAATCACAATCCTCTCTTACTTATGTCATGGCTAGAGGTAACACAAGAAGTGGAAAGAAGACTTCTGACTATTTCAGGATTCTTGAAATTCTAAGAGCATCTCACATAATAAGAGTTTTAGTTTTGCTCTAATCATAAATAAAATATCTAGCATTACCAATTGTCTTCTTGAGATTTCTTAGTGATTTACCTTGAGGGAATCAAAACAATAAGCAAAAAGTGGGTCAAGTGATGTTTTCAATTTTTTTTTACAGTTACTGCCTGTTATGGCTTTATATGAATGCTCTTGACTGATAAATATATATTTTGTCCATACTTCAGTCTCCCTCTGAATACTTTCTACTTTATTCTGCATTTACATATCTTTATTCTGCATTTACATATCATATGTGCTTTTTATATACATTTGTATACCTTATACCCTCTTCAAGGACAGCCACCTGTGGTGTGGAGGTGTACATATACTGTTATGCAGAGTTATACTGGCCCAAAGTGGACATTTATGCCACTCTCCCTGCTGCCCAGCCTTGGGTAGTAACACTGCCTGTGTGTGCGTGTCATTCTATAAAGTTTAATAAAACATCAACACATATTACACAAAAACACAAACCAACCAGTCACAGCCTGCCTGTCCTCCAATGGTCAGACTTGTGCTGACATGCCCACCTGCACAGCCATTCACTGGGAAGATCAGTGTATTGCTCATTCTCTGCTTCTTGATGACGCCTGCAGTCTCCACCCCCAGCTCTGTAAGTCCCTTATGCATCTGAGAACAAAGATTATGTGATCACTCATTAAAAAAAAAAGTATTTATAATGTTTTGCACAAACATTTTGCCTTGCATTTCTATTTTAAAATGAATGAGTTGTTTTACAAGGCGAAGGTTCGCATATACTTTAATGATAAAAAAATATAAACTTTATTATTTTTCAGATTAGAATTTAAGTAATAGCCATTGTAGTTTTCCCACAATTTCTTGTAGGCTACATTGGCTATACCACATGCCCATTTAGCTTTTAAGGACCAGTGAAAGGAAAGTTTATATTTTTCAGATCAAAATAGAAGTAATATGCTACACACAGCATACATAGTATTTCTACAATTTTTTAAGGCCTCATTTGTTTAACAAAATTTAGATTTAGAAAAACTGTAAAGTTATATTTTTACATTAAAATGGAAGGAATAGGGTACACATTGTCTACTCATAATTTTTTTTAAATCTTGAGGCAGCAGGGAGAGAGAAGCGCAACAACCATAGTGTAGCGATGGATTTAATGTAAAAAGTAAGTAGCACTCAAAAAGTAAAAATGGAGCCCAGCATGACAATCAGGCAGCCTCTGGGGCAAGAAACAGACCAGCAACCAAAATGCTTTACCTTGGCCATTGGCAAGGGAGCGGAGATGGAATGGAGATAAGAAACTGTTGTCACTGAGGAGCCAGAGCCGTGGATGGAGGAGGTGCAGGAGGAACCATCTTCTGTCACTGCAGAATGCTGGTGCTGGAACAGGAACGTGTTTCAAAGCAACCTTGCTTCTTTGAATAAATATTTCAGTCACTCCAAAATGCAGTCTACAAAAAGTGCTTAATTGTTGTCCATGAACAGGAGAGAAAAAAAGTTAGCTTTGAATGCAAAAAACAACTTTAGAGAGTATTTATTTCACAGGAAAAAGTTCAATAAATACTGTAAGTACTCCATAAGCAGTTATTTGTTTACATACTTTGCAAGCTGACCCATACATTATAAAAAAATACTTTAAAGCTTCACTGGAGGTAGCCAACACTGCTCCTCCTTTCGCTGACCTGAGGATCCAAAAACAAATTCGTCATGCAGAACCTCTTCCAAGTGGTACATTTTTGCTCCCTTTATGATGTCAGGATGAAGTCTGCTATTTTCCCCCTTGTATCAGCGATACAAAAGGGTGGCCAACTCATAATGGCCCCTCCTCTTCATGGCCTGAATTCTGGGGTCTTTGCTCAGGCACAGCTCATGACTGAGCCTATTTGCCACACATTTCCAGTGACAGAGGACCTCAAGTATTTGTTGGGTTTATTCATTATGAATGTAAAGATTGATAAACAATTATATGAAATCCACAGCACTGCAGTTCACAGTAGATACAGGGGATACACGCCACACTGCAATTAACCGTTGTGTAGCCCAATACATAACTATATATATAGCACTGTATTGCTCTGTATGTAGCACTATATAGCACTCTGGCAGTAACTATCTTTTCCTGTTAGCTGTCCCCATCTACTTCAACTCCAACACATGCTTGCAAATGACTGATAGGAAACCTGACTTTTATAGGCAGGCTGGCACATTCGAAAAGCCCCAATTACGGGTCCTTCAATTCCACCAGGAAATTGCTTGGTAATTGGTTGCTATGGCAGCAAATCATCCTATTAGTTTACTGTTTTCCTGAACTGCAAACAGCTAGAGTTTAGGTCGAACGCATGGTGGAGCCAAATTTGAACCTCATCCCTAATTACTACAGAAGCTTCAGCAGAGCAGAATGCTGTGGAAATAAGAGAGTAGGAATGAAGTTTTCACTTTAGACAAATTAAATACAGAAAGCTGTAAGGAAGACATCAATCTATGGAAGAAATACTTGAGTGATTGGAATGAAAAATTAAATAATTAATTAAATAGTACAAGAGAGAGGAGAAAAATGTTGCAAAGTAGATGGGAGAAGTTTGGAGAATGTTTAGAAGAAACTTTTATTCAAAGCCTAGAGCCGAAAGTCTAGGATTGTGGTTGCAGAGGAAAGAAATGAAAAAGCAAAAGAAAAAAAAAATATCTGAATCTAAAGGCTGTTAAGGAAATTAGGATTGAAAAGACAGCTGAGACATAGAGACCATAGAAAATCTCAAAGCCAGTGTGTCATATTATTTCTAACCAAAATGTTGGAAACCAGACATTGTGGAAAGTTTGCACAACAGTTAAGAGAAGAATAGTGCAGGTTCTGACCTCTTCAATGCACTTAGGGTCTCATCTTTACCCTACGTGAAATATCAGAGAATGTAATAGAATACATGAATAGAGCTGTGATGGGTTTCTAAAAGATGGGCATCCTGATTTCTGAGCCTAATAACAGGTATCTGAAACTTTTAAAAACTTTGAGGACATCAAACACCCAGTCTACAGATTTATTCACAAATGCTGAAGTGAGGCAAATGAGAAAACTTATTGCTGTGGTTGTTCTGGTGGTGTTGATGGATGACTTTCTCCAGAGCTCTGAGCTCAGAACAAGACCATATAAACTGGGCAACTCATAATATTAGACCTGCTCATGTCACACAGTTGGCCTTTTCTATTAATGCCTCCCAGAAATGCCTAAAAAAAACACATCATCATGCGAAAAAAGGGATGTATCCATAAACCTTGAAGGCAAAAACTGTGATAATAAACAAAAGAAAAGTATGGTAGCTATCATCAGCCAAAAAAAAATAAACTCCAGCCAAAACATGTTTTCATTGCCTTTTTCCCTAATGGGGAGATTCATTCATGGTGTCTGTCCTGTGATGGCCAGCAGGACAGAAAGTGATTTTGGAAATCCATCATTTTACAGTTATCCCCAGAGCAAGGGTAGAGAGAAAATTTTCCAATAGGGACAACTGCTCTGGTAAAAACTGCATAAGAGGGGATTTTGGGGAGATTTTTTCACACTGCCCTTTTTCTGGAACAAGCAGAGAAGGGAAAATATCTTCAAAGATGAAATGAACAGCAATAAATCTAACCTTACAGAGGGTCTAACCAGAAGCTTAAAAAAATACAAACAAATGTTTTGGCTGGAGTTCTATTTTAAAATTAAGTTTTACCTGAATGTAATGTTTGATGTGACTTTCAAATTTTACAAAATTGCTGTTTCATATGTTTGATTGAACTTCATATACAAATTTGTAGGCTATCCCTCTGGATATCTGAATCGCAGGTGAAACTGTCAGCAAACCTGTTGTACAGCTGCTTGAGTAAAATGAGTCAGTTCTAGACATTATATATTGTTTTTGGTCTTTTGGTCGATCTGGACCCATTTTGCCTTCTCTGACACTCTAAAATCTATACCTTCCACTCCTCTTACTTCCCCTCTCTTCACTGATCAGTGAACCCCTTCAATTGTTTACTGCACGTTTCTCCCTTGTAGATTCTATCCTTTTTCCCCCTAATGGGTTAAATTACTTACTCTCTTTGTATTTATAGATAGTCCTAGGTGTTTCTATCTTTTCCTTTATTTCTTCCCTCTTTTTTTTCCCCACTTAAAGTCTGTTATGGGCACACAGAACATGTTCTCCATGTAGTCCATAAATATGTTTGTAAGATTAATTTTGATGTACTTTATGTGCCTGATTCAACAATTTCATCTAATCATAATTATTCGCACTTCCTTTTCTTGTATGCCAGCTGGACTGCCAGTCTGTGTTCTATGGTATATGTCTATGTTTGCTCTCTGTTTTTTCTTTAAATCTAAATAAAAATGATGTTTGCCTATGATATATTGTTTATAGTCAGTCTAACAGGGCCTACAGGATTTGCCAATGGCAGTGATGGAGAATGTTCAGGAATCTTTAGCTAATACTGGGCAGTGTCACACAAGCTCATACTTTTTTGATGGGAAGGGAGCATTCTGGTCAATCAGCCAAACTGGGTTCTTCCATAAGCATACCTGTTTGCCCAACAGGGACTTGTATATTTACACAGCCATCTTATGTTATAAGGTGACAGATCTATGGACCAGGGGCGGACTGACAACTCATGGGACAATAAGAGATAATGGGGCCCCCTACACTCAAGCCAAAGCCACACCCACACAACACCCCACCTACATATTGCAACTCAGCTGCATAGAAAGGGCATTATAAATAATTTAAAAAATAATAAAACAACATCGTGGGGTCCTCCCTCCATTCATATGGTATGGATGGAGGGGGACCCCACAACGTTTTTGAAATTATTTTTTTAATTGCCAGCAATTCTTTCTTTTACATTTGGCTTTCAGTGGGGAACAACAGCTGACAGCTAAAACCAGGGCTGGACTGACAACTCATGGGGCCCCTGGGCAATAGGCAATCATGGGACCCATGTGTCCTTGCCCACACTCAAACCACATCCGAAAAAGCCTATGAAAGGTACCATGGGCATCTCATGGGGCCCCCTACCGACCCCGGGCCCTCGGGAAGTGCCCGAGTGACTAAATGGTCCGCCCCCGGCTGAAACATGAACGCTTGGTTGTCACTGCTAAAATACTGCATGACTTGATAAAATAACTCAGGCAGTATTTTAGTAGTGTTTTTTGGTGAATTCAAACGTTTTTTTTCTTAAAAGTGCTATGCGGTATCCTACTGCATACTTGCATGCGGTAAGATACCGCTTAGTGAATTGTGCCCAGTGAGCCTCTCACCGGGCCCCCCATCCCTCGGGCAATGCCCTATTGCCAGAATGGTCAGTCCGCCCCTGCTATGGACTAGTCTTTGGTTTCTAGGTGGATTAAAGCCCAGCTCCAGTCAAAACATTCTGTTTTGGATACTCAGTGGATTAGTCAAAG
Source organism: Staurois parvus (assembly GCF_062004578.1). Taxonomy (NCBI): domain Eukaryota; kingdom Metazoa; phylum Chordata; class Amphibia; order Anura; family Ranidae; genus Staurois; species Staurois parvus. The sequence goes on from NW_028317815.1 coordinate 12,754,724, forward strand.
CCCTTGTCAACTTTTTAGTGCTAAATTCCTATTTGAGAGACATTTCTTCTAAAAGAACACTTACTATAAAATAATTTTCATAGTGCATGGCAGGGTTAGAACTTGTGACAATCCTATTGTTGCCTATGTCTTGTTGTGCTGATGACAACTCCACCTCTCACAGGGGCAGGAAGTGTGTGTGAATGTGGGTGACGGGGGTGGTCGGGTAACAGACAGTAATTTTAACCTCTTGGCGCTGGCCAAATGCAAATGTACAGCCTCCTGGCATCTGGGCCTAGACGCCGAGTGGCCGCACATTTGCGTTCTATTAAAAAAAACCATATGTGCTGAGAGCTCCCAGCACACATGCCCGGTACTCAAGGAAAAGTCCCGATCTCCTCTTTCAATCAGGACCATTCCCGATCATGTGACCGTCTTGACGGCATGTCACAGCGGTCACATGACCCTAAACCCCTCCCGGCTTCTGAAACCCTTAAAGGGCCAGGAGGCACCGGCGCAAAGGGGTTAATTCTTCCTCACCCCATCTAAAAGTAAACATTTTTGCTGGAGTTAGGTTTTAAATTGACTAATACAGTCAACTTAAAGCAAATCTTTGGGCAGGAAAGAGAGCCTGCATTCATAATTAAAAAAAAGTGGTTGGCAGCATTTATATTTACTACATGATTGTGAAACATTAACATGCCAAATTGATAAACTAATTTACATTAAAGCAATTTCACGGCAAAACAAAATACCACATCTAGCAGCAGCATCCAGTAACTGTGAAAATAAACTGTCAGCACATAACTGATGCTGTAGAATGTTTTACCTCACAGCTTTCTACAGTTCCTCCACTTCCTACTACTGGACATTAGACATGTTCCTTTCTCTCTCTCACAACTCCATGCCCAATGTCTGAGCTTCAAATCAGCTTTTGAGTTTTGTTTGAGTTCCTATAAATGAGATTCACTATAATTGAATGAATGAATGTGACAGGAAGTTTCTTCAGCCTGGGTTCACATATGTGCAGTGCGGTATAACGCATGTGATTCGCACAGGAACCGCACCGTATTCCTGTACAAATCACGTCATTTGTGTGCAGTGCTACTGAAGCCATACATTTTGTATCGCTCTATTTGCACCGCACCCACACCAAAAATCGCACAAGACCCTTTTTTGGGTCCGCAGTATTAATGGATCGCATAGGTATTCACACCTATGCGATCCGATTCTGCACATCGCACCACGTTTTGCGGACCGCTTTTGGGTGTTGTTAACATACACACCTGCAGCGGTTCACATGAATGGGGTGCGATTCTGATGCGGTGCAGAATTTGCACTGAAAATGCTGCGAATTTCTGCACTGCATCAGTGTGAACCAGGGCTCAATGGAGATAACACAAAGACTTTTTTCAGTTTGGAAAGGAGAGAACTTCTGTGTATATATAAAAGAGACCCTGTCAGATAAATAAAACTGTATAGAAAGCTTTACCTGCAAAACAAGAAAGTCAAAACTGCTAAATGCTCTGTTGCCAATTTATCTGACAGAGTCACTTTAAAGTGGTTGTAGAGGCTCAAGGTTTATTAACTTCATGTATTCTATGCATGAAGGCAAAAACCTTCAGTGTGCAGCAGCCCCCCCAAGCCCCCCATAATACTTAGCTGGAACCCCATTGCGATCCAGCAATGTGCCCTGGAGCCTTGGCTCTCCTAGGACTCTCCCTCCTCAATTGGCTGAGACAGTAGTGGGAGCGATTGTTTCCCGATACTGTCAATCAAAGCCAGTGAGCCAATGAGGAGAGAGAGGGGGCCGAGCCTAGCCATGGCTCTGTGTGGGAATGGACACACAGAGCAGTGGCTCAGGAGTTGCTTGCTCAGGAGGCACTTGGCATGAGGTAGGGGGAAACCTGAGAATAGGAGGATTGAGGCTGCTCTGTGCAAAACCACTTAATTGCTGCCTATGCTTGCCTGTCCAGGTGACTCCTGTTCCTCTTCATTTCATGTCCTGTTTTTTTAAAACTAGAAAAAAATATGCCCAGAGTTGGCTTTTAAGGAGAAAAATGTTGCTCTTTTTTTTGAAACATGATATGTGAAAGCAAATGAGACAGGAAATACTTGACAACAGTAGCTGAATAAAGTGGTTTCCTAAGTAACAATATTTCAATGAGAGAAAGAAGGAGCTGAAATTCTTCTTTTCTGACCAGCTGCTGGACTTATGTAGGTTTTCTATTGTAGTTCACGTAGTGCAGTTGAAATTGAGAAATACTTGGAAATTGAGGGCAGAAGTTGTGTTCAATATACAGTACATTTAAATAACATACAAGCCAACAGGTCTCATTGTTAAAGGACAGTTATAACAGCTGTTTTTCAATGTCACTGTTTTTTTTTCCATTTTTAAGTTTGCAAGCTTCAAAACAAATGCTGTTTTAACTGCTTGCCCTTCAGAGGATTTACCCCCTTCCTGACCAGGCCATTTTTTGCGATACAATGCTGAGTTACTTTAACTGACAGTTGCACGGTCATGCAACACTGCACCCAAATGAAATTTACGTCCTTTTTTCCCCACAAATAGAGCTTTCTTTTGGTGGTATATGATCCTCTGTGCATTTTTTATTTTTTGCAATATAAAAAAAAAGACAGACAATTTTGTGAAAAAAAACAATATTTTTGACTTTTTGCTATTAAACATGTCCACTAAAAAAAATAAAAAAAATAAAATTTCCGCAAAAGTCATAGCGTTTACAAATGGCGGTATAGATACTGGAATTTTTTTTCCACTAGTAATGGTGGTAATCAGCGACTTATAGCGGGACTGTGGGAATTGACTTGGTGTTACTGACATCCCCAGTGGCACCAATACAGTGATCAATGCTAATAAAAAGCACTGACACTATATTAGTGGTACTGGGCAGGAAGGGGTTAAAATCTGGGGTAATCAAAGGGTTAGCTGTGTGCTGTTTCATTATGTTGGCTGTGTCTGTGCTTCACTGTAAGCACACTGCTTTGAATGGCTTTGCTATGCAGAGCCATACAAAGCAGTGTGCAGGACAGGGGAGAGATCTGTGTTGTTTATAGACAGGTCTCTCCCCCCGTCGGAGATACTCGGTGATCACCGGGTGTCGGAGAGTAATCACCGGTAGGGACCTGGTGATTGATAGCCAAGGCCACGAATGGTGGTGTGGGTAGGGCGTGAGCGCTCCCCCTACGCAGAACTGCAAAATCACGTATATATATGTAATTTTGCGCACCCATGCTGCCCTGTACCAGTATTTCTGCTATAGGGTGGTGCAGAACCGGTTAATACTCCCCATGCACTGTTTACAAGCATGCTGGGCATTCTAATAAGAAAGCCCAGCACTACTTTCTTCCTTGCTGTTAGTTTACTAGTTAAAGCTGATTTGCAGCCATCAAAAAGAGGAAAACTGCCCTTTCCCACTCCACCTTCCTTCCCTTTATTTCTGATGTCTCTATGAAATTCCTAGTTGATTGGCTAATAGACTGACCTTTGAACTTCAAAGTCATTGACCCAACACTAGTAAGCAGATCAGCAAGGTCAAGCAATGACAAGATGCCCTTATCTGTATACTTGTTTCAGGTCAGTGACTCAAGTTATCGAAGCATAAGGATCAGCATATTTGCCAGGTAACTAGGATTTCATGAGAGATCTGAAATTGCAGCCTCTGTGTTTATCTTATGAGAAGTTTCCTTAAATTAACATTTATAATTAATTATGGTGCCATGCATAAATTATATTGTATGTTTCCAGCACTAAGGACTATACTGTAAACATAAATAAATAAAGTACGATGAGGAAAAAATGTGTATACTCAGCACTCATAAATTATAAATTATATATAAAATAAATATATAATTAATAATATAATAAATATATACAAATATAACAAAATAAATACAATTAATTACAAAGTGTGTTTGTTTTTTGTATACTTTTTTTTTATATATATATATATATATATATATATAGATACACATAGACATAAAAAAATATTGTCCAGTTATTAGATTAGACATCCCTCTCCTACTATAAAAACACTGAATGATAACTGTATAAAAAAAAAAAACTTGTGTAGAAACGTTTAAAAAACCTATACCTGCCTTCCAATCAAGCTCATTCCAGCACAGTGGCTAAATGGTCAGCACTTCCGCCTGGCAGTACTAGGGTTGTTGATTCAAATCCCAGCCACAGCACCACTTGCATGGAGTTTGCATGTCCTGCCTGTGCCTGTGTGGGTTTCCTCTGGGTACTCTGGTTTCCTCCCACACTCCAAAGACAGGTTAATTGGATCCTGTCTAAATTGGTCCTAGTATGTGTATGTATGAATGTAAGTTAGGGAGCTTAGATTGAACCTTGAATGTATTGTGAATGCACAATATATACTGTAAGTAAAGCGCTGTGTAAATTGACGGTGCTATATTAGGTACCTCTAATAAAATAAATTCCATGATTCCTAGGCAAATGTGACACATTGTAGGTCTTGGGACAAACTCCTGGAAACAATAAGAATCCCAAATTTCACCAAAAGCTGCTTCTGCATAGTGATTTGGAATATTAAATATTTCCAGGATCTTGTCAGAAAAATCATGTTGCCACCCTCTACATTGTGGTAGCTGCATCAGAGATAAGTATATTATCTAACTTTTTTCTTTTTTTTTTATAATGGGGGAAGGTAGATGTAATGAAATGGCTTTCTAATGCAAGGCTTTTTAGTGCAAGCTCTGCTTAATTTAATATAATAATTAATGGTGCCATATCTTACAATATAATAACCCATGTATTTTTAAACCACATTGATGTTTATTTCTTGATATAATACACCAAAGCAGAATAAAGTTAAGACTTTTCATGCTTTCCCCTTGGATTGGTGTCATGCAACTTATCTTATGAACATATAACAATGTGACAGGGAAGCTTGGGAGGGCTTCCCATCACTTTCCCTCTGGTGTTGTTGATCTTGAGATTTGAGAAGAGTCATGTCAGTATGATAACATTTACCTCTAAATGTTGTAAATGAGATCTAGTGTTAGTGTTGCAGCTCCAAGAGCCAGGGTGCCCACTAGGAGACTAGGGCCTGGACATGCCACTGCATAAAGCAGAAGTGGGCAACCTTGGTAATCCAGCTGCATACCCATTAAGGCATTGCAAGACTCTGACTGCCAAAGGCATGCCTCCCAGGGGCAAAGGCATAATGGAATTTGTAGTCTTGAAAATGCTGGAGTGCCAAGGTTATCTAGCCTAGGTATAAAAGTTACTCAAGATTAAGAATAATGAATTGTGGTTTGGGTGTGTGAGATATCATTGTAAAAGAGGTCTTACTGTTGTTTAGTTGTGTCTTACAACAAGGGACACTGCATCCTTTGAGCTTTTTGCCTTTCAAATTCAGCATAAACAAATTGCCACACTGTAATATAGCTGTAACAAATTAGTTTTCAAAAAGTATTACATTATAAGCTATTTATAGCAAAATGACTATTAAAAATCATGTTTTAAGGACAATGTTTCAATGAATATGAAAATACTGTTATACATAATATATCTACCCCGTTAAATGTTTTAATTATTGACTTAAGTTTTATACTAAATCATTTAATGATTATATTTAGACTTAATTAATCTTTTCATTTTTCTGATGTAATTAGTCATATTTATACTGTGTTTAGCTTCATTTTGATCCCTAGATAATTAGACATTTCATACTTTTTGATCCTCTCTTTTTAATACTGTTTGCATGACTACATCTTCTTATAGTACTTATCACAAGCATAACATAAAATCCTCAAGATTACATTATTAATAAAAATAGAAGAAGCTTAGTTTTGACATAATAAAAAAAACCTACAAATGTTAAATTTTTTCATTAAATCATCATGTTGTTGGAGGAAAAGAAATGTCGACAAATTCTTTATAATGAACTTGCTACAACAGATAGCTGGTAAAATGATAACATATTTTACTATTAAAGTGGTACTAAAGACTGAAGTTGTTTGAAAATCTTATTGCATTCTCTGCATTTAGGTAAAAAAAACTTTCTGAGTGCAACTCCTCCCCCCACCCACCCCCCTTATACTTACCTGAGACCTTTCTGATCCAGAGCTGTGTAAGAGAGCAGTGTCTCTCTCTGCTCTCTTCCTCTTTATAGGCTCAAAGACAGCCAATAACAGTCAGTGAGGAGGGAGTGGAGGTGGGCCGAGCCATGTTCTGTGTGTCAATGGATACACAGAGTGAGATCGCACACGTTCCCTATAGCAAGCGGCTTGTTATGGTGGGCACTTGGCAGGAGGGAGGAGCCAGGAGCGCCTACCAAAAAATGTTCAAGATGGTTTCTGGGATGCAGTGGTCAAGACTATGTAACATACAACAAAACATATACAGTGCAGCTGCCAGGATTATGTAATGTACAGCATAGCTTATGCAGTGCAATGCGTAGAACTATATAATACACAGCACAGCTTGCAGAGTGCAGCGGTTAGTGGTTGGTGTTCAGGGGTCTGTGCTCCCGTTTGTTGGAGGCCAGTGGAAGCTTCAGTGAATATACAACTGTCTCCCTGGTCTCTTCTGAGTGACAACAAGCTAGAACCATGAAAGTAGCATAAGTTCACTTTATTAAAAAAAATAATAAATGCACTTTTTTTTGCAGGTAAAAAAATGTGCATTTATTTTATTTTTTTTCTATAAGGAGCCTGCAGAGCATTGCGCCTGCGATCAGCAGATTGCAGCTGTAATGTCAGCCTCCTGCAGATTATCTCAGGATATTTGTCTGCACTCACCAGCACCCTTGTAGTTAATTGAGAACAACACGCTATCAGCTGCAATGGCTGATGGTACTTGTAGTCTATTCACAGTAAATTTTGAGCAAAAGACACGGCCGTGTGGACAGAGCCATGCAAGGCTGCACTGTTTTCAAATTGTGACAACGAGTGCAGGGAGAGGATCCCTCACCTGCTATCTTGGGGGGGGGGGGTCAGGGGGAGAGTGGGTGCATGCTGAACATGTTACACCCTAAATATGGATGTAACAGGTGAGCTTAGCCTTTAAACTAGGTTGTCATCCGTTTGCTGCAGGTAGGAATGAGAATTTCCTCAGTCTCTATTTCCCAGTGTGATAGACTGTTCCCTTCAACCACTGGGAGTTTGATGTTTGTCAACATTGTTGCTAGTGTGTGCTAACTAACACCATCAGTATCTGCTAAGATAAAGACTCTGCTGTGCATACCTAAAACACCAGCATTGCAACTGCCTCGATCTGTAACCGTTTTCTTACCCAGGATCTGTATATCTATATTTCTTTATGTAAGATAAATATTTGCAGTGGATCCATTCATTATCTTTGCTTACTGTTCTCACAAACTGCTGATGGAGCTACTATTCTATGGCACTGCTGAAAAAATACACATTTGTTTACATTCTTCTCTAGCTAGTTGTTCTTCATTATTATTGCACTGACTAAAGAAAGAAAACAGAAAAAAAATCTTGGTGATTCAATGATACAGGAGTTATGGGTCTGAATTGCACAACTTAGAAGTGATATGAATTTTGACCTGCTTCCTTTTCTCGAATTCATTCACAATTGCCAAAGACTATGGGTTATATTTTTTAAGGCAACAAATGTGACATTCACCAAACATGCATGTGTTTTAAATGACAGTGATTTGTGAATGTTAGGAGAATGTCACATTTGCTGCTCTATAAGACTGTCTCCATGAGTACCTCTTGCTTATACTGGCTGATGGAACCTCATACACCGCTCATACACTGGTCAGTTAAGAAGCAGAGGGGGTTGTTGAATCAGTTTCAGATGCTTTGGTGTTAATGAAATTAACAACAGGTGCACTAAATGAGCAACCCCAAATCAGGAATGGTTTTACAAGTGGAGGTCACTGACATTTTTTTCCATACTCACCTTTTCTGACTGTTTTTCACAAGTTTTGCAATTGGTTAGGGTCAGTGTCACTACTGGTAGCATGAGGCGATAGCTGGACCCTACAGAGGTTGCACAGGCAGTCCAACTCCTCCAGCATGGCACATCAATACGTGACATTGCCAGAAGGTTTGCTGTATCTCACAGCAAATTCTCAAGAGCATGGAGGAGATTCCAGGAGACAGGCTGTTACTCTAGGAAAGCTGGACAGGGCCCTAGAAGGTCCTTAACCCATCAGAAAGATCTGCTCCTTTGTACAAGAAGGAACAGGATGAGCACTTCCAGAGCCCTACAAATTGACCTCCAGCAGGCCACTGGTGTGAATGTCTCTGACCAAACAATCAGAAACAGACCTCATGAGCGTGGCCTGAAGGCCCGACATCCTCTAGTGGGCCCTGTGTTCACTGCCTGGCACCATAGAGCTCGATTGGCATTTGCCATTGAACACCAGAATTGGCAGGTCCACCACTGGCGCCTTGTGCTTTTCACAGATGAGAGCAGGTTCACCCCTAGCACATGTGACAGACATGAAAGGGTCTGGAGAAGCCGTGGTGAACATTATGCTGCCTGCAACATCGTTCAGCATGACTGTTTTGGTGGTGGGTCAGTGATGGTCTGGGGAGGCATATCCATGGAGGGATGCACAGACCTGTACAGGCTAGACAATGGCACCCTGACTGCCATTATATATCAGGATGAAATCCTTGGACCCACTGTCAGAACCTACGCTGGTGCAGTGGGTACTGGGTTCTTCCTGGTGCCCAAAGATGCCCAGCCTCATGTGGCGAGAATATGCAGGCAGTTCCTGGAGGATGAAAGAATTGATACCATTGAATGCCCCCCATGCTTGCCTAACCTAAAACGTTGGGGAAATCATGTTTAAGTTCATCCAACACTGCCAGGTTGCACCCCAAACTGTCCAGGAGCTCAGTGATGCCCTGGTCCAGATCTGGGAGTAAATGCCCCAGTACACCATCTGTCGTCTCATTAGGAGCATGCCCCAATGTTGTCAGGCATGCATACAAGCATGTGGGGGCCATACAAACTACTGAGTACCATTTTGTGTTGCTGCAATGAAATTTCAGCAAAATGGACTAACCTGCTGCATTATTTTTCACTTTGATTTTCTGGGTGTCTTTGAATTCAGTCCTCTGTAGGTTGATCATTTTCATTTCCATCAAACAATGGGGAATCCTTACCTTCCTAACACATTACCCAGTCCATATCAGTATAGTTATCCAGCATGAGATTTTTTCCCCATTGAGATCTGATATGTTTGCAAAGTGTTCCTTTAATTTTTTTGAGTAGTGTACATAATAGAATGATATGCTCATCTATTTACACTATAGCAATTCTCATCTATTTACAGCAATACTTCATTAATAGTGCAAATAGCTTGTAGTAAATGAAAAGCTGCTACTTGGTAAAGCCCTCATTACGCTGTCATTGACGCAAAAGACCTAAGAGCAAAATCTCCAATTTAATGATGTTACAACAAACAATAGCCATATGCAATGTCATTAGGGAGAAGGATGCTTGTGAAAGATGCTTTTGAACACTGACAGTGTTTTGTTCTAGATAATGTACTCTATTTCATTGCAGTCTCTTTGTTTCATAAACAATCTAATTTTACCCACAAGTCATTTATATCCCCTAATTGCTCATTACTTAAACTTTCCAGTTAAAATGCATGAAACTGTTCATTTTATAGATTCTAATTATGTTGTAACAGAAACTTATATCAGAGTATTTGAAAAAAAACTCTGTATAATTGCAAAAAATATAGTAGGATTCAAAATAATTACTTATTATTATAACTTTACAGTACATTGTTACAATATAATAATCTACATAGGATATGCAATTTGTAACTATATTAAAGTGGTTCTATCATGCAAATGAAAAAAAATTGTTACATTTGGATAGAGTTGTGAGGAGTTAGAATTACTATTAGTAATAACAATTGTTTGTGTCTCTGTTAGGCTCCGTTCACATATAGGCCTTTTTTTATATCACAGGTGGAATCGCCGAGTTTCTGCCCATGATTTCAAAATGCGCTGTTAAAATGTCAACTCACACATCAGCGTGTTCAGGTGCCATTCACTTCAATAGCATTGACATTTTAACAGCGCATTTTGAAATCATGAGCAGAATCTTGGTGATTTCACCCACAATTCAAAACACCTGTACAGGGGCGGACTGACAACTCATGGGGCCCCCGGGCAATAGGGGATCATGGGGCCCCTGTGTCCTTGCCCGAACTCAAAAAAGCCTATGAAAAAGGTACCAGGGGCATCTCATGGGGCCCCCTACTGACCCCGGGCCCTTGGGCAGTGCCTGAGTTTCCAAATGGTCAGTCCGCCCCTGCACCTGTATGTGAATGGAGCCTTAGGGGGTGATTCACTCACTCTAACTGCCCTGAACACCAATGTTGTCATGAATGAAAGTAAAGCTAGCGTCACACCTATGCATTTTGCAGGACCTTTTCAGATTTGCCGAAATGCACTACAGTCTATTTAACATGATTTCCTATGGGTCATGTTCAGAATTGTGCGTTTTCAACCAGTTAGTTTTTTGGAAAGGGTCAGGGACTTTTTTTGATTACAGCAGATTGTGTTTTTGGTTTCATAGACTTCTATGGAAATGCATGAAAAATGCATGCACATGCGTTTGTGGGTCATTTTGGTGCGTTTCCTGCATGACAACAGACACTTCTCCCTTGCAACATTACCACATGCGAAAATTAATCAAAAACACACTAACCTCTTCACGTGCTCTGCACGCTCCCCGCACATGTGTCTGCATCCCATGGAAAGGTCCTGATCTCTCCTTGTGATCGGGACTTTTCCGACCATGTGACTGCCATGACAGCCAATCATGGTGGTCACATGACCCTAAACCCTGGTCCGCCTTCCGGCATCAGAAACCCGTTAAAGGGCTGGAAGGCACCAGTATGAAGGGGTTAAAAATGTGTCAAAAACGTGTGTGAAAAATGCAAACCGCACTGCAAAAATGCATCAACTGCAACCTGCATAGGTGTGAACCTAGCCTACGGGTAAATACAAAATTTGAGTTGTCACCAGAAAAGGAATAGAGGACAAATCTTCCAATGGGGACACTGCTTCCTACAACAACTGTCTAAGATGAGACCTCCCTTACATTAGAAAGAAATCTTCTCATGTTCTGTTAAGTCTACAGAACAGGAACTGAAGGAAAATCTCCCTAATATTACACAGATGGCAAAAAGACCCTAAAACTGTTTTTCACCCTCCCCTACTCTATTAAAAATGTAAAAAGTATTGACTTTAAATACACTTTAGTAAAGTTAATTTACTAACATGTTAGAGAATGATAACTTAGCTTAGTGAATAAAGTGAAGCAGGTTTCTCTTAAATCATCTAAACATATCCAAGACAAAGATGTCCTTTTATGACACAGAGAATAGCTGCGATTCAACAGATCTCAGCTATTCTCTGGTCATTCACAGTTTATGACACTCAGGAGATCATGTCAGCCCTTCTCTGGAGATCTGTGTTCTCCCTCCAGATTCTCCAGCCCAGAGCTGGAGAATCAGAGGGACCGAAAACTAAGCAGAGATAGTTTACCTCTGTTTAGTAAACTGATCTTTTACTGTAATCTCGAGAGATTATAGTAAAATGAGCCGTTTTTCAGAGTTTGTAGACCGTTCTCCAGCGTTTGGAGACCGTTCTCCCTTCGTTCGGAAAACTGCTTCATAAACTGCATTCACAGGAGAACTGTGTTCTCCGAGAATGCCGGAGAACTGAGCAGCGATCTATTACCACTGGTTCACAAACGGACACCAAAGTTGTTAGTTTCTTTTAAACCCTTGTATAAGATTGGTCATTTCCACTGTTTCACATCATTCACTAAGCTAAGGTGTCCGTTTGTGAACCAACGGTAATAGATCGCTAATCCAATCAATGCACCAATCAAGACATAATTAATGCGTTTTTTTTCCCAGGCAATTTCTCACATACAAAATAACTAAGCACAGTTTCAGAAAATAGAAAACATTTTCAGGGCAACCTGTTGAAGCTTCTGGTCAGGAAGGGCAGACATTCAGGAACAGAGTTGGAGAATGCTAGGAGGATGTTTTGTCTGGCTTCCAACCAATTTATTGTCTGTGTCTTCACACATTCCAGTATTGAAAATACAGATTTCCAGGGACTGGTTGCCAAAAATGGAACAAAGCTGATGGCACATTAATGAAAAGAATTTTGTAGGACTGTGTTTGTGAACATCCATATTCATCAAGTGAGGAATCTTTGCTTAAGACCCCGGCCAAACCGGGTGCGACTTGGCATGCGATTTGTCTTGCCATGTGACTTGCAAATTGCATGGCAAGTTACACCCAATTGTCCACAATTACAGCAGTCATATTAGTGTGATTCTGACTTGGTCGGAGCAGCACCAGTTTCTAAAGTTGCACATACACTACTTTAGGTGTGATTTGCATAGACATCTGTGTTATGCAAGCTGCAGATGTCTTGCAAGTCACACCTCAAGTCGGAATACTGCCCGACTTTGAAATCGAGGCGATTTCCAGTGAAGTCGTACGATTTCAAAGTTGGAAGTGTGTGACCGGGGTGTAAAGTCGTATTTCTGTCTGCTGCCTCATTCCTCTGCTATCTGCGTGAGTTAATTCTGACAAATTTTCCTGACACCAAAAGAAAAATGTTGACAGGGGAGGGACCCCCAGACAGGGGCGGACTGACAACTCATGGGGCCCCTGGGCAATAGGGGATCATGGGGCCCCTGTGTCCTTGCCCAAACTCAAAAAACCTATGAAAAAGGTACCAGGTCATCTCATGGGGCCCCCTACTGAACCAGGGCCCTCGGGCAGTTCTTACTGTTCTTACTTCAGCTTTCTGCAATTACTTTTTTCAGAACTCTCAGACAAGCTTTAAAAATTAGGCACTTTGAATGGATGAAGAAAAGACTGCAGATACATAGGTACAACCTATGTAGGAGGATTTGTTTCATCTATATGTATCACCTGAGGCCAGTCACTTCACTGGGTATATGTAAAGATTTACAACTCCTTCAAATAAGCCTTTATACTGCACATCAATGAAAGTGTGGGGTTAATTTACTAAAACTTGAGAGTGTAAAATCTGGTACAGCTGTGCATGGTAGCCAGCTTCCAACTTCAGCTTTTTCAATAAAGTTTTGACAATAAAACCTGCAAGCTGATTGGAAGCTGACAGGCATTTACTGAGGTATTATATTGATCTATTAAGTGAATGAGCAAATTATCCTATTTTTAACTCAAAATATGAATATTCTGTAACTTTATTGCGAAAGCAATTTCTAGATCTTTTTGAAAGCACCTGATACCTACCATAAATTTGCATGTAAGGCCCCTTTCACATGGGCGTTCCGTATGTCCATTTTTCATCTGTCCATTAACGGATGAAAAACGGGCACCCATGTATTTCTATGGACTAGCGGATGTAAAAGGATGATCATCTGTTTACATCCGTTAATGTTCGCATCTACTATCCATTTTTTTGAATGGAAGCAAACCCTATTTATCTTCTGTTAAAAAAAATGGAAATGAAGAAAAACAGATGTAAACGGACAAAAAAATGATGTAAACGGATGAAAAACAGGATGTAAATAAATGTAAACTGACAAAATGGATGTAAATGGATGAAAAATGGGGGAAAAACAGATGTAAACTGAAGTAAAACAGATGTAAACTGGCTAAACTGATGAAAAACGGATGTGAACTGATGAAAATGGATGAAAAACAGATGTAAACAGATGAAAAATTGACATATACTGATGAATAATGGATGCAAACTGATGTAAACTGATGAAAATGGATGAAAACTGATGAAAAACAGATGTAAACTGGTGAAAAATTGACATATACTGATGCAAAATGGATGTAAACTGATGAAAACAGATGTAAACTGATGAAAAACAGATGTAAACTGATGAAAACTGACCTAAACTGATGAAACCTGATGTGAACAACTACTAGCTGTTAGAACTCTTGTCTCTAGTCATCCTTTGATAAAAATTGTAAATGTTGGACTGAATGGTATAAACAATAATTCTATAGAAGTAGTACACTATTTTCTCTCTACGTCTGATTTCTTTGGGTGAACTCTATAAATCAGGCCCTTAGTGGCACACTTAGTTTTGTGTTAGCATTAATATATTTATTTATACTTGTCTTTGTATCTGCAATTGTATCTATACTCATGTTTCATATGTACAACCTATACGTTATGTATAGTTCTTTTTCCTCATTACGCTTACTAATAACTGTATATTGGAAAAGTGATAAAAATGTAATTGAAAAAAAAAACTGATGTGAACTGATGAAAAACTGATGTGAACTGATCCGTTTTTTCTTGGAATAAACATGACTGAACTGATAAAAAAAATGGAACGCCCTTGTGAAAAGGGTCTTGGGGCTCGGAACCTCCATTCTCCTGTATGAAGTGGCGGGTATAAATGGACATACTGTATGTCCCTCGCCAACTTCCAATCCACCAAAAAGGGACAGATGGGGATCCAATTCCCCTTCCGTCCATCCGATTGGGTCGGATGAAAAAGGACAGGTGGTCCATTTTCATTCAACTGCCCATTGAGGAGATCGAGCAGCTCTGTGTCTGCTCTGCAGCAGTAGAGTGAATAGAGAGCTGTCATCCGCTTGCTCAATGGGGATGAGAGATCAACTGCTGAGCACGCAGATCCGCTAAATGGGTCCAACCAGGGGCGAACTGACAACTCATGGGGCCCCCGGGTAATAGGGGATCATGGGGCCCCTGTGTCCTTGCCCAAACTCAAAAAGCCTATGAAAAAGGTACCAGGGGCATCTCATGGGGCCCCCTACTGACCCCGGGCCCTCGGGCAGTGCCCGAGTTTCCAAATGGTCAGTCCGCCCATGGGTCTGCCCCATGGGAAAGGGCCCTTGAACTTCAGCGCTAACATGAGTTTGTGGCAGAAGCTGTGAATACTCTAAACTATTAGTCCTCATGCACACTGGATGTTTTCATAACGCTGGTAACGTTAGCTGTGTAAAGTCACGATAAAAACGTGAGTTTTTCAGCTTTTTTTAGCATTTTTGCATTAGTGTTTAGAGGCTTTTTACCACAATTAGCAGCATTTTCCCGTGTTTTTTAGCAGTTTTTAGCGTTTTGTTTTTACAAAAAAATGTTTTTTTTGTTAAAAAAAGTCTAAAAACTCCGGTTTACAGCGTTTTGCCGCGTCCTTCAGCATTGGAGTGTTTTTACAGCTAAAAAACTCCTCTAGAAAACCACTATTCCTGGGTTTTTTTTCTAGCCAAAAAATGCCCCTGCCAAAAAACGTTGATTACAGTCTATGTGTGCATGGACACATAGGATAACATGCTGGGAAGTTTACTGGCTGTAGAAAAAACACGTCAAAAGCCAAAAACAGCAGTTGTAAAAATGTCAAGCATGCAAAAGGACTAACAAGGGCTCTATGCTTTTTCATTTCATGAATAGTTTACAATATTTTTTAGTCTTTTTTAGATGATGGAAATTTCATACATTTGACAGACCTCAGTCTAATGTTTGTGCTGAGTTGCATGTAAAACATAGCTGGATTTGATACCGCTTTCATTTCTGAAATGTTAGTGTGAGTGGCAATCAGTGCACTTCACTAAAGGAATAATGACATGGTTTAGCAAACTGCGTGGGGACTTTTGACATTCAATGAGTTAACTTTATTGCCATGTTACAAGCAATATATTCTGGCATCGGAACAGTCTGCATCTACAGTGTATTACATTATAGTGTGAATTATGTTGTAGAGACATTGTAACAGTGTTAATAAATATTTACAAGTGGATCAGATTATAGAAAAATAACTTGAGCAAATTTATTGTGAACTTGACAGCAACTAGTTTGCACTAGTGTTGGCATTAATGAATGGTATTTTATGCTGGAAAGCATAAAGCTAATAGTAAATGGGGTAAGGACTCGTACTTCAATCATGGAGGCAAGCATACATGCATATTTATAGTTTCCCATGGAAAAAAAAAGACAGGAAAATTATATCTGGCAGCTTAGCGCTTTTCTGAAAAGCTGGGCTTTGTCATACAGCTTGTGCTTCACTCACCAACAATAATGTAACTTATTATAAGTTACCTGTAATCTATAGTGCAGTGATGAGTGATGATTTGCATAAATTATAGTGATTCACCACATAAAGCTTGGTGATGAGTAGGTGGTTAAGTCATTATTACTCATTTGCATAATTTCCTATGAGAATGTCAATATCTTCATCATCCCAAGAAACACAATTTCTAGAATGTTGAATATTGTAAAGTTCTAAGAGGAGCTAATAATGACTACATTATGTATGTAATTCTCTTTTAATCTTAAAGTGATATTAAAGGAAGTTTTGTTTTGTTTTGGTTTTTTTTTATAATAAACTTGTCATACTTACCTGCTCTGTGCAGTGGTTTTGCACAGTGCAGCCCCGATCCTCCTCTTCTTGGATCCCCACTGGCTCTCCTGGCCCCTCCAAGTGCCCCCAGAGCAAGCAGCTTGCTGTGGGGGCACCCAAGCAGGCTCGATCCCGAGCCATTGCTCTGCATGTCTATTCACACACAGAGCTGCAGCTCGGCCCCACTCCCCTCTCTTTCCTCATTGGCTCTAGCTGCTGTCTCAGCCAATGAGGAGGGTAAGTCCCCAGAGAGTCCAGACTTTTGTGCACATTGCTGGATCTCAATGGAGCTCAGGTGAGTATTAAGGGGAACTGCTGCACACAGAAGGTTTTTATCTTAATGCATAAAATTCATGAAGGTAAAAAAACAACCTTGAGCCTTTACAACCACTTTAACTTTTGTATCTGTTTTTAACTATACAGGGCAGTATTCCAACATGATAACGGCCCCAAACACACCTCCAAGACGACCATTGCCTTGCTAAAGAAGCTGAGGGTAAAGGTGATGGACTGGCCAAGCATGTCTCCAGACCTAAACCCTATTGAGCATCTGTGGGGCATCCTCAAACGGAAGGTGGAAGAGCGCAAGGTCTCTAACATCCACCAGCTCCATGATGTCGTCATGGAGGAGTGGAAGAGGACTCCAGTGGCAACCTGTGAAGCTCTGGTGAACGCCATGCCCAAGGGGGTTAAGGCAGTGCTGGAAAATAATGGTGGCCACACAAAATATTGACACTTTGGACCCAATTTGGACATTCTCACTTAGGGGTGTACTCACTTTTGTTGCCAGCGGTTTAGATATTAATGTCTGTATGTTGAGTTATTTTGAGGGGACAGCAAATTTACACTGTTATACAAGCTGTACACGTCACTACTTTACATTGCAGCAAAGTGTCATTTCTTCAGTGTTGTCGCATGAAAAGATATAATAAAATATTTACAAAAATGTGAGGGGTGTACTCACTTTTGTGAGATACTGTAAATGCCTTTTTCCCCTATTTTTGTAAGTGATTTCCTACCCTCTGTTCTCAGCTGCATAAGAGTCAGGGGAGGAGAAATAGCAGCACACCGATCTTCCCAGTGAAAGGCTGTGCTTTCCTGCTTTGTGAGGTCAGTTTTTAATAGGAAACCAGAGGGACTGACAGTATCATCAGGGATTTCACACAAAGGAAACAATAAAAAGAGAGCAGATACTTTTTTCTTACAAGTACATAGTACAGCAAGCACGTATCAGGAATGTGAAATGCTGGGTTTACATATTGTTTAATGTGTTTTGCAGTTTTCAAAGTGAAGTTTCAGGATAAGGATACATGTAGCGGTGAAGATACAGTATGCCAAAGGGCTTGTTCACACCACAACAAGTGTGTCATTGAGTGTGCACTTTGGGTTCATTCTTTGTTGACTGAACAAAGAAAGCAAAGAAAAGTTTGGACCTTATATCATGATTTAAGACAGGGGTAGGCAACTCCTAGCACTAGTGCTAGAGGTGGCATGCAACAGCATCAAGGACGGCTCCCAAGGGGAGTCCTAGGAGACCCACCTCCCAAACAACAAAGCTGAACAGCGGCTGCATAGAGAAGAAGCAGCATGGCTGGTGCCCACCCACCTCTATTCCTGCTGGTGTAGGATCCTGTGCTGCTCTTTCCACACTGAAGCTGTTTTGAGTTGGATTCCCCAGGCTGTTTGTTCT
This sequence comes from Staurois parvus, assembly GCF_062004578.1. Lineage (NCBI taxonomy): Eukaryota > Metazoa > Chordata > Amphibia > Anura > Ranidae > Staurois > Staurois parvus. The sequence goes on from NW_028317815.1 coordinate 12,772,780, forward strand.
CACTTCGAAAGGGTAGTTATATTCAGTATTTTTCCCCCTCTGTGTCACAGCACTCTTTTAGCCTAAGCCGACTCATGGCCTAGCTTTTACTATCCATGTACCTGCCCTCCCTCTGAGCATTTCTCTCCTTCAGCATCCTTGTGCCTGGCTCAGCTTGTAGGGAATATAGCCAAAGATGTTTATCTTCAAATGGCTATTAACCCTTTCCACAGCAATCTTTTATGAGTAACTCAATGTAAAGAAGGATTTAATGAGGAGGTAGAAGGGGTTTAAAGGCTTTTCTGGCATACAGTTGCAAGAAAAAGTATGTGAACCCCTTGGGATTACGTGGAGTTTTGCATGAATTGGGCATACAATGTGCTCTGAACGTCGTCTAAATCACAACAATAGAAGAACACAGTCTGCTGAACATAATACTACACAAACATTAGATGTTGCCATGGTTTAATTGCACATAACATGTAAACATTCACAGTGCAGGGAGGAAAAAGTATGTGAGGCCCTAGCTTAATGACTTCTCCCAGAGCTAATTGGAGTCAGGAGTGAGCCAACCTTGACTCCAGTCAGTGTGATGATATTGGATGTGTTGCTGACAGCTGTCCTGCCCTTAAAAAACACACACCTGTTTTGGGTTTACTGGTTTCAAGAAGCACTGTCTGATGCAAACCATGCCTTGCAGAAAAGAGCTCTCAGAAGATCTACGATCAAGAATTGTTGACTTGCATGAAGCTGGAAAGGGTTACAAAAGTATCTCCAAAAGCCTTGATGTTCATGTGTCCATGGTAAGACAGACTGTCTACAAATGGAGAAAGTTTAGCACTGTTGCTACTCTCCCTAGGTGTGGTCATCCTGTAAAAATGACTGCAAGAGCACAGCGCAGAATGCTGCATGAGGTAAAGAAGAATCCCAGAGTGTCAGCTAAAGACCTACAGAAATCTCTGGCACATGCTAACATTTCTGTTGACACATCTACAATAAGGAAAACATTAAACAAGAATGGAGTACATGGGAGGACACCACGGAGGAAGCCATTGCTGTCCAAAAAGAATATTGCAGCATGTTTGAAGTTTGCAAAAGAGCACCTGGATGTTCCAAAGCACTACTGGCAAAATATACTGTGGACAGATGAAACCAAGATTGAGTTGTTTGGGAAGAACACACAACACTATGTGTGGAGAAAAAAAGGCACAGCACACCAACATCAAAACCTCATCCCCGCTGTAAAACATGGCGGAGGGAGCATCATGGTTTGGGGCTGCTTTGCTGCCTCAGGGCCTGGACGGATTGTTGTCATTGATGGGAAAATGAATTCCAGAGTTTATCAAGACATTTTGCAGGAAAACGTACGACCATCTGTCCGCCAACTGAAGCTCCGCAGAGGATGGGTGATGCAATAGGACAATGACCCAAAGCATACAAGTAATTCAACAAAACAATGGCTGCAACAGCACAGAATACGCCTTCTGGAGTGGCCAGTCAGAGTCCTCACCTCAACCCGATTGAAATGCTGTGGCATGACCTTAAGAGAGCGATTCACACCAGACATCCCAATAATATTGCTATACTGAAACAGTTTTGTGAAGAGGAGTGGTCCAAAATTACTCCAGATCGTTGTGCAGGTCTGATCTGCAACTACAGGAAACGTTTGGTTGAGGTTATTGCTGCCAAAGGAGGGTCAACCAGTTATTAAGTCCAAAGGTTCACATACTTTTTCCTCCTTGCACTGTGAATGTTTACATGTTATGTGCAATTAAACCATGGCAACATCTAATGTTTGTGTAGTATTAGGTTCAGCAGACTGTGTTCTTCTATTGTTGTGACTTTTATGCCCAATTCATGCAAAACTCCATGTAATCCCAAGGGGTTCACATACTTTTTCTTGCAACTGTACGTTACAGTTGCACAGACATATAGCCACGGTTTTAATGGCAGTGGCAGGAATCTGCTGATTACTGCTGTTGTTTTTGACACCAGTGAGCAGTTAGCTGCTGCCGCCAAGCCTGTGCAGTACACTGTAATGACAGGTTACTGGGTGGTGCAGCTATTCGTGACTGTTCACACAACCAGTGACTTCCAAAGGTGATGGCTTTTGAACACACTCTGTGTGTATTCAGCAGCGATCACCACAGGTAATGATTCAGACATGAATAGCTACGGCCACCAGCAACTTGTCATAAAAGTGTGCTGTACTAGCTCGGTGGCTGCATCTAGCAGTTCACAGATGTCAAAAACAGCAGGTTCCCACAGCTGCCATTCACTGTGGCGTCCAAATAGCAGGAACTACTACTTTAAATCAAGGCTTAATAACTACTACTTTAGAACTTTTATTGGGAACTACAACTTCAGAACAGGTATTGGTAACTACCACCTTAGAAAAAGGAATTAGGAACTGCAGGAACTGGAACTCAATTCTCCAGCTCTAATGCATGGTACAGGTGGCACTGTCTTGACTGGAGCATTTGCTGGAGTTCATTTCTGGAGCATCTATGTGGCTTGATACGTTTATGCCAGAAGGTGCAGGAATTCGGGCTGATCTGAGGCCTGAAGGAGCAGACATTGGGTCTGATCTGGGGTGTGAAAGTGCAGGAAATGGGGTGGGCTGAGATGTGAAAGTAAATTTATTAGGTGATCAGAGGTGTGAAGGTGCAGGATTTTGGGTGAGCTTAAGTGTGAAGATGCAGTAATTGGGGTGATTTGAGCTATAAGGGTGCAGGAATTGGAGACAATCAGAGGTGTAAAAATGTAGGTATTTGCGTGATATGAGGTGTGAAAATGCTGGAATTGGGATTGATCTGAGGCCTGAAGGAACAGGAATTGGGGCTGATCTGGATTGTAAAAATGCAAGAATTGGGGTGAACTGAGGTCCAGAGTTTCTTGAATTTCCTATGGTGTGAAGGTGCAGATATTTGGACTGTCCTGAGGTGTGAAGGTGCAGAAATTGGGACAGATCAGAAGTGTGAAGATGCAGGAATTGGGGGGATCTGAGGTAGGAAGGTGCAGGAATTAGAGTGATCTGAGGTTTGAAGGTGTAGCAATTTTGATCAGAGTTCTGAGGGTTCAGGAATTGGGGATTTTTTAAGGCCTGAAGGCACAGGAATTGTTGCTGGGGACTGAGGTGAGTGGTTGCAGGAAATGGTTTGACCTGAGGCGTGAAGGTGCAAAAATTGGGGTGATGTGAGGGGTGAAGGTGCAGAAATTGGGGATGATCTGAGGCCTATAGGTGCAAGAATTGAGACTGATCTGAGGTGTGAAGGTGCAGGAATTGAGGCTGGTCTGAGGGCTAGAGGTGCAAGAATTGGGGCTGATCTGAGGTGTGAAGGTGTAGAAATTGGGGCTGATCTGATGCGTGAAAGTACAGGAATTAGGGTGATCTGACGGGTGAAGGTGCAGACAGTGGGACTGATCTGAGGCCTAAAGATGCAGAAATTGGAGCTGATCTGAGGTCTGGAAGTGTAGGAATTGGGGTTAACTGAAGTGTGAAGGTGCAGAAATCAGGGCTGATCTAGTGTGTGAAAGTACAGGAATTGGGGTGATCTGGGGTGTAAAAGTACAGACATTGGGGTGATCTGATATGTGAAGGTAGAAGCATTGGGGTGATCTGAGGTGTGAAGGTACAGGAACTGGGGCTGATCTGAGGCCTAAAGAAACAGGAATTGAGGCTGTCTGGAGTGTGAAATTGTGTGCAGGAATTGGAGTGGTCTGAGTTGTGAAGGTGCAGCAAATTGGGGCTGATCTGGGGCATGAAAGTGCAGAAACTGGAGGTGATCTGAGTCCTGAAGAAACATGAATTGGGTCTGATCTGGGGTGCAAAAGTGTAGGAATTGGGGTGATCTGAGGGGTGAAGGTGAAGGAATTGGGGTGATATAACCTGTGAAGGGGCAGGAATCGGGGTGAACTGGGATGTGAAGGTACAAGAATTTGGGTAATCTGAAGTTTGAAGGTGCAGAAATTAGGGTGATCTGAAGTTTGAAGGTGCAGGAATGAGGGCTGATTTAGGGTCTGAACTTGCAGAGATTGGGTTTGATCTGAAAGAACTTTATTAGGGTGACCATTATCACCTCACACTTGTCTTCCAACTGTATATTTCCCAGAAGTCCTCGGTTGACATATTAATTTCAACCTCACCATACTTGCTTCAGAGCACATGTGTTCTAGAAAAGGGGTAAGATACCATTTACCATCCTTGAAAGCTCCGTGTTTTCTTACTATTATCCAAATAGTTTACAGCATGTACTGTATAAACATTTCTTTTCGTGATTGAGTGTGTAAAGTTAAGATTTTTTTTTATGTAACTGGCGCTCTCAACTTTGAAAACATTTTTGGGCACACTGTGCTCAAAAGGTTGCCTACCCCTGATTTAAGAGGATACCCAGATAATTTTTTTTAACACTTGAATGTCTACTGAAAGATTTGTTTAACCACTTCCATGTACATAAACGGCTGGACGGGAGCACTGCAGGAGCGGGTGGCCGTTTATAAACAGTGGCCAATCAGTGATCACATGAATAGTAGCAAGCAAGATGTCACTTGCTGACATCATTGCTTACTACTAGTGAAATCTCTGAATGATCACAGAGGTCACATGGTACAAGGCTATTCACAAAAGCCTTGTACCAAGTGACAAGCTGTGACCAATCACAGCTCTCACAGTATTTCTCAATGGCTGCAAGAATGCAGCCAGAGAGAAGGAGAAATGATTGCTTTTGCAGCCTTTATGGGTGTAAAAGCAATCAGTGTAAAAAAAAAAATCTTCATCACCCCCCACAAGTAGTACAATGTTACTATGGTGACACTGTACTGCTAGGGCGACAGTATGTTAAAAAATAAATAATAATATAAAAAATAAAAAAATATAAAACATTTTTTGAAAAATTATAATTTTTGGTTATAAACTAATTTGGGTTATTTTTTTTTTACTAAAAAGATAGATGAATAAATGTTGGGCAAGATTTATGAAGATAAATTATTTATTTACAAACTTTTATAAGAAAAATTCATTTTTTTTCAAATTGTTTGGACTTTTTCATTTATATAGCAAAAAAATAAAAATCCCAGTGGTGAATAAATACCACCAAATTAAAGTTTTATCTGTCTCAAAAAAATGCTAAGCAATTCATTAGGGTACAGTGTTGCATGACCGCGCAATTGTCATTCAAAGTGTGATAGCACTGAAAGCTGAAAATTGGCCTGGACAGGAAGGGGGTAAAAATGTCCACACTTGAAGTGGTTAATTACTTGTCTTGTGGAACCTGCTATGTAGCACAGAGTATTTAGGCTAAGATGTCATCAGTACGCTGCAGGTAGGAAAATAAGTATTTCCTCAGTCGCTATTTCCCAGTGCGATAGACTGTTCCCTTCAACCGCTGGGAGTTTGATGTTTAGCGTGCACTAACTAACACCATCAGTATCTGCTAAGATAAAGACTCTGCTGTGTATACCTAAAACACCAGCATTGCCACTGCCTCGATCTGTAACCGTTTTCTTACCCAGGATCTGTATATCTACTGTATATTTCTTTATGCAAGATAAATATTTGCAGATGATCCATTCATTATCTTTGCTTGCTGCTGCCTCTGTTCCCACAAACTGCTGATGGAGCTACTATTCTATGGCACTGCTGAAAAAATACACATTTGTTTACATTCTTCTCTAGCTAGTTGTTCTTCATTATTGTTGTATTATCTCCCACAGAGATAACTGGCTAAAGAAAGAAAACTGAGAAAAAAAATCTTGGAATGCAGGGGTTGTGGGTCTGAATTGCACAACTTAGAAGTGATATGAATTTTGAACTGCTTCCTTTTCTCAAATCCAAAGACTATGGGGTATATTTTTAAGGCAGCGAATGTGACATTCACCAAACATGCATGTGTTTTTTTAAATGACAGTGATTCATACACTGCTCATACACTGGTCAGTTAATTAGCAGAGGGAAATATTGATCTGGTCAGTTAATTAGCAGAGGGGGTTGTTAATCAGTTTCAGCTGCTGTGGTGTTAATGGAATTAACAACAGGTGCACTAGATGGACAACAATGAGATGACCCCCAAAACAGGAATGGTTTTACAGGTGGAGGCCACTGACATTTTTTTCCCTACTCATCTGTTCTAACTGTTTTTCACTAGCTTTGTATTTGGCTAGGGTCACTGTCACTACTGGTAGCATGAAGCGATACCTGGACCCTACAAAGGTTGCATGAGCAGTCCAACTCCTCCAGGATGGCACATCAATACGTGCCATTGCCAGAAGGTTTGCTGTGTCTCCCAGCACAGTCTCAAGAGCATGGAGGAGATTCCAGGAGACAGGCAGTTACTCTAGGAGAGCTGGACAGGGCTGTAGAAGGTCCGTAACCCATCAGAAAGACCGGTATCAGCTCCTTTGTATAAGGAGGAACAGGATGAGCACTGCCAGAGCCCTACAAAATGCCAAAGACTATGGGGTATATTTTTAAGGCAGCGAATGTGACATTCACCAAACATGCATGTGTTTTAAATGACAGTGATTTGTGAATGTTTGGAGAATGTCACATTTGCTGCTCTATAAGACTGTCTCCATGAGTACTCCTTGTTTACACTGGCTGGTTGATGGAACCTCATACACTGCTCAAAAAAATGAAAGGAACACTTTTTAATCAGAGTACAGCATCAAGTCAATTAAACTCCTGGGATATTGATCTGGACAGTTAAGTAGCAGAGGGAGTTGTTCATCAGTTTCAGCTGCTTTGGGGTTAATGAAATTAACAACAGGTGCATTAGTTGGTCTTCTGTAGAATGTCAGCTGAGCTTCACATGTGCAGTTCAGTTTACATTTTGACACAGTGCCTGTGTACCAGAGTGAATGAACTCCTGTGCATGTGCATGAGTGATGTCATCCCACACCGGCCAATCAAGATGGTCACAGACTGGCACCCAGAAGAAACGAGTGAGAAGATGCTGGCAAGGGACCTCACGGGCGTTGACCCATTGAAGAAAAGATAAGTATTGTGGACTTTAGTTCCCCATTAACAAAGGAACAAGGGGGATGGTGATGCAGACATTGCATGGGCATTGTCCTAAAGCATTGAAGTGTGCCTAGACCGGGTGTCGGCAACCCGCGGCTCCGGAGCCGCATGCGGCTCTTTTTCACCTTTCCTGCGGCTCCGGAGCACACTGCCCACCAGGTGACAGGCAATAGGGTCGGCAAGCCGCGGCTCTTTTAACCTCCCTGGCGGTATTCCCGAGTGTAGCTTGGGGTAAAATTTCTATACCAAAAGCGGTAACCCCGAGCTACACTCGGGCTTACCATGCAGCACTGCATAGGGAGTCCCTGCAGCACTTACCTTGTCCTTCGCTCCCGCGATGTGTCCCCTGCAGTGTTCCCGGCCATCTCCTCCGTCTGATGTCGGCATCCGGCTCCTGTGTTCCGGTTCCCATGACGTCGGGACGTACGGGTGCCGCCGGCGGCGGGAAATTTGAAAATTTAAAAAAAATGTCATTTTTTTCAAAATGATTCTAAATAGTAAAACATTGCTGTTTCAACCTATTTCACATACATTTTGTCCCGAGTGCTTTGTCCTGTCCCCTGTCTGCATTTTGATTGTTCTTTCTGCCTGGAAACGTAGAAAAGTCCATGGCGTCCAAAAAGTGTCCCTTTAGGTCAAAAGCGGTTTTAGATCAGCTAGAGAACAGTGATAGTAAATCAGGACCACTTGCAGAATTGAGTGATAATGATTCGTGGGGAAATTCGTCATCAGACATTGAAAACAATTTTGCGACTTTGCTCAGTGATGTGCGAACTTGGCGCTATATTTCAAATTTCAGTGTTTTTGGTTTGATTATATTATTGAATTAAATGTATGATTTAGAATCTTGTTCAGACAGATTTCAGTGAGTTATTCCTAAAAATTACAGCCTACAATAAAAAAACTACATATTTCCATGCAAAATAATGGTACCGCTTTCAGCACCAAAAATCGGAAAGAATCATACCGCCAGGGAGGTTAATGCAGCTCTTCTGTGTGCCGGGCGCCCGCTGGCAAACATTGGCTGTAAGGATGTAGGCGGGGCAGCGTGACGAACTCCTCTCCTCTCACAGTCCGCCCTGAAGACCAGAACGGCGCGGGAACACAGCGAGAGGAACGCGCAGAGCAAAGGTAAGTGAATTGACACAATATGGGGAATGAATTACTATAGGGGGGATGAATTACTATATGGGGGATGAATTACTATGGGGGATGAATTACTATGGGGGATGAATTACTATATGGGGGATGAATTACTATGGGGGATGAATTACTATGGGGGATGAATTACTATATGGGGGATGAATTACTATGGGGGATGAATTACTATATGGGGGATGAATTACTATATGGGGGATGAATTACTATGGGGGATGAATTACTATATGGGGGATGAATTACTATGGGGGATGAATTACTATATGGGGGATTAATTACTATGGGGGATGAATTACTATATGGGGGATGAATTACTATGGGGGATGAATTACTATATGGGGGATGAATTACTATGGGGGATGAATTACTATATGGGGGATGAATTACTATAGGGGGGATGAATTACTATAGGGGGGATGAATTACTATATGGGGGATTAATTACTATGGGGGATGAATTACTATATGGGGGATGAATTACTATAGGGGGGATGGATTACTATGGGGGATGAATTACTATGGGGGATGAATTACTATGGGGGATGAATTACTATAGGGGGGATGAATTACTATATGGGGGATGTATTTTCAGTTTTAAAAATGTTTCTCTCAAAATAAATTTCAATCGTGGTTTTGGCAAGATTTGGCTCAGTTGAAAAAAAAGGTTGCCCACCACTGACCTAAGGCTATGATTGTGATTATGACGATACACTGTGGCCCTGATTAACCCTTTGCTTACTGGGCCCTTAAACCCCCTTCATGACCAGAGCGCTTTTTGCAATATATGCAGTGTGGGATTTGTTTTAAATGTTGCAATGGTTTTGCGGCTCCCAGTCTTTTTTTCCCTCTCGGAAACGGGTCCAAGTGGCTCTTTATGTCTTAAAGGTTGCAGACCCCTGGCCTAGATTTATCTAAATGATAAGTCCAGTGGGCAAAGTGACTAGCTATTTTAATGCTTCCCTCTTATCACTTGCAGCTTTATAACTATGCTGATTTTTTTCCCTTACCACAAGACTTAATGAGATGGTAATTTTAGAAAGCCCTGTTAAAATGATATGAAGCCCAAATGTAAACAATATATTGCAGCTTACCAATTCTTAGATTTTATGGCTACATTAATTTTCTTTTTTTAGTCTTCCTTTCTTCTATTTTCATCTGGTGATCTGGCCCATACGTCTGTTGATTTTCAGAAGCACAAGCTCTCCAGCAGAATGTATCAGTTTACATGGATCAGACAGACCATTTAACACTGGCAGGGGTGTTTAAAATTATCAGCTTTTATTTATTCATGTAAAACCTTTATCCCAAAAGGAAAAAAAAACCTGTTGCTGTAACTGATTATACCGCTTGAGCTGGAGTTTAGCTTCAATTTGTTATTGTATTTAAATCTGCTAATACATTTAACACTCCCCTCCCCCAGGCTGACAATGCTTCTGTCTGCTGTATCTCCTGTGCTCATTTATCCAGAGTTCTGTCTCACTAATACAGGAGATGTGCGATTGGTCAGAGGGGAAAAAAGCCAAAGAAAATAAATTGATGCAGCCACCACATCAATATGATTGGTAAGCTGCAATATATTACAGTTTTGGTTTTGGGTTTAATACAGGCCCGAACTGGCCACAGGGGACACCAGGCATTTGCCCTGTGGGCTGGGGCCGCCGGGTTTAAGATGACCAAGCCACACAGTGGGAGGTAAGCAGCAACCGCGGTCTGGTCGGGGCTAATACAGACCGCGGCTGCTCACCTCCTGCTGTGTGGCTATGCCCAAAGCAGGGCCGACAGGAGGAGTGGCAGTGACGGTTCCTGAACACAAGCAGGAAGCGTCACTGACACAAGGACACCTCCTCGGCCGACAACTGCACTGAAGGGAGAACAGCAGCCTCTCTTCTTCACCCTGCTGGAGGGGATGTCTCTTTGCTGGACTGTGCTGTCTCTTTGCCTAGTTGTGTCAAGACATCCCAATCAAGCAAAGAGACAGCCCAGTCCAAGAAGGAACATCCCCCACCCAGCAAAGAAACATCCCGTCTTTGCTATATGGGGATGTCTCTTTGCTGGATTGGGCCATCTCTTTGAATATATAGGGGGCACTGTGATTAGATCTCTAGGGGCACTGTAAGGTAAAGGGGCACTGTTTTATAAAGGGGACTGTGCTGTAAAGGGGCACTGTAATCAATACAGTGCCCTTTTAACGTGCAGTCCCCTTTATATTCTAGTGCAGAGGACCAACTCCATGAATATTCTGTCACCTACTGCCCTCGTGAATGCTCCCCCCCAAAAATAGGCTGCTCAGTCTAAAATGCTTGGGCCTATTTTATGTCCCAGTCTGGGCCTGGTCACCACTTTAACCATTCATTTGTAACAAAATCTAGTAAAAAAAATCTTCATGCTTATCCTCAGTTGTAATATTCTCCATATACACAAGCTGTGTATGTAACCTGTACACGTGCTCCTAACCTGACAGGACCCCTGCCCAAAAAACACAGTTTAATATGTGTCAGTTATGAATGAACATAATACATGATTGCTACTTTTCACGTATGCTCATTCAGGAAGGGAAAGGACTGGTGACATATTTACTCTCCATCTTGAAGGATCTTATTGTGTGCTTGCAGCTACCAGTGGGAGAGAGAGGAGGAAAGCCGGAAGCACTGCGGGGTTAACTGCAGGGTTAGGGGGACTTCAGGTGAGGGGGGAAACGTATGGTGAGCAGGGAGAGGCTTGGTGGGGGGGGTCAATTACTGGAACCAATTCCCTGTATGGCTCTCTCTGCAGCAGCTGAAAGCCAGAGGGAGGAAGAGGAGAAGATTCCAATATTCAGCTGCTGCAGAGAGAACCATACAGGGGATCGGTTCCAGTAATTAACCCCTGCTGTGCTGATCACCTTCCCTGCTGATCACCTTCCGTGCTGATCACCTTCCCTGCCCCACACAAGAGGACCAGTGGTACCCCCTTAGCCACAGCCTTGAGGCCTACACACATTGTCCTGCTCCCTTAAATGTAATATTTCAACTCAACTGTTTCCCAGGTAATTATTTTTTATTAGATTTCCGTAATGAAGGTTTTTTTTTCCGTTATTTGTCTGGGTGAGGAACATATACATGAGTTTATAGAACCTTTTCCCTGTTGTCTTAGAAACCAGATTGGAAGTTTGAGAATTTTCTATATTTGTTTGTATAATCAGCTTGGGAAGTGTACAGGAGAGCTTCTTCACCCCTGTTGTTCTGTTGTCTTGGAAACATTACAGCAAAGTGCAGCCATACTATTTAACATGCATTCCAAGAAAAAAAACTCTTGGTTGTTAAAGAAAATGTAAAACAGGCATTTTTAGCAGTCTTTTAAACAAAGATGTGCTTAGTACTGAGCTCACAGAAAACATGAGGAAGTCATAAGTGATATTTATTGAAGAGCCAATTTTCTGATAAACTATTATTGCTCTGAGTTAAAGTTACAATGTTATCCTTTAAATATTTGTAAGAGACTTCAATCACCATATGATACTATTTAGTACTTTAAATACCATGATTCCTGTATGACTGCTGTTTCCCTATGACATATACGCAAATACATGCACAGTTTGTTTCAATAGAAAGAAAGAAGCTTGCCTCTAGAGCAGTGGTCTCCAAACTGTGGCTCAAGGGCCAGATGCGGCCCTTTACTTGCTTTTATCTGGCCCTTGGGGCACTATTTCATCCAATGATACCAACAATGTGGCATAATTACCCCCTCCTGACACCAATGATGGGGCACAATTCCTCCCAATGACACCAAGGATGGGACACAATTTCTCCTGATGACACCAACAATGGAGCCCTGTGACACCAATGACAGTGTACAATTCATCCCAATGACACCAACTTTGAGGCACAATTCGTCCCAATGACACCAAAGATGGTGCCAATGGTTTTTCTGCACTAACCTCAGGGTATTTTTATTTTTTATTTTTTTTTACTCCCAATGGCTACAGTCCTGCCCCCCCGAAGATCTGAAGGAAAGTAAACTGCCCATTTATTTAGAAAGTTTAGAGACCCCTGCTCTAGGATATCTGAGTAGGGAAAGCCATATGAGCACAGCTGAATCTTGCAATCCACATAAGTATAGTGCAGAGAGAAACAGGATTCAACAACAGTAAGGAACAATGCTATTCAATATACCAGTGATCTATTCATTTCAGTTTTATCACTCAACACCATTTTAGCCTTCCAAATATTTATCCTTTTCATTTGAAAAGGTGGCATTATGAAAACATAGTTCTCACAGCTTTCAAAACTAAACAACATCTCCGTCAGCAGAGGGCCACTTGTATAAAAGTTACATACCTCCTAAACGAAGAGCTACTTTACTAAAGTGTTATTAACCACTTTAAGTCCAGAGTTACAGACAGTTTCACCCCCTTCATGCCCAGGCCAATTTTCAGCTTTCAGCGCTGTCACACTTTGAATGACAATTGCGCGGTCATGCAACACTGTACCCGTATGAAATTTTTATCATTTTTTTAGACAGATAGAGCTTTCTTTTGGTGGTAATTAATCACCTCTGGGTTTTTTATTCTTTGCTAAACAAACCAAAAACCACTGAAAAAAGTTTTTTTTAATTTCTGTTATAAAATTTTGTAAATAAGTGATTTTTCTCCTTCACTGATGTGCGCTAATGAGGCTGCAGTGATAGGCACTGATAAGCGGCACTGACAGGCACTGATGAGGAGGCACTGGTAGGTGGCACTGATGGGCATTGACAGGCATCACTGATGGACACTGAAAGACAGCACTCATATACGGCACTGTTAGGCGGCACTGACTGGCACTGTTAGGTGGCACTGACTGGCACTGATAGGCGGCACTGACTGGTACTGATAGGCGGCACTGACTGGCACTGATAGTTGGCACTGACTAGCACTGATAGGCAGCTCAGATGGGCACTGATATGTGGCATTGATGTGCACTGGTAGGCACTGATATGTGGCATTGATAGGCAATGACAGGTGGCACTGCTGGGGTTACACTGATCATCAGGGCACACTGATCATCAGTGCCCTGATGATCAGTGTACATGTCCCCTCTGAAGAATGTCAATTACCGGCTCTCCTCTCCTCATGAGCTGTCAGTATGCAAATAACCGGCATTTCCTTATTTACATGCGATCAGCTGTGATTGGACACAGCTGATCACATGACAGAGCTGACGTCTTTCCGTTGATCGGTGATCCGCTGTATCCCCGGCACCACTGATTGCCGCGCTGCGCACCCCCGGGGTCGCGCATGTGCGTTTAGAGTGGGAGTACGTCATATGACATCCTCCCAAAAAGATAGAACCGCCTTGCGCCCATCATTTCCTTATATGGTGGGTGGAAGGCAGTTAAATTACAACTTTGTAAAATAAAACAAATTTTATTTAATTTATTAATTTTTCAAAATATTGTGACAAAGTACAACTTCCCAAAACTCAAAATGCCCTTACTAAATACCTTAAACTGTTCACTTCCAAAAAAGGGTCATTTTGGGGGTATTTGTATTGTCCTGGAACTTTAGGGCCTCAAGAGTTGAGATAGGCCATCAGTACATTAGGACTGCTCAATTGTCAAATATATATATATATATATATATATATATATATACATACATACACACACAGTTTGTAGACTGTCACTCAGACTGAATAATATACATCTATTTGTTTTCTTTTCAGAAAAGAAATGTAGCAGAATACATTTTGGTCCAAATGTATGAAGCTAGATTATTTATTTGCCAGATTTTAAAGTATGACAGTCCACCTAAAGTTATTCTGCTTTAAATCTCTGTTGAGAATCATATTAGACCCAATTCATTTTTTAATTATTTTATTAAAGGGTTTCTGCAAAAAATGCTATTGTGTGTAGAAGCAATATAATACACTATACAGCAGGGTTCTTTTCTTTATGGTGAACGCTCTTTTAGCACCAAGCACTTATAATCTTTTTTTTTTTTCTCGTTTACTGTAACAGTGTACTATAGCATAAAAGTGAATGTCAGTTTAGACAGGCTGGAAAAACTAGTAAAACAAGTTTTGTAGTCAAAGTTTATATGATCTTGCATCATGCCTTTACCTTTATTGGTACTTTGAGAACCTTGCAATTAAAGATAAAATGGCCAAATACACCACTGAAATTAGTTATTTTACCTGCCGAAGGATTTTTTATATCTGTCCATCTGGTCTTGAGATGTACAGAGACTTGCTAAGCAGCACAACCAGGTGGGTGGCCTGACTTTTCTCCACCATAGTAACAGTAAGCAATACAACCCAGCCATTTCCCTCCCATCATCCAGAATGTGATTGGACAATGAAGACACAGTGGAAGACTGCTGAGCTCATCTCACTACTCACTCTGCTGTTCTCCTATCAGTTCATATGCGTGCAGCACATCTGATTGGTTCAGTCAGAGTGCAACTGTTTAGCTGAATTCTAATAATATGTAGAAATGTGTGCTTGTAGGCATTTTTTATATTTTTCTTTGTATCTACATGGAGCTTAGCTTTAGCGATTTCTAACACTAAAATGAATAGTTGTTTTAACTGTAATCTGTAAAACTGATACCACTTTGTCATGCTATCATTACAATCTATCTTAGTTGATAAAAATAAGCATCATTATGTTAAACATAAAATGGTTTTTCTAAAAAATTGTATCCTCCATGACAAGCTTCCTTAAAAGGTAAACCCCCAGCTGTTATTATTATTATTATTATTACATCGAGTTTATATAGCACCAAAGGGTTTGCTCAGCGCTGTACAATAGGGGGGGGGGGGCAATACATGGCACAGTACAACAATAACAAACAACGTACGAGGGGTAAGAGGGCCCTACTCTTTCGAGCTTACAATCTAGGAGATTGTATGTTAGATACATACATACAGTACATCTTCCATACTTTATGGTTGGGAGTATTTTTAAGGACTTTTATGCTGAAGTCTTCTGGTTGGAATGTCTGAGAGATATAAGATACCTGTTTCCTTCACTAGTGTCTGTAATGAGTGGACTAACTGTTTAAAGTTGACATGGAGGGTGGTGTAACCATGTTAAACTGGGTGCTGATCTTGATAACAAACACCACTATGTGTTTGCATGCCTATTAAGGTTTTTGCCACCCTTATATTCTGAACTAGCAATAAATGTGAAAGAAGACTTCCATGGCATAAAGGAAGGTGCAGGCAGAGGTAGGTAGGCAGAAGACCCAGCTATAGTGGGTTGCACATCCGCAATTTTTACTAGAGTACACCAGCTCTATTGGGGTGTCTATGGGCCTGAGATCCCTCCAGGCATTCACCAAAGCTAACTTTGTGCTAAAAGGGATGCTGTCTATGACTATAACTGTTTACTAAACTGTTTTACTGAAGTAATGAATCTCAGCTAGATGTCCTATGTTGCAAAGCCTTTTTATTACAAATTATATGAAAATATTTTTAAAAATACATTTCAAATATACTGTATGTCTTTAAAAATACAAGTCTACATTTTTGGAATGCATTTACAAATATATGTAAAAATATATGTTAAAATTACTTTTTTATATGTTAAAAAAAAATATATTTTTAAAAATATATATTGTATGAAATATATTCTTCAGATTTTTTAACATATAAAAAAAGTCATGTTACATATATTTTTACATTTATTTGTAAATGCATTCCAAAAATGTAGATTTGTATTTTTAAAGACATACAGTATATTTGAAAATGTATTTTTAAAAATATTTTTCATATATTTTGTAATAAAAACACATTTCAACATGAAGTATATATATTTAATGAAATATATTGAATATGGCCAAAATTTTAGTATTTCAAATATATGTCAATATATTTGGGAAGAATATTTTTAAAATATATTTCAAATATATTTTTCTTCCATGTGGATATGCAGCCACATGTTACCCTGATTGAGCCATAGAGATGTTGCTCTGAAGAGTCTGTCTTTGCAGCTTTCATCTGTTTTGTATAATTTTGCAGTGTATGCATGCTCTTTGCCATCCCAAACCAGTTTAGTATTATTGCCTCTAGCTTTGTACCTGTTAACTAAATTGGATGTTACAGTTATTTCCTGACTGATCTTTCAGCTGACTCCTATAAAAATGTATATGGCTGCACTGCCAAAAATGTGAATCATGATTACTAGACAGTTTGCCACATGTTAAAGTGCAAAAAAATAAATAAATAAACACCAGAAAATACAACGAATGTCCAATGTATCAATAAGTCCTATTCAAATAATAGTTACTTAAAAAACAAAAGGTAAGTGAACAGGTGCTGGTGCCATTAGTAACAAATAGACATGTGACCACTTGCAGGTGCCCCAGGTGACCCCACATGGATTTACACTAACCAAAATGGAAGGACCTTCTATTACTAGATAGGTCTCACTGGACTTTTTTGGTTGGACTCACTGTATCTTGTCACCAACTTGACCATTCACATGTACCAGAATGCAATTCCTTCCAATGCAGTACTCCACCACTCAAAAAAAGTTAGGGAAAAGGTTCATTGTGCGAAGTAGCTGATTTAATTAAACCATAAAAAACCTTACAATTACACTGCACTCACATGTATATGTGAAAATGATAGTAAAAGTTCACTCTCCAGGGAAAGGACCCCTCCAAATAAGTCCACACCAAGAGTCAGGGTAGGCTTCTCTTTAATCTTGTCAAACATCAATGTAAATATAGCCACTGCAAGAAACTCCGATACCAACCCTGAGTAGGCTTTGCTGCTTTTTTCAATTTAGGAAGAAACCATAGCTAAAAACAAACACAAGAAGAAAACAGACCAACCTAGTGCATTACCATAAGACTTTAGTGAATATCAGGATGAATGCCAAACTACTCATAAAAATAAAGGATCAAATGCATGTATCAGTCCAACAAGCCGCCAGGAGCACTTCCATCCACCAGGGCACAGCTTACACATTTTGAAAGTGTGACCCTCTTCCTCAGAGCTCACCCTCAAAATTAATAAGCTGTGTCCTGGATGATGGACACACCCCCAGTGGCTTGTTGGACTGACCCTTTATTTTTGTGAGTAGTTTGGCATTCAGCCTTTTATTCACTAAAGTCTTATGGTAATGCACTTGGCTGGTGTGTTTTCTTCTTGTGTTTGTTTTTAGCTATGGTTTCTTCCCTGAATTAAAGAAAGCAGCAACAGAGCTTTTGGTTAAAATGACTTCCACCGTCTCAAGACCAGAAACCGGCTTGCGCTCCAGGGATGGGATGTGACATCACCGGAAGTGACATACTGGTCGGGGAATACTGCCTCAACTAGTTTTGCCTGTGATTGGACATCTTCAGGAAGCTCTATATACACACATTTATAGGGTTCATGAATGTGGAAGTTAAACACATTTTGAAGACTGCAGCAGCCATAGACACATTCATCTCTATTTCCTTTTTATGGTTTTGCTTGTGGCGCAGAGTTTTCATTGTTATTTTTTTTTCGGCAGATTGCCTATTCTATTAATGTGTATGCATACTGTATACATTGAAAAACATTGTATATTATTTTGTACTCTCATTGCAAAGTTCAGCTTCTTTTTAGTTGTTGCCTGTATAGTACAGTATGTCTTTATGTCAATGCTTGGTGATTTCATAGATTTTCAGGATTTTTCAAATAAATATAGTAACAGCGTAAATTCTGCTGCCAGCAGTGTACAGTTATGTGTTCACAATACGTAGTCAAGTTGGGGATCACTGTTTTTCACTCTTCTATATATATATATTCTATAAGTAGAAAACCATTCAAGTTGGCAATATATCATATTATATGTTCCCTAATATCAGTCTGTCCAAACTTCAAAAGATTTATTTGGCACATATTTTGCAAGCACAGTCTTTTTACGACTATTATTCATTAAAAAAAAAAGGTTTGGTAATGCAGGAATGCTACACATTACTTTACCATTTCATTATTACCTTGGAAACCCTTTTCTCTATTTTTTTTTCCCCCTTCACTCACGCCAGCCTTTGACACATATTTGCATTCACTGGAGAGATTTGCTGAGATAAGAGAGCTTTTACTGAAATTACCCAGCAGTACCATGACAGCAATAGTTACAGCAGAATCTACGGAAGCATGCTGAGCTATAAATCAGGAAGCCTGTCAGTTTTGACCAGAAGTAAACTGCTCCTGTGATGATGATTATATTTTATTAGTTTTTATTGTTGTCGTAAGCAAGACTGTTAAAGCAGAGTGTGAACAGTGAGTACTTTTTACTACTGAACAGTGAACTCAGCACACCTCTAAAGTCAATTGCTGCAATAGATGGTGGTGTGTATGAGCGTTTCTTCTGTGGACAACTGTGCTTTGCATTAGTTGGGCACTTTGCCTCCTTATCTTATTAAAAAGATAATTTGAATTGAGCATTAGAGGAAATATTTAATTATATATGGGCACAATGTCATAAACTACTTGCACAGAATGTAACTACACTTTATCTGTTCTCTGTTTATTACAGCTTAGGTGGAGCTGTGTTGAAGGGCTATACAGGTTTATTCTGTACGGAGCCAGGAACACATTTTATTGTATTGTAGGGATTGTATGGGCTTGAGTGTAATTAAACTTATACAAAGTGCCATATTCTAAATGGAGTGAGATGTTGCCTGCTTGGGTGTTTTCCAATTGGCCTTCTATCTGTAACTTTAAACTAATGCTAAACATGAAAGGTATGAATACAAAAGTGCCAGGTGCCCATGCACACCCAAGGTTTATTCTTCTTTTTATCTCTAGAGAACATTTCATGCTATAGGGTCAAATTACAGTGACTAATGGCTACTAAAGTATGTGTTTATCCTGGCACACCCGATCACTATATGGTCTACATGAGCTGTGAAAAAGAAGTCATGTTGGATTTTGCATTATGCATCTCCACCACATTTGTGTTTTCATACACATTAATTATTGATTAAAATAAATACAACCTCCCTACACCCCAACGTTTTGTCATCCTCACAGTGGTTTAGCATGGGGGGGCAGTCAGTAGGCTTTCCCTGGGTGCAACATTTGGAGGGTTGCAGAATTATTCAGAAGCCTCTCCTAGAACGAAGTGTTGCAGTTATCTCAGGCATTTCTCTGTTGCAAAAAAATGTAAAAAAACAAAACCTCAGCGCTCAGGACTTCCTATTTACCATATAAAACCCCGTGAGATGCTGCTGTGCACAGGTACAAAAGACCAAAAACTTTTAACAATGAAAACCAGCGCAAACCCACATGATCAATTACATTACTCAGTGTAAAAAAACATTAATGTGCTAATAAAATTATATATAATAAATTATATATAAATTATGTTGATACAAAAATATATCTATAAAATTATGAGTCCAGTGAAAAAACAAAGTGACAAAAAATCAGAAAAATCCCAGAAAGTATATATATATAAATAATTAAAGTCCCGTGACAAAATTAATCAAATTAATTTATAATATATTTTCCATATGATTCTTCCGTGTTACGGATCCCTTCACCATCCACCAGTGCAGAAATCAACATTAACCGCACTCACCAGATAATGGTGAGTCACACGCCTTTCAGGATTGTTAAGGGCTCCTGGACCCCCTTTACTTTCTCTGAGACCTCCAAGTGCTGTTTCCTCTCATGTCTAGGTACCTCTTCTGCTTACTCCTCTCACCGAATCCCCCAAAGGAAAATCAGGAAGAAGAAAAGACCATAGCGTGATACCGCAGTAACTTCTCCTCAAATTAATCTCTCCAGACCACTCACATTCTTTTGCGGGATATAGCCCGCTTTTTATTCAAAACAACAGCAATTCTCTTCAAAATTGATCCACTTTTCATGTACACCGATTATATAAGGATTATATAAGGACCCCACAGTTTAGTGTGCAGCAGGATGGCAGACCTCAGCTACAGACTCTTCTCCTTAGACTAAGATGGCCCCTTGGAACGCACCGCTCGGCGTGCGCTCCACTCACCGGAAATGACGTCAGACGACGGACCAGGCAACCGGAAGTGCGTCAACGCGTTTCGCCCCACCCACAGGGCGTTATCAGCTCCTTTATACTATGTGGTGTAAATTGTTGACTACGCTCCAAGTTTTGGCTTAAACACACCCCCATGATACAGACCCTGAATTTGGGGCCTCCCAGGGTACATAGGTGTGTAAATTGAAGGTATGCCCCTGCACTGCACTGTGCCCTATATGATCAGTGTATGGAAATTCATCCTGTATGGTGCAGAGACAGGTTCCCTTAGTATTAGGCTAAACAGAAACATGAGGGAATGCAGAAATGGTTCCTTATCTCATTAGTTGCAGATAAAAAGAAGGAATGGTCTTTCTCTTTCAGAATGTCCTTACAAGGCCTACTACAGTACTCGTGGTAGGGAATCTGGGAGTGCTAAACGTCCATGGGTTAGGAGGATGCAAATTACTTGCCTTGCTGTGGGCACTGACAACCCATTCTATGCCACTTCATCCTCATAATTTTGCATACTATCAAAGGTTATGGTGGAAAAACGAAAGCTGGGTAATACACAGGTAGACTTTTGAATGAACACTCGTACCAATATACCAAAGTTCTCAGTACATTCAACAGCTTGACGAATGTCATTTGAAAGTAGGTCAAAATTTTATTTTCAATCTTCAACTTTGGAGTGAATGGGCTTTACTGAATGAAACCACATTCGTGAACTGTTAGAAACTGATTTATTCAAGCACAATTGAGTACTCTTCATGATACTTTTTATATTTGCACTATCACCCAAATTTTCAGGACAAGCTTTCAGGGTGTAATGCTTGGATCTTAAAGAAGGGGGTACATCCAGCAAGCTTGTCCTAAAGATGTTAGTGCAAATAAAAAAGTATCATGGACAGTAATCAACTGTTCTTTTTGCAATTGCACTAATATTACTATTACAAGAGTGTCTCCTCCGCACTCACCAACTGTGCAAACAAAGTGTTAAAAAATGCAAATATATGCCTCTCCCTGTTGCAGCTGTGACACTGTGTTCCCACATCAACTTATCCAATGCAAAAATAAAGTGAAGCGCAACCTCAGATATGATTTCTACTGTATACATATACTACATCAAATAATGTGTGATCTGTTCATCTGGAGAAAAATTATACAGTAAATCTATCCACATATCTGTGTATATATCTTGTGTTCACTATGTGGTCTGTTGCTACTGATATATAGAAATAAACAATCTCCCAACATAAATAAAGTGGAATAAAAAACAATTTAATATAATTACACTAAAATTTACTAAATTGTCCACATATACCAAGTGGGATCATATGAATATATGCATCAACAATTGATAGGATGAATAAATTAATAATTCCACAACTAAAATATAATAAATCTCACACAATAATAGTCCAGCACTCCAATCGCCTATGTGTATGTTTGTGCACTAACTAGCTTTATGCTGTGATAATGTATCCAAACATGAAAAAACACCACTGTTCCACACACCAGCTCCTCAGCAAGGTTGGTTCAAGAGAAAAGATAGCTCTCATTACTCAATATATTACTTAAAATGCCCAAAATTATTTAAAAGCCACATAAAAGCACTCACAAACCCAATGTACTCAGATATATTGCCTCCTTAAAACCCATATTGCCCCCTTAAAGAATACATAGACATTGGTACATGTGTAAAAAAAAAAAAACCTCTCTTCCGGTAACGACCTTAGTGTGATGACATGATACAACTTTGCCTCTGACGTGTTTCATCACTTTACTGCGAATGTTTCAAAGGAATATGGCTGCGATGCTGTTCCTGTGCTATGTATCAACTTCATAATAGGTTTTTAGGTTATGGATTTATTTATATTCATTTGATCCCATTTGGTATATGTGGACAGTTTAGTAAATGATAGTGTAATTATATGAAATTGTTTCATTTATGTTGGTAGATTGTCAATTTCTATATATCAGTAGCAAGAGACAACATAGCAAACACAAGATATATACATGGACACATGGATAGATTTATTGTTTTAATTAATAAAAAAATGAACAGATAACACATTATTTGATGTAGCACATATATAGCAATCATATAGGAGGTTGTGCTGAAGTTTATATTTTCATTGGATCAATTGCACTAATATTAATACATTACATTTGTTATACCTTCGTTTTTATTTACAATATTTACAGAACCTTTCCAGTTTATGATCTTCATGATATCCGTTTGCCTTTTACCATGGAGTTTTATTTTTGCCTAAAATTATTTTATCATATGCATCATTTTAACATTCATCTATTGATTTAACAATCAATTGATATTTTTATCACCATCAATTTAATTCCATTATTATTTTATTAGTGGCAAATCGATATCTGTTTTTGTGATGACTCATTTATATTATGCCGTTTTTTATTACTAACAGTGGCAGTCCTCTGTTCCTTTTCCCACTTTTAATAATGATAACATGTGCCACCACCATTACCTATCTTGGGTATATTTTGTTATCATTTGCGTTTATATATGAGCATCTGGCTATGTACCTCTCAGTGAGATACTTTTTACCCATGGTAAAATGGCGTCGCGCACAGATATTCATCGCACGTCGGTCTACAGCAAAATGGTGCCGATTCATTGTGCATGCGCCATTTTCCGTATAAATAGCCAACCTCACGATCATGGCGCCATTCAGCCTCTGCCTCTGAAGAAGTGCGTGCACACGAAACGCGTCAGAAGGGACCAAGACACCGTGACGTTAAGCCGCCGGAGCCACGTGGAAGCTCGGCGGCCATCTTTTTTTCTGGACGGTTAGTCCGATGCGCACCGCTGTCATACTCTGCATTTTCTCATGTGCTGCACACTGCTACCATACTCTGCATTAATTTGAGTGAATTACTTATGTTTTTATTATGGTTACTCTTTAATAAATGTTACATATATTAACTACTACACTATGAGTATTTCCTATACTCCCCCTGGTGGAGTTATTTATTCATAGCACCTGCCTGATCCAGCAACACTAAAGATTCCAGAGAAGGGAGATCCTGTATCTAGGCACATGAACCCACCTATCCCTTAAAGGGATCTCTGGCCAGCTGGATCTTCTTATCACCCCGTGTGCTCCTGCTACTACCACCCGCTCAGAGGAAGGATTATCTCCGTGTATTCCTGACCAGACCAACCACCTAGAGGGAGGATATCTTCCCCCATCCCAGACCAGACCCTTAACCTCCCTGGCGGTATGATTATGTCAGGACTTTTGTACCAACAGCGGTACAATTTTTTTGCATGGAAATTTGGTTTTATGTATTGTAGGCCTGCAATTCTTAGTAATTACTTACTTAATAAATACTCATAAAAAATAATAATAATACATTTAATTCAATAATATAATCAAACCAAAAACACTGAAATTTGAAATATAGCGCCAAGTTCGAACATCACTGAGCAAAGTCGCAAAATCGTTTTCAGTGACTGATGATGAATTTCCCCACGAATCATTATCACTCAATTCTGCAAGTAGTTCTGAATTACTATCGCTGTTCTCTAGCTGGTCTAAAACCGATTTTGACCTAAAGGGACGCTTTTTGGACGCCATGGACTTTTCTAAGTTTCCAGGCAGAAAGAACAGTCAAAATGTAGGCAGGGCACAGGGCAAAGCAGTAGGGACAAAATGTATGTGGAATGCATTGAAACAGCACTGTTTTACTATGTAATAATCATTTTTAAAAAAATTACATTTTTAAAAAATTTCAAATTTGCCGACGGCTCCGGCGCCCATACGCCCCGACGTCACAGGGACCGGAACACGGAAGCTGGATGCTGGCATCGGCCGGAGGAGATGGCCGGGGACGCTGCATGGACACATCACGGGAGCGAAGGACAAGGTAAGCGCTGCAGGGACTCCCTGAGCAACGCCGCGTGGTAAGCCCGAGTGTAGCTCGGGGGGTTACCGCTCTTGGTACTGAAATTTTACCCCGAGCTACACTCGGGAATACCGCCAAGGAGGTTAAAGGAGGCTTCTGTGGATTTTTCTTAATGCACATTTACATTGTGCATCTGGTGAGTGCACAATCTCTCTACATTACTTGGAACATCACTGTGGATTTTAAAGGGGAACACTATATATATATACTATCAATAAGTTTTTGGTTGCAATACGGAACATTTGTTTACATTAGTTTAGAATTATTTTATGACTGCTTCATTGTCTTTTTAGCCATTTTTAATAATTTTTTACCTTATTTTACTGACTAGCGCTGCACGTTTTTTTATGCGGTAACATATGACCGCTGTGACCAATCACAGCAGGTCATATGATAATTGTAAACAATAGATGGCTTCCTTTCATGCCATCCATTGTATACAGTTGTGTTTCTGTGATTGGTCACAGTGATCACATGGTACAGACTGGGCCAATCACAGCCGATCTGTGTCATGTGACTAGCTGTGGCCAATCACCACAGCAAAAAACAAAATGTAAATAGTTGTTCTTAAATTTAGGCCAAAATGTATACTGCTACATTTCTTTGGTGAAAATAAATAACCCATGTTAGTGTATATTATTTAGTTTAGGAAAGGTATAGAGTCCACAAACTATGGTATATATCTGAAAATCAATCAATCCTGATGTACTGACGGCCTATCTCATTTCTTGAAGCCCAAGAATGTCAGGACAGTACAGATATCCCCCAAATTACCCCTATTTGAAAAGTAGACAGTTTGCCGTATTTAGTAAGAGGCATGGCCAGTTTTTTGAAGTTGCAATTTTTTGTCATAATTTTCTGGAAAATGAAGAAATTAAAAAAAAATTCACCATTTCTTTGTACATACTGTCACCAGTGCAGGACAGTGTCATCATATACCTGGTGTGGTGGTGATTAGGGACACTGACTGCTGACCATGCAAAATAAAAACAAAAAACATATTTTTCAATTTTTTTTTATTTTTTATTACTTTATTTTTTAAATAACACACTGTGACAAGAGAAATATAATGTTACCATTGTTTTTTTTACACATTATGATTGCACATAGCAGTGAATTTCACTGCTATAGGCAAGCATTTAACTGAATGAAATGGGTTCATTCAGTGATTTTTGTTTTTTGTAAGCATTTTTTTAACAATAAAATCATCTTGTTTTAGTTTGCTACACTATGGTCTGCCTATGTTTAGTTGCATATGGATAACACTGTGCGAATTTCTGTTTTTTGGGGAGAATCACAATAAGAAGTAAAGAAGAGAAAGAAAAGGAAGAGATCTGCACGAGAGTAAGGATGACAGATATTGTATTGTTGTCACGTGGTGGATAAGTTGGCACATTAGTAGCTCTTTCATGTGAGTGTAATACTTTTAATTTCACTACAATTTCAAGGGATAATGCACTATATGCATTTTTGTATATTTTTGCTTGAGGAGAGGATACTATTCTAAGGAAAGAGGAAGAGGAGTGCACACATTTATTGTTACACATGAATTGGAATTTTTGCGTGATTTTCTCAGATGGTGAGAATCTTTGGAGAATTGAAAATAATCTTATAGCACAAAGAAGCCTACATGACTGTGAAAGGGGACTAAGGTGTCCTTTTATGAATCAGAGAATAGCTGTGATTCAGAGGATCGCAGCTATTCTCTGGTCATTCACAGTTTATAACACTCAGGAGAACATGTTCAGCCCTTCACTGGAGATCTGTGTTCTCCCTCCAGATTCTCCAGCCCAGAGCTGGAGAATCGGAGGGACCACAAACTAAGCAGAGATAATTTACCTCTGCTTAGTAAACTGATCTTTTACTGTAATCTCGTGAGATTATAGTAAAATCAGCCATTTTCCAGTGTTTGTAGACCTTTCTCCCTTCGTTTGGAGAACTGATCTACATATGCTTCATAAACGGCATTCACAGGAGAACTGTGTTCTCCGAGAATGCCAGAGAACTGAGCAGCGATCTATTACTGCTGGTTCATAAACGGACACCTAAATACTTTATGGTCGACCTGAACGCTGTGTTCCTATGCTGTCTATATCTGGCCTTAGGAAAAAGTTCTATGAAATATGACCTTAGAAGTTTTTTGTTTTGTCTACCAAACTTTACAGAACACCCCTTGAAGAAAATCCATATGGGGCCGAAACCTAAAGAGCTCAAGGCCTTTCCACAAAGCTGGAATCTTAGGCTTCATGTACATTTTCCCACCCTGGCTGCCGGCCGTGGGAAAATGCAAATCGTGGCAAAACGCGGCAACTGCGATTTTTTTGCATTTTCCTGCTGTTGGCGGTCAAAATGTTCCTATCCTGAATACGACACTTCCACATTCAGGAGAGGGAGGTTTAACCTCACTTAAATGCAGCAGCTCCTAAACTCTGCTAAAAGCCTATGTGTACATGGACACATAGGCTTTTTTGGAGTTGAGTTTAGGTACTTTGGCAAAAAAAATGTCTAAAGCTCCTAAACTCGAATTTAGGAGCTGTTCGTGTACATGAAGCCTTATAGAAAGAGAGTTGGGATTCTTATGTTACCTCCTTTTAGACACCAGCAACATGCTAAACACAATAGTCTTGGTATCAGTATACTGGAGTGGAGCATGTTTTTGCTATTCTGGCTATAGTAAATTTTAGAGAGTAAAGAGCTATCCATCTTCACAGCAATAGCAAACATAAAAACTCTGCTATATTTGACTTGCATAATCAACAGTTACCAGAAAAGTCAGATGTAATCTGTAAAAGCATGGGATCTATAAGGTGAGTAATTTAAAGTACACTACACTCTAGTGAAGAACAATAATAATAAAAAAAAATCTCATTTCGACCCTTTGTGAACCGTTCCGTCCAGATTTCTAGTACATTGTGGACATGATTTTATCCTTTAATCTTCTTCGCTGCAACTGTAGCATGAATGACTTTAATAACATTTCATAACTTCTGAATTACTACACTGTAAAATGAAGTCTTACATACTCTAATACATTAGATGGTTTCTGTAAAAATACACTAGAGAAAGAGCAGGAAATGGTACTGAAAAAAATCATGTCCCAGAGAATATACTGTAGTGAGAGGATTAGCTAAGAAGAAAAGAGCAAAATCCAGTTTAGATATACAGTACATTCAGTCAAAAATACATTGGTTAATACATGATTATGCAACAATGAAATATTGCAATATGTCTCCTAATTAAACAACTGCTTTCAAAATGCATGGTACCATCTGCAGGGATACAGACAAGTATTATGACAAACTAATAATACACAGAGCTCCACATATATATCAGCCTAAGAAAGACATTTTTATATACAGGCATACCTTGGTTTACGAATTTAATTTGTTCTGTGGGACTTTTTGTATTGCGAAAAATTTGTAAACCGAAAAGCAGTTTCCCTAAGGAATGCATTGTAAACCAATAAATCCATTCCAGAGGTCAGAAAAAAGTAAAAAAAAGTATTTTATCTGTTCAAAACTCTTTATAAAGTGCACTTTAAAGGCATAAATACTGTACAGAGACATGATTAAAAATTGATTCATAAATGCATTGAAAACCAGTTTAATCCATTCTGGAGGTCAGAAAAAAGTAAAAATAAAGTATTTTATCTGTTCAAAACTCTTTATAAAGTGCACTTTAAAAGCATAAATACTGTACAGGGATATGATTAAAAATTAATTTGTAAATGCATTGAAAACCAATTAATCCATTCTGAAGGTCAAATAAAAGTGAAAAAAAGTTTTATCTGTTCAAAACTCTTTATAAAGTGCACTTTAATGGCATAAGGGGACATGATTAAAACAAAATTTGTAAATGCATTGAAAACCAGTTAATCAGTTCCAGAGGTAAGAAAAAAGTAAAAAAAAGTTTAAAAAAGTCTTATCTGTTCAAAACTCTTTATAAAGTGCACTTTAAAGGCATAGTATTGTACAGGGACATGATTTAAAAAAAAATTGTAAATGCATTGAAAACCAATTAATCCATTCTTATTTCGGAAAAAAATTGTAAACCGAGCCTTTATTTGCAATGGATTTTTATTTGTAAACCAAAAATTATGTTAACCGTGGCGTTCGTAAACCGAGGTACGCCTGTGCTTTATTTAACTACACATAGTAGTTGGAGATACACAAGGGAGATGGAGATTTATTTGGGATCTTATTAGAGGGCTGTGTGAGCTTATCTGAGAGACCCACGCCATTTGTTTTTATAACTTCACCCCACAGAGTTAGTGCAAACATTTGCACATAATGGTTGACTTCTAAAACTGGAGAGTGCAAAGTGTGGTGCAGCTCTGCAAAGAAACCAATCAGCTTCCATTTGTTTTGTTTTTTTTGTCAAAGCTTAATTGAACAAGCTTAAGATACAATCTGATAGGCTACCATGCACAGCTGCACCAGATTTTTCACTTTGCAGTTGTAGTAAATCAATCCGAAAGTGTCTTCAGATTTGTGAGTTCTTTAGAACAATCAAAAACCATTTTATTCAATTTTTTTAGTATCCCAAGGCAGGCATGCATAGGAAGTTACAAAAACTGAAGTTGAAAAATAGGACAAATGTGAGCTAACAGTATTGAAAAGGAAAAAGGACAAAACATACAGAAACAGTACTTTTCCTGCTCCCAGGTTTGGCTTGAACACACGGATTATTCCTCCAAGATACATGGGACCCATTATATTTGACCAAGATTGCAGATACCGTTAAGTTAATAATGAGTTGCCCCCCCCCCCCCCCCCGACTGCTGTTCTGCTATGTATAGAGACTAAGCACAGATGCTTTACAGCTAGCAGAGCCAGTACTACCATAACAAGACCCAAGTTATTAACACTCTACCATATTATACAATAATGCTGGCACACAGGGAGTCTAAAATCCTGTCTCTTTGCAACCAGGGTCTTAATAGTTGTAAAATGTGGGGGATTTGAGGTCTTAAATGTATTATGGTTTTTTTTTTAAATATGCTAGAGTGTCCACAATTCTGACAATACATATCATGACTTGACACGGATGGCCTTTGTCTTATTGTACATGTTTAATACAGCTATAGAACATAGATATATTTTATGTGAGTTGGTCACATTTGCCTGTTCACATCATAATATGTCTGGCATGTGCAGAGAGCATGTGAGCTCTCACTCTCTGTGTGGTGGTGCCTTCACAGTTTAAATGGAACATATTGTGATTTCATACATTTTATTATAATGGTCAGGATTAAAATATTGCATATCGCACATATCTCTATGATTCCTAAGATGACCGATGATGTCCAGGAACCGCAAGCCTTCCGGCCCATCTCTCTTCTTAATGAGGACTTGAAAATATTGGGCAAGATCCTTAGTTTTCGCATCAATAAATATTTGTGTAGCCTGGTCCACAGGGACCAAGTAGGGTTCGTCCCCGGGAGGCAGGCGGGTGATAACGTCCGTAAGGTGGTCCATCTTATACATTTTCTGCAACAACGGAAAATCCCAGGATTCTTACTGTCCTTGGACATATATAAAGCTTTTGATTCTCTATCCTGGGAATATCTGCGGTTTGTGCTGTCTCGCTGGGGTTTCGGGGATTCTATTCTCTCATGGATTCAAGCCTTGTATTCCTTTCCTTCGGCTTCCGTTAAATACGCTGGATATTTCTCGGATCCCTTTCCTGTTGGGCGAGGGACGAGGCAGGGCTGCCCACTGTCCCCGGCACTCTTTGTCCTGGCGCTTGAGCCACTGGCTTTAGCGCTCCGGACCGACTGCAATGTATCGGGGGTTCCATACGCGGGACAGGAGTTTAAGCTGAGCCTCTTTGCGGACGATGCCCTCTTGACCCTTACTAATCCTCTGACGACGCTTCCTAATTTGCAGGCAATTCTTGAGCGCTTTTCCTTGATCTCGGGTCTACGTATTAATTTGGATAAAACCGTTGCTCTCAATATTACTTTGGCTTCAGATTTGGTTTCACGCCTACAATCCCATTTCCCTTACCGGTGGGCTTCCTCTTCTCTTGAATACTTGGGCATTCGCTTGACCCCCACCTATGACTCCCTTTTTGCTGCAAATTATTATCCTTTGCTTAGCTCCTTATCTTCTCTTATGCATTCCTGGCAATTTCCGCACCTGTCTTGGATAGGACGGGTTCACTCAGTGAAAATGACCATCTTGCCGAAATTGTTATATTATTTTCGCACCCTCCCAGTGCGGGTTCCCCCTCATTTTCTTCGGTTGCTTCAGGCGAAGTTTATGCGTTTTATCTGGGCCAATAAGCATCCCAGAGTTTCTAGAAATACGCTCTTTGCTCATAGACTCCAAGGTGGTCTTGGGGTACCCAATGTAACTAAGTATTATCAGGCGAGCCAAATTGCCCCGCTGTCTATGTTGCACGCTCCCTCCGACGTTCCTCTCTGGGTCCTGCTGGAACTACCTAATTGTGCCCCTATCGCACTATCGACACTTCTATGGCTTCCCCCTGCCCTGCGTCCTACGGCGCTGAGTCCGATGTTGCTCCATGGCCTACGAGTCTGGGACTCAGTACATTACTCCAGTGGTCTGATGTCGCCTTTCTTGCCCTTGCTTCCAATCGTTAATAACCCTCTTTTCCCGCCGGGTCTAGATCACCCGAGGGCATTTTCTTGGTGGGTGGCTCATGGTTTCTCACAGGTGCAACACTTTTTGATTTTTCGGTCCTTTCCCACCTGGAATGTCCTCCGGGAGTCTCGGGATGTTCCCCCAGCGGAATTTTTTCGGTACCTTCAGTTGCGGCACTGGCTACTCTCGCTGAGGGCCACTTCTGCTTTCCCATATCAGAAATCTGCCTTTGAACGGCTTTGCCAGCAGCGTCCGGGCGCCCCGGGCCTTATCTCCCTTCTTTACGCAGCTTTGAACAGATGCTCGTCGCACACTTCTCTTTCATATGTAGTTCAGTGGGAACGCGACCTGGGAGTGGCTGTGGATCCGGAGGACTGGAATAAAGCCTGGTCACTCATAGCTAAATGTTCGTTTAATACGACCACGCTGGAAGCAGCCTATAAGGTATTGTTTCGTTGGTATTGGGTGCCGGCTCGTTTGGCCCAGGCTAACCCTGCCTGTAGTGATCAATGTTTTCGGGGTTGTGGCCATCGTGGCGATGTACTGCATATCTGGTGGTCATGCCCGAGGTTGGTTCGTTTTTGGTCTCGTGTGTTTGGCCTCCTTTTCACTTTGTTTCATCTCTCCATACGCCGGGATGCTCGGTATGCTTTGCTTCATTGCCCCATACCGGGCCTCTTGGCTCGTCAGCAGCGGTTGGCTTCCTATTTGTTTTTATCGGCCACTAGGACAATTGCCCAGGCCTGGAAGAGTCCGTTTGTACTTTTTCAGGGGGTGCGGGATCGTATGACTACTATGATGCTCAATGAACAGATGTCGAGTATATGCAACGACTCTCAACATAAATTTTTGACAATATGGGAGCCGTGGTTGCAATATGCCTTTCCCACGCTCCCCCCTGCCAGTATAGGGAGGTGAAGGAGTTTTGTATTGGCGCTCATGGACCCTTGCTCTTTGGTGTGTGTTTTTTTTTTTTTTTCTCTTTCTTTCTTCTCTGCTTTTCTTCTTTCCTTTTCTGTTTGTTTTGATGTGACAGTGGACAGCTGTCTTTAGGTGCGATAATCTGGGTTTCACTGATGTTATTGTAACCTATGTGCCACTGATAGCCCCTGCGCGGGCATACGTTTTGCCTTATTGGAATTAGAGCGTTGTCTGCTCTATTATGCATTTTCTATCGGTGCAATTGATAGCCCCTGCGTGGGCGTGTTTTGTTGCCTCTGTTTTATACTGTTTAAAATTAATAAAAACCATTGAAATACAAAATATTGCATATCAATTAATATTAATTTATTGTATTTTATGTATACTAAAAAGAGTACATTTTTAACAAGTATATGACTTTTTTTGTCAAGTAAATGTGAAAAAAATTGCATATTAAAATTTTGTTTCAGCTTTTGAGTCAGCAGGTGGAGTTTTAGGCCCCCTTTACAGGTTCTCACTTTGATGAAATGCCTGCTGCTTGTGCAACTCAATAGCTCATCCCCAGTGACTTATCTCAGTGAGTCATTCCTATATCCCGATATCAACCGGCTCATTCCGATATCAATTGGTTTAGCAAGCAGTTTCAGCCAGACAAGTTGTGCCTCAAAGCATGCATTTCTGCTTTTGTTTAGTTAACCTATAGTGTTCTGGGAATCCTTTATCGTATAATATACGCATGCATTTAACATCACCAAAATGTCATATATCATTCACATGCATTTAACTGCACCAAAACCGCATGAGTGTGAGTGCTGCCTGAATGTTTCCTATACACTGTGGCAGATCAATCTCTTTCCAGGCTATACTATTCTCACTTCCTTTAGTCTGAGCTGATTAATGGAATGACCTGTCACAGTGCCCGTATGGCAGGGGCAGATAAAAATCCGCAGTGTGCATCATAACCTGATGAAGATTTTATTTTATTGTCAAGAGGGAAACAATCTCCTTTTAGACCAGCAATCTTCTGTATGTTACAAGAGTTTAAGAAATGTATGGCACACTGTGCACCAATATACGTTTGTAGTCAGTATAAAGTACCACAACTCAGTGTAGATCTTTTGGCTCCTGTGAACTAATGGAATGCAGCCATGGGAATTGATCGTCCAACTTGCTTACCATAATTTTCATATGCCTTATAAATGAACATTTATGACATTTTTAAGGTCTCTAAATTGCATACTAAACTTGAAGATTTCAGCACTCAATTTCTAAAAAGGCAGCTCACAACAAATGAATGTCCCCTGATGGACATAACGTTTAGGGCAGAGCCTATTGATGTAAGCACACAAGGAAGGTGGTCCAAGTGACCAGAGGGAGTACTGTATCTCAAGAAAGCTGTTTTTCTACGTGCACAGATTGCAGCGCACTTTTTAAGTAAGGGTGTTTTAATTTTTTTGAGCTTTGCAATATTTGGGTAACAACATCACTGGTATCCGTTTACATTTAGCATTACGTGTCACCAGAGCTGGGACAAGGGGTGGGCAGAAGGGTCAACTGCCCTGGGCTCAGAGAAGCAAGGGGCAAAGAATAGATCCAAGGTGGTACACCCATTCTATGGCATGTATTAACAGTGAGGAAGAGGGGTGCAATTTTGGATCCTTGCCCCAAGTACTGCATATCACATACATCTTCCCAGCACAGGCACAGCCTGCTCTGTGTGCTGGTGTACCTCTGTATGCCAGCTCAGAGTTGGTATTAATTACCGCCAAATTCCTCAGTTGAGAACTGGCAGTGATTCTTTATGAATTTGTTGCTGCCATAGCAACAGATTTTTAAATTTACTGTAGTAAGAGATCCCTGAATTTGCCGTACGTGCCAGTAATGTTACACTTACACAAATTATTGCCTGAATTGGTCGCAGGTACCGTAGTTTTTAAGGGAACTACCACCATAAAAGTGTTATAAGGACTATTTTAAATTCCTCTGACAGCCTCTTCAGATTGGTGTGTAGAATAATCAAAAAACAGTTTTTTCCTTTTTATTTAATATCCCTAGGCAGGCAGTGCATACAGTAGATAGTTACAGAAACAGAAGTTAACAAGTAAGACAAATGTGAGCACACAATATTGAAAAGAAAGGGGAGGAAGCTTACAGAAAAAATTGTAGTGCACTTCTTAAGTAAGCTGCTTTACATTTTTTTTAATAATAAATTGTATCAAGCTGGATTATACGTACTATGTGAATTCAGAGAGTGATAACATTCTTCTCTTGAAATTTCCTGTGCACTCCGACGCTATACATTATGATTGGTGCATATACTCTATATTTATGTTGTGTTAAAAATGTTTTAGAAAATTTTTGTTTGTATGCTATTTTTTGACATAAGGATTCATTGGCATCCAGCATGGGTGTATATATATATACAGTGGGGCAAAAAAGTATTTAGTCAGCCAAATTCTCCCACTTAAAAAGATGAGAGAGGCCTGTAATTGGCATCATAGGTAGACTTCAACTGTAAGAGACAAAATGAGAAAACAAATCCAGACAATCACATTGGCTGATTTGGAAAGAAATTATTTGCAAATTATGGTGGAAAATAAGTATTTGGTCACCTACAAACAAGCAAGATTTCTGGCTCTCACAGACCTGTACCTTCTTCTTTAAGAGGCTTCTCTGTCCTGCACTCATTACCTGTATCCAATGGCACCTGTTTGAACTTGTTATCAATATAAAAGACACCTGTCCACAACCTCAAACAGTCACACTCCAAACTCCACTATGGTGAAGATCAAAGAGCTGTCGAAGGACACCAGAAACAAAATTGTAGACCTGCACCAGGCTGGGAAGACAAAATCTGCAATAGGCAAGCAACAAGTGAACAAATCAACTGTGGGAGCAATAATTAGAAAATGGAAGACATACAAGACCACTGATAATCTCCCTCGATCTGGGGCTCCACGCAAAATCTCACCCCGTGGGGTCAAAATGATCACAAGAACGGTGAGCAAAAATCCCAGGAGCACACGGGGAGACCTAGTGAATGACCTGCAGAGAGCTGGGACCAACGTAACAAAGGCTACCATCAGTAACACACTACGCCGCCAGGGGCTCAGATCCTGCAGTGCCAGATGTGTCCCCCTGCTTAAGCCAGTACATGTCCGGGCCCATCTGAAGTTTGCTAGAGAACATTTGGATGATCCAGAAGAGGATTGGAAGAATGTCATATGGTCAGATGAAACCAAAATAGAACTGTTTGGTAGAAACACAACTCGTCGTGTTTGGAGGAGAGAGAAAGCTGAGTTGCATCCAAAGAACACCATACCTACTGTGAAGCATGGGGGTGGCAACATCATGCTTTGGGGCTGTTTCTCCGCAAAGGGACCAAGACGATTGATCCATGTACAGGACAGAATGAATGGGGCCATGTAGCGTGAGATTTTGAGTGCAAACCTCCTTCCATCAGCAAGGACATTGAAGATGAAAAGTGGCTGGGTCTTCCAACATGACAATGATCCCAAACATACTGCCCGGGCAATGAAGGAGTGGCTTTGTAAGAAGGATTTCAAGGTCCTGGAGTGGCCTAGCCAGGATCCAGATCTCAACCCCATAGAAAACCTTTGGAGGGAGTTGAAAGTCCGTGTTGCCCAGCGACAGCCCCAAAACATCACTGCTCTAGAGGAGATCTGCATGGAGGAATGGGCCAACATACCAGCAACAGTGTGTGCCAACCTTGTGAAGACTTACAGGAAACGTTTGACCTCTGTCATTGCCAACAAAGAATATATAACAAAGTATTGAGATGAACTTTACATATTGACTAAATACTTATTTTCCACCATAAGTTGCAAATAAATTCTTTCCAAATCAGCCAATGTGATTGTCTGGATTTTTTTTCTCATTTTGTCTCTCATAGTTGAGGTCTACCTATGATGCCAATTACAGGCCTCTCTTATCCTTTTAAGTGGGAGAACTTGCACAATTGGTGGCTGACTAAATACTGTTTTGCCCCACTGAATATATATATATATATATATATATATATATATATATATATATATATATAATAGCAATCAGCATTTTTGAAAGTTTTTAATATAATTTAAATATCTCTGCATTAGCACATATGTAAATATCTGAGTTGGTTTGGGTAGTGTTAGCATGTTAAGGATTATCAATTAACACTTAGCACTTCCTTTGTATAGGTACAGGGCCAGTGCTTCCACTAGGCAAACTAGGCAGCCGCCTAGGGCACACTGCTGTCTAGGGGCACCTGGGCGCAGCGCAGACCGGCGCTCTCTGTGTGTGGAATGCCTCCGTGTCATGAATGTTCCTTCAGCTTAGGGGAGGGGTGGCAGAGGGGGAGGAAGAAGGGACAGAGGAGGATGTCTGGTGTCTGGGGCCAGTGTAGCAGCTGAGCTGCCGCTCCTTACAATGTTCCTCTGAGACTCAGTCCCTTGCTGCAAGCTGCATCAGTAGAGCTGCACCTGCGGCGGAAGGTAATGTGTGATTTTCTCTGATGTCTCGTGTGAGTGCAACCCATCACATGTGCAATGTCAGTGAGTGATGACATGATCATGATTCTTCAGCCTGCTCTTCTAGTGCCTGCTGGGCCTGGAGCTCCTGATCTGTGTCAGTGTTGGTGGTGGTCTGTTGTGTCCGATCTGTCACTGTGTGGGAGCCCTTAGTTCAGTTGCAGTCTGTGGGATAATATTACTGTGTAAAGATCAAATAACACTCAGCACTTGATACTGTATGTATGGATACATGCATTTGTTTACTCAGGATTTACAATTATCAAGTAAACTTCTTTGGGTAGTACAGTGGCTAAGTGGTTAGTACTTCTGCCTAGCAACACTAGAGTTGTTGGTTCAATTCCCCACCATGACACTACCTGCCTGGAGTTTATATTTTCTCCCTGTGCCTGTGTGGGTTTCCTTTGGGTACTCTGGTTTCCTCCCACATTCCAAAGACATGCTGGTAGGTTAATTGGCTCTTGTCTAAATTGACCCTAGTATGTGTATGTATGAATGTGAGTTAGGGACTTTAGATTGTACGCTCCTTAAGGGTTAGGGACTGATGGGTATGTGCAATATATATGTAAAGCGCTGTGTAAATTGACGGCACTATATACACTGTAAGTACCTGTAATAGTATAGTGTGAATATTTGTATATATTAACATATATTGGTTTGCATACTTTAGAAATGTTAGATGTTTAGTGTGTAGTTTGTTATGGCGGGGAGTGATGCACATTTTTTTTCATTTTCGATTACATAGTAAATTATTCATGTTTGAATGTAAATGTATTAAAATATATACTTTTTTTTGCAAATGCAGTTAATTGTCAAAACTGTCATTTTTGCAGACCTCTACTGTACATAGCAATGCGAACATGGATATTTTATTAGCTAAAATGTCCCAGTCTGTAAGAGATTTCTTTGTTTCTTTTATTTATTTAAAAGCTTCTATGTTTATTTCAATAAGTTAGAGTGTCCACAAATATGGCATTAAATATCATGACAGGACACAAATGACCTTTTGTCTTAGCGCATGCATTTGAATTTATCCTTAATATAGCTATTGAACATAAATGTTATTATTTGAGTTGGTCACATTTGTCTGTTCATATTGTAAAAATGTCTGGCATGTGCAGAGAGCATGTGAGCTCCTGGGGAATTCTCCATGCTATGTATGACAGCATGGAGGGCAGATTGGGAGACAGCTGGAGAGAGATGTCAGCCCCTGCACTCTCTCAGGCTTGGTGGTTATAATAGCTCTCTTAGACAGCTTACTTGAGTGACAATTTTATTCTCTTTTTTGATTAATGCTTTTCATAAAATGAAAAAAAATTCAATTAAACCCAGAACACACTGAGAGCTTCATTAAAGGTTCATTAAAGTGAACCTTGCAATTATCCAGTCATATAAACAGAGTGGCACTTTCATAATCTGTTCCATCAGTTGTTTGAAATGCACTTCTCCTTCCTGCAAATGTGCAGCCTAAGGCTGGGACGGGTGTGCAGCGATTAAATCTCTTTGCTGCTGAGAGATTTAACTGCTTGTTGGTGATCATCTCATGAGCAGCACACTTAACTCAACCTAATGCTAATGATACAACTGTCAACATTCAGTTCAATCTCATAGAAGCAAAGCCATGAATTAATAGGCTAAACAGCATCCTTACCGATTTGCAAACTTTAACACAGTTAACCTTTTTATCCGTTTCTTCCCTATACCCACCTTGAGTCCCACAGGGTTATTTTTTTAATTTTTATTTTGGAGATGGATTAATTCTGAAATGTACTGTATAGCTTTTAGCCTATCTAGTCCACTGTAACATTTAATACACACCATTTTATCAGGACGAAGAGCTTTCATTTGGTAGTGTACAGTATTGGATACATATATTTTAGTTTACTAGGTTCTAACTATAAAAATATAGTAAAAATAAAGAAAAAAAAAGCATTTTCTTAACAATTTTTTTCATAAATTGCACATCCTCCTATATTTACTACATAATACTGTATATTCAACAAATCTTTCTATTTATAACTGAATTTCACATAAGTTTGATTTTTTTTTGTTTGTAACAAGTGAAAGTTTGCATTTAAATTTGGGGGGGGGGGGTTTTCTCTTTGGAAGCTATATTGAAACATACAGAGGGGAGAAAATAATCAAAGTGGGTTTGTCAGGTTTGTATGGACACAGTTTGGTAGTTATATTTTCACACAGCTAGATGCAAGAGTATTCTTCCTTTATTAAAATAGCCAACAGGAAAAAGTACTAGTTCGACTTGTTTTGTGTTAGGCATAGTGCTTTCTTAAAAGATAAGTTCACCTTTGGGAACATGTTACATGTTCCATCCCGTTTTTAGGGTGGAACATGTAACATGTTCCCACTGCTACATCCAC